>NC_137458.1:128536695-128843822 GCF_964235325.1 Thermobia domestica | reverse complement strand
AACGTGTATACACAAACACTACCCAATTGCAATAAACAAATTGCCAATAAAGCATTAAACAGGAAATCCTTCCACAGAAACTCTGCTATACAGAAACTTTCTAAAAGAGAAAACCTATTCATGAAAACCCTTCAATTATTTTGGCACTCGTATTTTAACATAGGTACCTTATTTAATTTATTGATGTGTTGCGTAATGAAATACACATATATAATTCCATGTATCCGCCAATTCTCAGTTCTAGCTGTTTTACCCACTAGGAATATAAATAGCATTAAATTTCATTACTGCCAAATAATTCCGGAAAATAAAACAACCAGCACTGACAATTAACGTCCACACATTGAGTGAGCGCGATAGTTACCATAGAAGGGTAGAATAGGTTCGTATCAGTTTCAAATTACTGCAAATCCCAATTTCAGATAACAATTAACAAACTTTATTTTGTGAAATTTAGTAACAAATAACTTGAACGAAAAATAATAAATAAAGTCTTGCAATGGACTAAATTAAATTTCAGATACAACATCCAATGAGAAAGTAACACACATTAACTTTTTTTTTCAAGATTTGTTTGACACTAGAATCTTTAGATATAAAATCCCCACTTTAAAACGCAATAAAGCACTTCTTGTAGAAACTTTAAATGATATTGAAATTCTCTACCCAATACGAATGACTAGGGTTAGCTACTGAAACTCAATTTATAGTTAAAAGCAAAAATCCAAAAGGGGTTTTATTCAAATAGCTTAACCAAGGCATTTAAAGGTTACGTAAGTTGACAGAATCCAAGTTTCTTTCATTTATTTTCCTTTTCATTATTTCATTTCCAAACAAGACAATAAGAAAAGTGAAATGGAAGTTTCTAATGCAAATAAGAATAATTACCATACATACCAGAAACTGTTTCATTCATTTTCGTTCTTTTTTTTCTGTCTCCAAAACCTGTTTTCCTTACTGAGCAATTTAGTGGTTAGATATTCCTTTTGTCTCCTTGCAGCCAAAATCCACTGGTTCCTGTCGTAGTAACTTCAAATATTAACACCTCCATTTCACAATTCCCATTCGTGTTTTCGAACTTCACTCTAGTAGTACCTATGTTAAAATATGCCGTCCGCTAGTTAACCAGCAAGCAGCTGGCTACAGCGACAACTAGCGACACAGAGTGGAAAGCTCGCGCACTTCACCACAGGCACCGCCAAGGTCACTCAATTACGAGTATCTCACGAAGCTATTGCTATTTTAAAACGGAGATTTTATTAAGAAACATTTTACATATTTTTATTTTTAGACTAAACGTAACACATTAATTTCCCCCTCCTCCGTATAGGGCAAACAATACTGTTAGACTAAACAAGAGGAGAAAAATAAAAATAATTTGTACATTACCAAATTTCCTTCAAGATCAATATTGTATGGTTAATCCTCTTACAAACTTAGATTATCCAATCCATTACATATTAACGACAATCACGCGACGAACACGGGTGATGATGATGGGCTCTACCACCGCAACTCCTAGCCCTTAACAATAATGAAGATTTTCCTGCAGGAAAGAACAGAATAAAACAAACACAACAAGTATCCAACAACAAGACATATAACAATAAATCTCAATACAAATACCAAGGAATTCAAGTATATATAAAGTATCTTAATTATTATTACCCTGAGCATTAGGAGAAACGTTAAAGATTTTACAAAAGGATACATGGCGTTTCAACCTTATATTATGATTTTCAACACTTCTCAACCACACTGTGTTCTGTGTAGGTTTACTTAACACTTCAAATGGACCATCCCAAGGAGGAGCAATTTTAGGGTTAAAGTGCTTTTCCATTGATAATTTAAAATTCTTTTCATTAAGACACGATCTCCTACATGTATATTAACAGGAATATGTTTCTGAAAGTAAATTTTTTCACTACGTTTCCAGGAATTCTGAATATTTTTACAGATAATAGCAAATTTCTCAACTTTATTTAGGTCATCGTCCAAAATTTCTAGATCTAATAACCATTTAATATCAAGAGGATGATAAAATTTTCTTCCCATATAAATTTCGCTAGGTGAATAACCAGTAATTTCCTTCATGCTAATGTTGATAGTGAACGCGATTTTAGATAACAATTGGGCCCATTTTCTTTGTGATTTATCAACGTATGCACGAATTAAATTCTTCACCGACCTTATGGTTCTTTCCGCCTTATTCGGCGACGGGTTATAAGGGGATAATTTTACATCCTGAATACCATAAGAGTACAAAAATTGAGAAAAGTACTCTGATACAAAATATGTCGCGCCGTCATGCAAGACAGAACCTGGAAATCCAAATCTCAGACAATGATCTAATAATTTATTACAAATAGTCTTAGAATTTAATTGTCTCAAAGGTTTTAAAAACACAAATCTACTGAAAGAATCTGTTACAATCAAAATAAACTCATATCCCGAACTGTTGGGAAGACGCCCAGCTACGTCAATGTGCCAAATGTAATTCGGATGTTTAACATTTCTAGTATAGTAATTTCCCATAGGTTTCTTAGTTTTATCTTTACATTTCTGACATATTTCACAAATATCTACATAGTTCTTTATATCTGAATACATTGTTGACCATGTAAAGCGAGAAGCAACCTTTTGTATCGTTTTCTTAATTCCCATATGACCTCCCGGTACTAAAGAATTATGAGCATACTCTAGAATGCTATTAATTAAAGAAGAAGGTACGACAGCTCTAAGACCATGACCAGATTTACCTTTTGTTCGTTTTAGCAAGATGTTATTCTGTAATTTGTAACCTCTTACCTCCTGCTTACTTTCGAGTTTGGCTATAATCTCTTGAAGCTCTGGATCTTTCCTTTGATGTTCTTTCAAGGATATACTGAAATCAGGATACTTCCAAAAATTTACAAAAAACACATTTACACTTTTACCATGATCTTTAACAACTTCAACAGTATCTGCGTCTTTCGTATAAAATTCCAAATGATTGCCAACACGGCTGAGAAAATCAGCTATACAATTGACCTTAGTGCGGATATGGACTATTCTAAACCTAAAACGTGCAAGTTTCTCCAGAAGAGTTCCATACCGTCGTTGTCTTTTATGATTTGTAAGAAGCCAAGAGAGGCTTTTACTATCGCTGTATACAACAAATTGATTGAATAGATAATATTCAAATCGTTCTAAGCAAAGAGTGAGAGCTTTAAGTTCCAACTCATAGACATTTTTACTCCAATCTGTAGGGGGAATTGCTTTAGAAAACATAGCAACAGGTCTCAAATTACCATTTTCATCATATTGACTCAAAACTCCTGAATAATGACGCAAACTACTATCCGAATGGACAATAAAGCTTGAGTTCATATCAGGAACTTTCAAAATTACATGAGTACAAAATTCATCCTTCAATCTTGAAGTGCAATATCATGATCTTTTGTCCACTTAAATACTCGTTTAGGAGATCGTAATTCCTGTAGAGGAGCTATCAATTCCGAATAATTTCTTACAAATTTAGAGTAAAATTTAAAAAATGAGCATATTTTATTCACTTCTTTTCGATTTTTAGCCTTTGGAATATCCTGAATTGCCTTAATTCTGTCAGAGTCAATACACATAGTTCCCTTTTCAAAACGAAACCCTAAGTATTTTATAGATTGTTGAAACAAAAATGTTTTCTTAGGGGAAATTGTTATACCCCATTTTCTTAAACGGGAGAGAACATCCTCTAACAATTTCTTATGTTCTTCAACATTAGAGCTAAACAATAGAATATCATCATAGAATATTTCCAAATTCTTTCCAATTAACCCATCAAGTACCTTATTCATTAAATTACTTAACACAAATGGACTATTTAGAAAACCCATCGGACAAAACTTAAATTGATAAATTTTATTTTTTGTGACAAAGGCAGTATAAGGACGACTGTCTTTAGTCAAGGTCAACTGAAAGAAATAGGATCGTAGATCCAGTTTACTAAATATAGAGTGATTAGAAATACTTGATATAACATTCTCCATGTTAGGAGACGGAAAATTATTACAAATCACCCGCTTGTTCATTTCACCATACGCTACGACCAAACGACTACTTTTATCTGAGTTTATTACAAGAAAGCATGGGGAAGTAAAAGGTGAAAAGTCTACCCTCTCTACTATATCATCTTTCTCAAGTTGTTCAATATATTGTTCTAATTCCTTTTGTTTAAAGGTAGGGAGATGATAAGGTTGTTGTCTAATGGGAGTATTATCAGTTATCTCTATTTTATATTCAAAGTTCTTGACTACCAATTTTTTCCGAAATCACATCTTGATAATTATTTAAAATTTTATCAACATATTTCTGTAAACTAGGATCTATTTGTAAAAGTTCAGGCGAAACCTTATAATTACCTTGTAAATTTTCCTCGGTAATCCTCTCTGGATGAAGGACAGAATGGTCATAACAAAACTCCAACTCTGGGTCTGGCTCTTTTGGAACAGCTCCATATGACGTGGATGCAGCAGCTTCCGTTAATCCATGCTGTTGTTGAAAACTCGCAGAAGTACTAGGAGTAGAAGATGTTTCTAGCGAACCTAGGTTGCATGGTGGTTGCCTTCCACGATCCTCTCCCCTAGAAGTATAAAGGGAAGAGCGCACAGTTTCTGACGACAACTGGGAGGCATCTTGTATAGGTACGCTTAATCTTCGATTTTGTACTCTATATAAGTTGTTTGGTAAGTCTATAACAGCACTATACTTTGTATGAAAACTGTTACCCAAAAGAATATCAAAGTCGTCCGACTCAATGATATAAAAATGTTCACAAAACTGCTGACGTCCCATGTGAAAGTAAATACGAACTCTCTGTTTTACGAGAATTTGAGTATTTCCAAGACCCGTAGTTTGTAAGTTCACATTCTCACTTTTTATACGACACATACTACTTAAACGTTGATAATAGCGCTGACTAATGAAATTGTTACTACTGCCAGTGTCTATTACACAAGGTACAGCTTCGCCTTTTATATAAATTAACACCAAAATTAAATTCATTAATCTTTTATCAGGCGTATGAGCTATACTTGATTCAGTAGATTCCCCAAATTCATTTATTTTCACATTAGACCGTGGTTGAGAATGAAAACCCCGTACTCTATTGAATTTATCTAAATCTGAATGAGGACATTTATATTTTTGAGTATTATTACCCAAAGATCTATTTACTTTTGTAGCCTGACTATTCTCCCTCATTTGCATTCCACTAATTAAGTCTTCTTCATAACCTAACTGTTGAACACTGGGATGATTAATGTAACATTTTTGTTTCGGTACCTGTACCACTGAGCTACGCATGCCACGAGCCTTTAACATATTAGGTGATTTTTGTGTTGTGACCTGATTTTGTTTGTCACCTAAGGTTCGTTTACTTAACTTATAATAATCCCTTTTATATCGGAAAAAGCATCATACCTAGCAGCTAAAGTTAACAAGTTTTCAAAAGTGTTAGGAAATCCGTGCTCAACTAAAAATTCATGCGTTCGAGGAGTAACCATATTTACAATTAGATTACAAATAGTATGTTCATCAAAACTCATATCCAAAACCTTAATTATAGATAATTTAGAATCAATAAAGTCATAGAGTGTTTCCTCTTCACTCATGGTAGTGTAAAAATATAACTTCATATATTGAGTTCTAGCAATAGTAGAGGGAAACGCAACATTATTCGCCTACAAACAGTCTCCCAAGAGAGAGAACTTACAATCAGAGATTGTACCATCTCCTGAATTTCCCCTTTTGTTCGAGAAAGACAAGCGATTAGCACCAAATCCAACGGGAAATCCCGTCCCCTGAGAAAACTATCTAAACGAAGCAAAAACTTGAAGGTCAAATCAGTATTTCCTCCATCAATCACTGGTAAACTATTAATTTCCTCCATTAAGACTTTATACATGCTATCCGACGCATGCCTTGAAAAATTGAATTGAAATTGACGGGTTAGTGGAGGTACCATTTCGGTCCGACCAACCCCTCTCATATTAGAGGCTCCCCTTCCCATATTAGGAGAAGTACTATTATAATTAGGAATTTGTCTTCCGCTCAGGTCATTTTCAAATAAGGGATTTTCATATTGATACCCCACAAACTCATCGCCACTAGAACTAGATTGATCATTATCGTGTACAAAACCAGCCCTTATATCATTAAACTGTGCCATATTACTCTTAAATACAAAACAATATAACGGGGAGAGAGGAATTACATATATACAAATAAACACTACAATATAATTTGGGAATTTTATATCTATTATGTTTCTGTCATATACTTTCATCATGTTTCCTCCAACATTAGCATGCGACTTCCATAACTATCAGTTTTACGCATTTAGCAACCGGCCATAAACAATGCAAGAGGTACGAACACATTAACGTGTATACACAAACACTACCAATTGCAATAAACAAATTGCCAATAAAGCATTAAACAGGAAATCCTTCCACAGAAACTCTGCTATACAGAAACTTTCTAAAAGAGAAAACCTATTCATGAAAACCCTTCAATTATTTTGGCACTCGTATTTTAACATAGGTACCTTATTTAATTTATTGATGTGTTGCGTAATGAAATACACATATATAATTCCATGTATCCGCCAATTCTCAGTTCTAGCTGTTTTACCCACTAGGAATATAAATAGCATTAAATTTCATTACTGCCAAATAATTCCGGAAAATAAAACAACCAGCACTGACAATTAACGTCCACACATTGAGTGAGCGCGATAGTTACCATAGAAGGGTAGAATAGGTTCGTATCAGTTTCAAATTACTGCAAATCCCAATTTCAGATAACAATTAACAAACTTTATTTTGTGAAATTTAGTAACAAATAACTTGAACGAAAAATAATAAATAAAGTCTTGCAATGGACTAAATTAAATTTCAGATACAACATCCAATGAGAAAGTAACACACATTAACTTTTTTTTTCAAGATTTGTTTGACACTAGAATCTTTAGATATAAAATCCCCACTTTAAAACGCAATAAAGCACTTCTTGTAGAAACTTTAAATGATATTGAAATTCTCTACCCAATACGAATGACTAGGGTTAGCTACTGAAACTCAATTTATAGTTAAAAGCAAAAATCCAAAAGGGGTTTTATTCAAATAGCTTAACCAAGGCATTTAAAGGTTACGTAAGTTGACAGAATCCAAGTTTCTTTCATTTATTTTCCTTTTCATTATTTCATTTCCAAACAAGACAATAAGAAAAGTGAAATGGAAGTTTCTAATGCAAATAAGAATAATTACCATACATACCAGAAACTGTTTCATTCATTTTCGTTCTTTTTTTTCTGTCTCCAAACCTGTTTTCCTTACTGAGCAATTTAGTGGTTAGATATTCCTTTTGTCTCCTTGCAGCCAAAATCCACTGGTTCCTGTCGTAGTAACTTCAAATATTAACACCTCCATTTCACAATTCCCATTCGTGTTTTCGAACTTCACTCTAGTAGTACCTATGTTAAAATATGCCGTCCGCTAGTTAACCAGCAAGCAGCTGGCTACAGCGACAACTAGCGACACAGAGCGGAAAGCTCGCGCACTTCACCACAGGCACCGCCAAGGTCACTCAATTACGAGTATCTCACGAAGCTATTGCTATTTTAAAACGGAGATTTTATTAAGAAACATTTTACATATTTTTATTTTTCGACTAAACGTAACAAGTAGCAACATTTTTAGACATTGAAGACAGGTTTGGGAACAACTGACGTAGAGGTCTGAATTTGTGTGTGCATGTAGTCCGGGGTCATAAGTTAATACACAAAAATTTACAGACCTGTAACTGCTCCCAAAGGCCTGAAAAAAATCGTAAAGTTGGGGAATTATGCTAATTTAGCACATTTCGCTGTCCAATATCTCCAATGGGCCTGGATAAGAAAATCTGGTTTTATTTGAATATTCGAATATTAAACAAATAGCATAGATTACTGCCAGTTGTTGCTTCATCTCTCTTCTGATGTATAATGTCTTTATCACCTCAATACCACCTCCTTACCTGTGTCTTTGATCCGATTCCTTGACCTACTGTAACGAAGCTGCAGATAAATAGCAGTTTGACAGGATCGAGGAACAACCAGAGGTAAAAGTGTAGGGGAACGCGGGGGACGCCATCCCCTCACCTGCAAAACTATGTACGGCGTTCCCCAGTTCCTAAGAAATTATAATGGGCAAAGATATGCAGGGGACGGCGTGACGTCATGCCGCCACCTACCGTCCTGCCACTTTTCAGATCCATTTTTGCCCCTGGGAACAACATAGTAACAACATATCATTTGATAATAGAGTTGGCATATGACAAATTGTCATAGTTACAGAGATTTATTTTTTAAAACATGCTTGAAAGAAAGTCATGTACACTTAAAATATGATTTTCATTACAGAATCAGTTGCTGACTTTTTGAAGCCGTGGTGGCTCAGTGGTAGAGGGTTCACCTCTGGTGCACGGGGTTTCTGGTTCAATCACAGCTCCCGCCAAGCGAACTTTGTGGTGGACAAACACCGCGTGACTGTTTCCTCGGGGTTCTCCCGTTTCCTTCCACTTTCTTCATTACACCATTTCATTCATTTCACATCATCACCGTCTCCTTTAGCCTAGCAGGCATAATCGTGGGACGTAAAACTTATAGATTTTCAGTTGCTGACTACAAAATTTTAAAGATATAGTAGCAGGTAAGGTAGATAACAACGTAGAAAAAATATTGTCAAAATTTCAATTCACTTTTGTCAGAGAGGAAATTCCAGGATAATTTTCTTAATTTTTTAAAAAAATGAATGTTACAGATTCATTTCAGTTTGCACTTTTCCAGAACAAAATAAAACTGAGATAAGTGTAAAAGATTGTAAATAATAAACCAGATATCTTTGAGTGAACAGAATATATGATTCTGAGTAAGATTCAAATCTAAGAAGCCGGAGCATTTAACCCTTCCCCTATCTAGCAATTAATCAAGTCGCTACTAATCAATAATTAACTATTTGTTTATTAAAAGAGTTAATATCATCTGTATGTGATAGGTACAATGAAACAATAAAAATTTTATTCATGCATTGCTTCGAATTCACTAGAGTTGCTGCATTTCCCTTCGTCCCCTAAAGCCACCATTACTAATCTATGATTAAGAAAGTGTCGTAGAAATTAGATATACTGTACACTGTTAAAGCGAGTAACCTTCCCTGTTACTAATTTTAACCCCAAACTGTAAGAGAGTCTCTAATTTCAAGAAAACACACAATATTCTTTAAAACACCTGATTGTTTTTGATAAAAATCATGGGTCCGATTACCCTACGAAGGAGAACAGTTTTAGACATGGAGTTGGTGGACACAAGTGGTGGCGTTGGGAAAATCCGGGTAAGATGAGCACAGCGGGTGATTCAGAAATCGGGCTTGGGTCCCGAAACCCGACAAATAGGGTCCCGAAATTTAGAATTTGAGTCTGTTTTATTTATCTATTAAACATGGAGTTCTTGAACACGAGTGGTGGTGTTGGAAAGGTCGGGGTGCCCTTAGCACATTGATGTCAGAAATGGAACCCAGGATCCGAGGCTCTAGAAATAAGGTCCCGAAGTTTTTGGCTCGGTTTCCTTCTATTTGGTTATTAAATATGGAGTTGTTGGACGTAGCTGGTGGCGTTGGAAAGGTCCGGGTCTACTGAGCACAATGGTGATGTTAGAAATCTAACCCTGGCCTCGAAGCCTCAGAAATGAGTCCCGAAGTTTTGGACTCGGCTCCCTTCTATTCTCCTATTAAACATGGAGTTGCTGGACGCAGGAATGTGTCGGATGCAGTACGAAGAAGAAAGGCAGTGTTCGATACGATCCGTTCCAACCGTATCTTCACACACCAACTTTCCTCCATTATTGCCACTATATAACAAATGTGGTCACTATGATCGATGGCAGCAATAGGCAATTTCAACGCATAGATTATGAAAATCCACCCACAAAAGTACGCCTTTGCAAGAACTGTATCTACATTTACCAGGCTCGCAAATGGCAAGTTGACCCTGAAACAGTGCTAGGTGACCAAGTTTCAGCGGGTATTTATAAAATACCTGTTGTTACATGATTCCATGGAGATCAGACACAATGACGGCATGGACGACTTCAGTGTTCTCGTATTGGGTGACGAGGTGAGGAGGACCACAGTGAATTGAGCACAAGGCAGAAGAGGACAATGGCTCTGGCTACGAGCAATCTGCTCAGTCCATCCCTAAACCTCTTGAACCACATGTAGGTGATTTCTCACAATATCGCAAAGGAGAACTGGTCATTCTTCATGCACATTTCGATGCCATGGTTTGAAACAAGTGCAAAAGGTCACTGTTTCCCAGGTCCTACGAATGTTGCTTTTGTCGACCATCGCTTCTTTGTGTATCAAGGTTCACTTATCTGCTTCTTTCACATGGATACCATGTACTGGAGTCAACTGATACTTGGCTCACATGGGCGACCAACTCAGCTGGCAAGATCTCCTGGCCATGAGCAAGCGCCATCACGATTACATATTATACTTGCAAGCTAGTGGTAGCAAGTGCAAGAAGTGTTGATCGACTTGATCTCATGGATGATGAAACTTGTGAGATCTGGTTTGGTTACAAGGCCTGGTTTCAGCATATATTGCAATATTTCGTCACTCGCTTCAAGATCAGGAGTGCCTCCCAACAGAAATATCGGGTGTTTGGTGGGCTTGAAGCGGCATGCTGTGGGTCAAGAATTTTGTGCAGGAATCGTTGCAATGCGCGAAGTGATGGTTCGCTTATATACAATATACCCGATCAAACCACATTGTCACATCATCCCAGCCCAACTTCTGTTTCAAATCAGTGAACGTCGGCTCCTGGCCATTGTAAATGGTAGATATCGAGAATGCGAGAGCTGAAAAACTATGTCTTACAACGCAAAACCTGGTCCATGCAGACGAACAGCTTGTATAAGTTTATGGCGCTCGTCTTCTCCAAGGACGACTGGTGGCTTTGCTTGGTCCTTACCCTGCAACTCAGAATGATGTCTCCATTCTCAATAATATTCTCCCGAAAAACCACCTGCCTTTCATGCAAGCGGGCTATACACTGGTGACGGACCGTGGCTTTCGAGATGATAGGACAAGTGTGGAGGCAATTGGCATCCATTTTTATATTCCGCAGAATAGGTCCATCTTGAACTGACCAGTAATCAGTTGAGCAAGCCAACGAGTCAAGACGGGACACCAAGTGCGATTCGTTATCGAGCAGTTCTTTGGTCAGATAAAAGCAAGGTTTCGCTACTTTGCTATCCCAGTTCTCAACGTATCGCTGACACATGACTTTCATGCGCTCGAAATTGCTTGTGCACTGCTCAATGACACCAGAACAATCCAGCTATGGCTCAACACCTACAGGATAGCACGCAAACGAAGAATAAGATGGGCAAGTCGTGTGCTGAGATCTTGACCTCATTAAATCTACGTGGAAAAATGCAATTGGTTACACACTTTTCCGAGTTGCCGATATCCCCACAACCTTCCAGCGTCTCATTAAGACAACCTCTGTCTTATTATCTGTAACTCCTATCACCTAGACAATGTGATCCAATACCTCAAGACGGTAACCAATGTTGACGTTGATGATAATAAGGACCGCATGATTACTGCGCTGTTGGCATCTAAAGCGATCACGCCAACGCCATTCTGGTTAAGGGCATCCTGCAATCGCGACGCTCTGGCCAAACCAAACCACGGAATTTTTCTACTCTTCCATTCGGACAACACCCAAATTGATAGAATGGTCGAGTATTTAGTTTAATTGTGACAGTGGTGGGAGGACTGCTGGATGCTGTACCCATATCATGACTGCATTTTGGTATCTGTGTCACGATATCAAAATCCGATATTGCCCATGTAACCATTATATGGATATGATGTTTGGCCACCTTGATTAGTTCGGTTCCTTTGAGGATCTCAAGCTAGACCATTAATTGTTTTGTCTTCATGATCCCCAAGCATAGTTGGGTACCTCGTGTCCCTAGGTGATTGTTGATGCTACTGCAATTAGACGAGCAAAGGAAATCAAAATCCTTTCTGCTAAAATAGAGGCACTGGATGTTTTATTGCTGGGGCGTTTGCGCATGGTACGAAGTAACAAGGTTGATAAGGATCAAAAGCAATATTTAGAATTGATATCTGACTTAGCAAGTGCTGCCGTGGCTGGATGTTCATTCGCTCGTTTCAACACTAACGAACCATCTTTGAAACTTCGAATTGATTTTTGTCCACAATTAATGTTAGCTGTCAATTGCATAGAACCCAAATCTTCAGGACCCCACTTCTGGGGCCACGGACCCAGGCCCGATTACTAACAACATCGTCGTGCTCATGGGATCCGGATCTTTCCAACACCACCATCCGCGTCCAAAAACTCCATGTTTAATAGACAAGTAGTAAGGACACCCGCCACAAATTTGGAGACCTCGACCCGATTTCTGACAACATCACTTTGCTCAGGCCACCACGGTGAGTTCCAACAACACAATCTGCGTTCAGCAACTTCATGCTTAATAGGTGAATAGAAAAAAAAAAAAACAATTTCAAAATTTCGGAATCCCATTTCTGAAGCTTCGGGCCCCTAACTGAATTTCTGACATCGTTGTGTCAAGGAATCCAGATCTTTCCCACTCAACCACCCGCGTCCAACAACTTTATATTTAATAGACGAATAGCAGGGACTCGAGCCCAAAACTTAGGAATCCTATTTATGGGGTTCCGGGAATCAGGTCCGTTTTCTGACATCCCCACTGTACTCCAGAATGCGGACCTTTCCAACGCCATCACGCGCGCCCACCTTCATGTTTAAAATAGAAATAGAAGGGAACCGAGCCCAAACCTACAGGGCCCCATTTCTGGAGCTTCGAGGTCCAAGTCAAATTTCTGATATACCGCTATGCTCAGAGACGCGGACCTTTCGAATGCAACCACCCGTGCCCAACAACTACATGTTTAATAGGCGAATAAAAGGGACCCGTGCCAAAACTTCGGGACCCAATTTCTAGGGTCCAGGCCCGATATCTGACATCACCGCTGTGCTCAAGGAACATGGGCCTTCCAAGGCCAACACCCGTGTCCACCGACTTTAGGTTTCCCTACCGTAAGAGGATTTTCATGGAATTTTCTCCATGGTCTTTTCACTGAAAGTATGTTATATAAGACAGAGAAAATTCATTCCCTCATTATTGACCCATTTTAACTCCAAGCAATTCAGATGGTTGGAAATCTTCAGAAAAAATTACACAATATTCGACTAAAATCGATTTTATTTAACGAAATTTGTCATGTTTAAAAAAACATTCAAAGGGGTTGATGAGTTCCAAGGGGATTTTTAAACTAGACGAGTGGGACGAGCAGAGGTATAAGATCACTCCCTTGTTCTCGATTGGTGTAATGAGCCGGCATCTACATTACAGTTACTCATCGCTATTTTGTATTTCTTTATTCATCAATATGATTCATTACTTATTTTCTCTGTATTTACTGTTTAATATACATTATATAAGGAAGTTTGATTAAGTTGAATATAACTTTGTAAAAGTGTGAACCAGAAAATCATCTACAGTTAATGCTTTAAAAGACAGAAAGATTTTCTAAAAATATATTATAAATATAACACACAGACAAAAAAATATTAAAGAGGAAGATGAATTTTTGCACTGTAAAAAGACTTTGTGCAATATAATTTAATACATTTTGTTTGGAACAAACTTTGGAACAGAAATAGTGCTATAGCCGACTTGATCAAAGTGGTGCGACTGTAATATTAGATCCACATTACTTTTAAAAATTATAATTTAAAGAGGAAGATAATATCGAAAAATTTGTATGGAACACTAAGTTTAAGAAAAGTGATAATATCTAATATATTTATTTCAAAAGGAAATTAATAGTCTAATTCAATACAAGAAACTACCGTAACTATTCAGCAAGTTCAGAGTAAGGTAACCGTTTTAACCTAAGTTATTGTATACTAAGCGTTCAGTTACTTCGGTACTTCTTTCCCAAACCATCCCCGACTCAATCTTTAATTCCTGCCTTTTTTCATGCCTTGTAGGAAAAATATCAAAACACACTTAACTACGTGGATAAATTCTGGCTTATGTATAGCCCGCTCCCCCCAGTTCTTTGCCATCGGAACTGGAAGTCACTACTACTACTACTACCGGTACTACTACTACTACTTCTGCTACTACTACTACTACTAATATCAAGAAGAGAACCCAACCAACCCCTGCTGGGCTCGTAACCCGTCCCTACTACTACTACTACTACTATTGTTACTAACTACTACTACTACTTGTACTAAAGTTTTCTTACCACAAGATTTACATCTTAAATCTTTATAACACGTGATTCCGATGAATCGTTAGAATCACTATGATTCGTCAAAAATCACTGGAGGGAGCGGGCTATACTCAATCCTAAAGTCTAACTACGGGGCCCAGAATTTTTTCCTCAGAATTCATATTTTTTTGATAACTAATTTTGGTTAGGTTAAATTCGATTAGGTTAGGTTACATCACGTTGTATTTACCTTCATGGTTCGTATTGGCCCCACGCAATTAGAATTAACCCAAATAGGCCTACATCTTTAATTACTTAAATGAAAAGTCTAAATACCAAATTTCATGCCTCTAACCTTAACGAATTTCGATGTATGGGCGTCATATTTTAACACAATACTTTTCTACTTGCCTCTTTTCTTCCCTTCTACGGGATGAAAAAAAAGCTAAAACTCATCTCTGATTATTTTAAATGAAAAATCAAATTTCACTTGTATCTAATGTTAAGAAATTTCGAGATATGCTCATCTTATTTTAACAATTGCAACCCTATTCTACCTGTTTTCTTCCCTTGTAGGAAAAATGTCAAAAAATGCCGAAACACGTTTCTATTTATTTTAAGTGAAAAGTCTAATACCAGATTTCATGTCTCTAACCTAAAGGGATTTTGAGATATGGACATCATATAATAATTGTAATTCTAACCCCTTTTAATTCTCGACCCTTTTCTTTTCTTCCTTCCAGGTGAAATATTTAAAAAAAAAAAAACCTGAAATATATGTGTAATTATTTCAAATGAAAAGTCATATCAAATTTTGTCTCTAATGGAAGCACGATGGCTCAGTGGTAGAGCGTTTATCTCTGGTGCGGGGTCCCTAGATCGATCCCTGGCCAAGTAAGTTTGTGGTGGACAACATCATGACCGTGGATTTCCTCGGGGTACTTCCGATTCCACCCATATTCTCATTCCACCGATTCTTCCATCATCATTCACTTGCCTTAATCACCCGTCTCCCTTAGCCTAACGGGTATAATCGTGGGACATTAGGAAGTTTTTATTTCATGTATGTCTCTAACCTTCAGAGATTCTGAGAAGTGTCATTTTAAGGTAATAATTGTAACTCCTCTTTCGACCCTTCCCCATAGAATTTCCAAAGATTCTTCCTTAGTAGAAATCACATCATAAATCCTATGCCCTGCCCAAATTTCAAGTTTCTAGTTTAAGCGGTTTAGCCTCAGCGTTGATCAATCACTCAGTTAGTCAGTCAAGGCTTCTTTAGTATAGAGAGATTATGGGCCTTATGCAGAGTTATTGTGACGCGTGATTACTGCCATATTAAAGTGTTTGACTAACATATGTTTCCTGCAGTAGTCAGGAATTTAGTATGAGACGTCAAGACGACTCTGCATAAGGCGGTCTATGTTTGAGAAGTATGATGTATGATACATTGAATTTATGGCTTTCTAAGGTAAAAAGGCCAGACTTGGAGGAAACTACACAAATACTAATCTCGGACTAAACGATAACATACTCACATTGACTTTCTAAAAGTACTGGAGAGATTTGAGAAATGTCTTTGGGTCTTATCCTAAACGAAAGGAAAATCACAACCAACTTCTCGCGGGAGAAAGAAGGCAATGTTTTTGGCGGCCAAAGTAGGCAAGGACTTATTGACTCCCAAGATAAGAAGTCAACTTCTGCCAGGTGCCAATAGTCTCCTCCGGGACCGGAGGGGAATGAGTGGAGGTCAGAGCACGAGTAGAGATCCTTAGGAAAGCATACTGTCCAAAAAGACGGATGAAGTACAAGGTGGTCAACAGCATGTATACGCAAGTTTGGAATTGAAGATTGACAAGGTCATGTGGTCAGTGACCATCAAAGAATTCTTACAATTTGGAAGGAATACCTAAAGGATCTGTATGATTAGAAGAACTACCCCAAAGATAAGTAGAGGAAGAGGTAAATGACAAAGGAAAAGGACCTAGTAAGCTGAAAAGTGAAGTAGTACTAGTCATTAAAGACATACAAAGGAAGAAACCACTGGGGACGACGACATACCAGCAGAATTGCACAAGGAATTAGGAGACAATGCAATGGAAGTATTGATTTTATTTATTAACAAGATCTACTTAAGTTGAGAATGGCCAAAGAATGTTCTTGATCTTACGATGATTTCATTACCGGAGAGAAAGCAAGCAAACAAGTACAGTGATTATAGAACCATTAGCCCTATTTCCCACACGGGAAAGATTATTAAGCGCATACTGAACAGAGGGCTGGAAAGTAAGATATTGGAGGAAGATCAATTTTGATTCTGGACAAGACATCAGATATGCTATTGGGTTGATGAGAATTATATTAGAACAAGTTCTTGACGCAAAGAGAGGAAACATGTCGTGTTTGCGTTTCATCTACTGGCAAAAAGCTCCGCGGGTCAATTGACCCAAACTTCTCAAAATACTTAAAGGAATTGGAGTCACCGAAGAGACTCTCATCCACAACCTGTACATAGGACAACGAGTGAAGTTGCGCTTGAATAAAGGAAAAACCAATAGTGTGCAGGTTGGAAGAAGAGTTAGACAAGGATATAGTATGTCACCCCAATTATCCAACATTTACAGTAAATGTTGGATACAGTAAATGGAGGAAACATTAATGGGAATTGGGGATTTCAAGATTGGATGGCAGATCATCAAGGTCAGTTATGCAGAAGATGCTGTTAGTACAGCTAGGGCCGAAAGAGGGTTACAGGAGATGATGGACAAGATAATTGTCAAGAATACAAATCAATGTCGAAACATCAAAAGTCACGAGACACGTGGAAACGAACCCTTACAGATCAGAGTAGAACAAAGAAAGCTTGAAAAGGTAGACCATTTCAAATATCCGGGAAGTGCATTTAGACGAGAGACGCTTACTACACTAAAGACATAAAGTCAAGAATTGCCATAGCTAAAGGAGCATTCAACAAGAAAAGATCACTCTTAACTAGCAGGCTCAACATTGAACTAAGAAAGAAGTTGGTCAAGTGCTATACATGAGGTATTGGACTGTATACCCCAGAGGCTTGGGTATTACGAAAGTTAGAGAATAAATATTTAGATAGCTTCGAAATGTGACGTTGAAGGAAGATGGAGAAGATAAAATCGACACAAAAAAATGACGATATTTTAAGTCGGGGGGGAGATAACATGTCGCATTTAGCCAGCATTCTTCGTGGAAAGCCAATTGGTTTGGACATATCTTACGAAGAAATTGTCTTCTACCGATATAGAAGGAAAGATACAAGGAAGCAAGAAATAGGAAGAAGAATATAACTTATCAATGATTTGAAAATTAGAAGAAAACAGTGGGAATTAAAAGACAGACCTGACGACCGAGAAACGTGGAATTCGGGAAATTTCCAGGCCCGAACCTAAGAAAACAACTCATTAGTTTGAGAATCTGCCAACAAGTAGAATAATTAGTAATACATACCTGTCATTTGTAGATCACAAAAACTTTGGTATATGGATGTTCACGGACCACTCGATGTAAAAATAGTTTGAATTATTTGTCGGGATCTTTTGCTGTTTGTCAACGGATATGGGGCCAGTCGTTGAATAACAATTCAATCACATGAAACCAACCCATGTTCACGATCATCTTTATGAAAAATTGTGTATACAAATTTATTACAATAGTTCATATACAGTTGTTGATTTCAAAACGTCTCCATTATAATATTGTTTGTTATTGTCTATTGATTCTGCATGGAATAGATCATGGCTTATCTGAGGATTTCAGATCATTAAATGTCTGTTGCGCCAGGTTCACGTATTTTCATTCTACCTGGCGTTGTGAAGAACATGTTCATGTACGGAAGGAATTGCCCTATCCAAACTAATCGTGTTTTGTAGGGCTAGCGTTCTGGGGTCGATCCTCTAATTTGGGCCATTGGACTGTTGCCCCGCGTCAGCACAACATATGGGCAGTTATTACTGCACTCTTCAACATCATGGCAACATCACTGCGCTACAATACGAGTATACGAGTTTTCGTAAGTTTTTCGGGTTGACGACCATTGGTTTGTATTGTGGAAAGCTAAATGGATGCATTGCCTGGAAACAGATTACAACCAATTTGTTAATGGCATGCCTAAAAATTTATATCTAAAACATGTTGCCAGTAATAACACTTAGAATTCGGAAGGTAACTAGAGGAAAAGGGTGGAGCTTTACATGATTTAAAATCCAAGTACAGGGAAACCTCCCTTATCAGACACCTCTATAGTACGGACAGATTTTTTTTTGTCCCGGAAAAAATGTATGTTCTCTGACGGAACAAAACCCTCCCTTTTACGGACACTCAGATACGTACGTGGACAGTCCTTTTTTTTTTTTCAAAAACGTTAAAATAACCTCTTCATAACGGACAGGAATTATTCTCAGCTCTGCGATATATTACAGTAGACAGAAAAGTCTTTTCCCCACAAGCGTATCTATCATGAGTCTAGACCTGGTGAACGATCAAACAGAAAAGCTTCAAACTGAACTTGAAATTATTTTTTTCTGCCCGCAATAAACTACTTTCTTGTGGAAATGCTAGAAAACCTTCAATAAGCAATAACACTCATGCAGGGTCAGTCGTATGGCCAAGAATTCTATGCGAAAGATCTTCCCTTTTCTAACAAATTTAGTCCTTTTTTCTCTAGGTCTGTCATCTTTCCCAACAATTTCACAGATAACAAACCAAACATTATTTTACAATAACATTTTCAACGAGCAATGTTTTCTCTCTTACTTTTTTGGAAATGCAACATTTTTCTTTTACTTGTTATACTGGAACAAATCTGGGTTGGAAGAGGATATTCTTTGTGATAGGGGCTGGGTCAAGAAACATATGCACCCCCAATAACTTGCCTTTTCATCCATTCTGCCAACGAAGATACCGCGCCAGTGCACAAACACACACACACACATGTTTCTTCCGCAACTATACCTAAGATTCTCAGAAGACACTTGCTAATGAGTTCTATTACCCTTGTAAAGGGAAAAGCATCCCTATATCGCTAAACAAAAAAGTTTAGCCGGTTAGTTGGTACCTAACGCATCTTTTGAGAAGGTTCTGAGCATTTCAAATAAATGGCATTTCCCCCTGCAATAATATTATTTAACAGAAGTGAATTTCCCCTTTATCCCTCCCAGTAACTAGCTCATGCATAGTGTATTTACTGTATATTAGTGCACACAATTACCGTTGTGAGAAATTAAATTCATGTAACCTCTCAGTAACGGACAAAAATACATGTCCTATCGGTGTCCGTTATTCAGAGGTTTCACTGTAGTAGGAATAATTATGAACCCTAGAAAATATGCTCCATATTCCATGAAAACTTTATATATATATATATATATATATATATATATATATATATATAATCGGGTATATATATATATAATCGGGTAGGGAGAGTAATCCATCCCACATTGGACGGCTATAATAACCGCTCATTCTTGATTGATTTTAAATCCAAGCACCAGGGATTATGTAAAAGGGCCAAAGAAAATACATTATATAGTATCAAAACCAAATGAGTTTTACAAAAGTTAGCGTGTAACTCTAAAAAAATGAATCGTGAGGGCAAGGGGAGGGTATATCCACTACTTTATTCGTTACTGACTTTAACACCATGCAGAGAAGTTGGATTAGAATTTACTGTCCCTTTCAGCAGCGAGGTTATTTAAGTCATGGAACTACAGTTTAATATAAGATCAGCTCCCACCAGGAATCGAATCCGGATTGGCCACGCCAAAGACATGTACGTTAACCATGTAGGCCTACCCACGAAGAAGCTCTCCCATGCAGAGAAAATCATTGGGAAGCCTAAAAGGTAAGCTACGACATATTACGACAAAATAAAGCATTTTTAAATGGAAAAGTAATACCGGTATGAAACATACTTTTTAATTCGGGATGTGGATTAATTCATTCTCAAGCTGTGGGGATGATCACAATGTCCTAAAGGAACTTTACTATATATATTTAATGTTTTGTTACAATCGAATATTGCAGGATTGCCTTGCATGTGTGTTCAAATTTACAATTTGAAGTGAATTCTACACATTTGTTCTTGATTAATTGCAACCTCAAAGTAAAGTACTGGAGAGGTTTGAGGAAAGCCTTCGGGTCTCATCCTAAACGAAGGGAAAATTTTAACCTCACCTCCTCGCGGGAGAAAGCAGTCAACGTCTTTGGCGGCTAACGTAGGTGGGGACCGACCGACTCCCGGGATAAGGAGTCAATTTCTACCAAGTGTCAACAGCCTTCTCGGAGGGCGGATGAGTGGGTGGAGGTCAGGGCACCTTCTTGCCCTTAGGAGGGGAAACTGTCCTAAAAAGCGGATGAACCACTAGATGGTCAACGGCATGAAGATGTGGAAAGGAAATGGTAATACTACCACATTATATTTTTCCCAGAAGGGTTGATTGATTGATTGATTTTGAGTTTTACGTCCCGTTCAGCAGCGAGGCTATATGAGACGTGGACCTACTGATTAACGTGGAATCCGAACCACCTGAGCTCCCGCCGGGAATCGAACCCGGGTCTCCCATTTCCCAGAAGGGACGAAGGATGAGAATAAATAAATATGATGGTTCTTCCTGAGGTAAAAAATTCCGGAGATAAAATAGTCCCCCGTTCGGATCTCCGGGTGGGGACTGCTCCGGGAAGAATCATCAGAGGAGAAAATAATAATAACTTTAATTTCAGCATAGGAACCTGGAACGTACGGACTCTACGACGTGAGGGAAAATGGACAATTGTAAAGTGGACATAGTGGGCTTGAGTGAAGTGAGATTGCCAGGGAAAGATGAGATAATATCGGGAACTTACAGAATATACTATTCGGGTGGCGATAAGGGCGAGAATGGTGTCGCGATAGCAATGAAGAACGAAGTAGCAAGAAGTGTAACCAAAGTGGAATACTACAGTGACCGCTTGATATTTGTAAAACTACAAGCAAAACCAGTGGATATTGTGATAATACAAGATATATGCCAACAACCGGCCATGTTGATAATGAAGTAGAAGTAATGTATGATCAGATTAGTGACATTGCATCAGGAAGGAAGAGGTAAGGTCAACGCCATAGTAATGGGAGACTTCAACAGCGTAGTAGGAGAAGGAGCTGAGAATAATGTAGTGGGACCGTTTGGACTAGGTAGAAGAAACGAACGAGGTCAAATTCTTATCGATTTCTGTAGGCTTGGTGATCATGAACACGTGGTTTAAGATAAGAAAAACCAAGCTGTACACGCGGAAAAGTCCAGGAGATACGAAACGCTACCAAACCGATTACATTCTTGTGAAGCAACGTTTCAGGAATAGTGTACGAGACGTGAAGACACTGCCAGGAGCGGACATTGATTCGGATCACAATCCCCTGGTGGCGGAAGTGCAAACCTGGTTAAAGTCGACCAATTAAAATGGGAAGAGAAATCGAAAATTGAACTTGGAGCGACTAAGAAATATCGACGATGATGTGAAGGGAGAAATTGAATAAAAATTCTGTGCAACGGGCGATGTGATTGACAATATAGAGAATAGTTGGGGAAAAGGTAAACAGATTCTACTTGACACTCCACAATAACATTGGTAGGATGGAAAGAGCACCAAGAAAACCATGGATAACTGAAGCAATACTTAAGAAGATGGAAGAACGCAGAAGGGCGAAAACACGGACATCAAGGAATACAGAAGGCTGAATACTGAATTGAGAAGAGAGACAGACAAAGCCAAAGAAAAGTAGGCCTACATGGAACAGATATGTGAAGAAATAATGGAATTTCAACGGCGCGGCAGATATGATCTGATGTATCAGAAAGCACAAGAATTAGGAGGGAAAGCTAACAAAAGTATACGAACGTTCGGAATCGAAGATCAACAAGGTAATGTAACTACTGACCATTAAAGAACCCTTAGAATTTGGGAGGAATACATAAAAGATCTGTATGATCAGAAGAACCACCCCAAAGATATTGTGATCGAAGAAGAGGAACAGGTGGATGATGATGAAAAAGGACCCAGTATATTGAAAAGTGAAGTAGTACAAGCAATCAAAGATATGTGAAGGAGAAAGGCCACTGGAGAAGACGACATACCAGTAGATTTGCTCAAGGGATTAGGAGATAACGCAATGAAAGTACTGACTTCACTTATTAACAAGATATACCTGAGTGGAGAATGGCCAAAGGATTTTCTTGATGTTACAATGATTCCATCGCCTAAGAAAAAACAAGCAAAGAAGTGCAGCGATCACAGAACCATTAGCATGATTTGATACTGGAAAGATCATTGCACGCATACTGAATAGGCGGCTGGAAAGTAAGACAGATGAGAGGTTACAAGAAGATCAATTTGGATTCCGGAAAGGAAAAGGCACCAGAGATGCTATTGGATTGATGAGAATTATATCAGAAAGAATTCTTGATGTAAAGGAAGTGTTGTGTTTGTGCTTCATCGACTGGCGAAAAGCTTTCGACTGAGTCAATTGGACGAAATTTCTGAAAATACTTAAAGAAATCGGAGTCAACTGGAGAGATCGACGACTCGTTCAAAACCTGTACACAGGACGAGTGAAGCTGCGCTTGAATGAAGGAGAAACCAATAGTGTGGAGATTGGAAGAGGAGTCAGACAAGGATGTAGTTTGTCGCCCCAATATTATTCATTTACAGTGAATGTTTAATGAAGGAAGCATTAATGGGAATTGCAGATTTCAAGATTGGAGGGCAGATCATTAACAAGATCAGGTATGCAGATGATACGGTTATAATAGCTAAAACCGAAGGAGGACTACAGGAGATGATTGACAAAATAGTTGACACTGGAAAACTGTATGGAGTGAAAATTAACATCGAAAAGTCGAAAGTCATGAGAATATCCCGTGGAAACACGCCCTTACGGATCAGAGTAGAACAAAGAAAACTTAAGAGGTCGATAATTTCAAGTATCTGGGAAGTATTTTGACGAGAGATATGCTTATTGCACCAAAGAGATCACGTCAAGAATTGACATAGCTAAAGAAGCATTCAACAAGAAAAGATCACTCTTAACTAGCAAGCTTAATATTGGACTTAAGAAGAAGTTGGTCAAGTGCTATATATGGAGCATTGGACTGTGGTCAAGTGCTATATATGGAGCATTGGACTGTATGGTTCAGAAACTTGGACATTACGGAAGTTAGAGAGGAAATATTTGGAGAGCTTCGAAATGTGGTGTTGAAGGAAGGTGGAGAAGATAAAATCGACAGACAGATCAACAAACGAAGATGTTTTAAAACGAATAGAAAAAAAGAGGACACTTCTAGCCACCATCCTTCGTACAACGCCCAATTGGATTGGACACATCTTGCGAAGAAATTGTCTTCTTCACACCGCCATAGAAGGAAAGATGGAAGGAAAGGGAGGAATAGGAAGAAGAAGAACGCAGTTGATCGATGATTTGAAAGATAGAAAATATTGGGAGTTAAAAGAGGAAACTGAAGATCGAAAAAAGTGGAAGAAACATTTCTAGGCTAAAATCTAAAATTGAAAAAAAAAAAAACCTCATTACTCCCAGGTCCTGCCGAAAGGCAGAATTCTTAATAATAATAATATGTTTTGTTACAATCGAATATTGCAGAATTACCTTGCATGTGTGTTCAAATTTACAATTTGAAGAGAATTCTACACATTTGTTCTTGATTAATTGCAACCCGAAACAATAAGGTTATTTCTGGCAGTTGAAGAAAGGCATGAACAATATTTCATTAAGATAAGATAAGTTCTATTTGATTTAGGCCTATACAATAACTTTTTAAACGTTTGAATCCAAATATATTCTGATCGAGAAAGACTCTTCTCTCAATAACCGGAATATGTCCAATGAAAGGTAAATTCTAGTTTAAAATTTCAGTGAAAGAAACAAGCTTATGCACTCGATATTGCAATTACAATGAGCTCCGAAAGTGAATAAAAAATGTAACGTAACTATGTAGGAAAATATTTTCAATACATATATAACCCAGAGGATAACAATGGACAGGTAGATCTTTCCTTTACCTCTAACTAAAAGCAAAATATATAACTTTAAGAATTCTAAATATTATTAGTAGCTCAGGTCAATACCCGAAAATTGTTCCCAATGTTCAACTACCAAATACTCAAACATCACCACGGCAAAAGAAAAAAAGTAGAAACTCAGTTGTCAGAAAAATCATTGGTGCAAGGATTAATTGGAAAAGTAACGGAACGGTTGGAGATAGGGGAACACCAAAATCTTTTATAGGATGGGCTTAAAAAACAAAGTGGGGCAAAGGAATAATACTGGAAACTTGTCAAAATATAGAGATGGGCCAAAACATCGCTGTCAAAATTTTGAGTGGGCTTGTCAACAATGGGAAAAATAAGACCGGTGTCACACCCAAAATAAGTGGTTCAACGGAATAATTATGTATATATATATATATATATATATATATATATATATATATATATATATATATATATATATATATATGTTTGAAAATTTGGGGGTGGATCAAATCATTCTCTCGAACTTTGGTGGGTGAGGACACTTTGGGCAAAACATAGGCCCTTGTGGGTGGGTGGATACCCTTACCATAATTAGTATTACTCATTTTAATTCTTAATATGGCGACACAGTATCATATCTACTATGAATAGCTCCCAGGGTAAGCGCAGAAGTTGCGCCGCACATGCTATCCCTATTCCAACCCTATATTCATATTATTTCAATTCTATCTTTCCTTGGTTTCTTTTTTGTTAAACATACCTGCGACTTGATTGTGCAGAAAAAATAAAACTGTTACTCAAAATATTTTATTCAGCTTATCGCATTTTTAAAAACAAGATCCAAGAGTTTGAAATAATTGAAGAAAGCTTAACATAATCTCACTTTTGAGTATGATTATCATATTCCATATACAAATTACAATGTTATATTTCATACCTTAATTGCTGTAAACATGTCTATAATGCCCTTTAAGTTTCTTCAATATATTCCCTTTCACATTTAGGAGAACGAGGTCTTGGACCCATGGATGCTCTTAAATACGAAAGAATTAGTTTTTAATTTTCTGGATGAATTTTCATCTCACAAGGAAAGTACTTGGGCTCGAACGGGTGAATACGCACAAAAAGCATAGCATGTGTAATGTTAGCATCGCGAAAGCAAACAGGGATGTCCGTTTTTCTGCAAGATGGTATAAACGTCCGCAAGAGCAGGGCAAAGTACAGCATGTGCCATAATTACAGGGCATTAGCTCCCATAGGTCGCGCTTCATCAAACTTTGCTATGGTGCCCTGCTTGATTGTCTTTAGCTGTAGTGTACGATTTCCTTTGAACGCAGCCATGTTTTGACGTTTCTTTGCTACATATTGTAACACGTATTTAATATTGCTTTTTGTCTTCAGTTTCGGGTATCGTTGCAGAAGTTTTTTATATGAGTTGAATCCGCGCACATGGTAATCCTCGAATATATTCTCTAGTGTGATACCAGTAAACTGTGTGATCACATTGTCGACATTATACCTTTTCGGCGACGGTTCGTATTCACTTTGGCTACTTCCATTGTCCTTTGCAGGACTTACAGTGTCATTATACATTCTCACTTCTTTCTCTTCATTCTCTACAGAATCTTCACCACTGCGTTCTAATGTTCGGAAACTTTCGGTTTCTAACTGATTTCCATATTTTTGCATAATTAGTTCTTCTAGAAAACATACACATGTCTCATCTTCCAGATCAATTCCTTCCTAATGACATATCTTGCATCGCACTTTCTATCCAACCAATCGCACTGAATTCATTGGATTGATCACCACTCTCCGCGCCATTTGACGTCTCACTATACATTCAACCTTTCCTCATGCGAAGAACTAGCGTTTGCAGCTTTACTGTTGGAAATAGTGTAGCAGTAGACATGGGGTGGGCTCTCTCTGTCCCTGTGTAGCGCCATCTATTAGTGCAAATTTGCACCATCTTGCAGACAAACTGACATCACCTATCACTTTAGGGGTACTAACACTATTCATACTCTTATTTCTATGCGTATTTTTTCGGTCTAGCTCACGTACTTTCCTTAACGGTCAAATACGCACAAATATGGTAGCACCCTTGAAGCAAACAGTAATGTCCGTTTTTCTGAAATCTGGTGTAAACGTTAGCAAGAGCATACCATGCTGACAGGGCGTCTATAAATTCTGACCCCGGGACATTTTTGCGGAAACTTTTGAGTGGATGGAAACATCGGTGCACACGTATCCCATTATTTTTGGGGGGAACACATGTTGAATGAAAACGTATTGCCCCAGGGACCCCCGTAGTGTTCCAGGCAGGGTCCATCTCACAATTTTCAAATGGTAAGGTGGGTGAGGTATTGCTTGAAAGGTATTGCAAAAAAAAAAATCTAGAACAAGTCCCAAGTCTGTATGCGCACCCTATGCAAAATGGTGGTCATAGACTCTTTCACGACAACTGTGTTGACATTTTGATTATCTACCATTATGTGCAGGGTAAACGTAGAGACTCGGGACTTACTTCATTTTATTTTTTTCCACAATAACTTTCCAATGATATACTACTTGACCCCCATTGCCATTTGGAAATTTTGGCTGAGCTCTGTTTGGGACCCTTCGGCTGACTATGGGACAATTTTTTCATTCAAAAAATGTGCCTCTAAATATAATGGGATACGTATTCGCCTATTTTTTCATTCACCGAACCCTTTTCTGCAGAAAATGGCTCGGAGTCAGACAGTATAGACGCCCTGTAATTATGGCACGTGCTCTACTTTGCCCTGCTCTTGCGGACGTTTACAGCATCTTGCAGAAAAACGGACATCACTGTTTGCTTCCGGGCTGCTAACATTACACATGCTTTCCATTTTGTGCGTATTCACCCGTTCGAGCCCAAGTACTTTCCTTGTCAGTACAGCACAATGGAAACAGTAATGATCAGCATTATTTAGGTAGTGATTTGCAGGTCGAGGAACACAATGGGTATTATACAGAGTCGTTTTGATGCGTGATTAGTGTCATACTAAAGAGTTCGACTAACATATGTTTCCTGCAGAGTCAGGCCTTTAGTATGACGCTAATCATGCATCAAAATGATTCTGCATAAGGACTAGTATCTCTATAGGGCATACCTATTGCATGATTGCGAGATTCAGGCCTTGAAATTTTTACAGCGAGAACACAACAGCGCACAACATTCTACAGTCTTCCAAAATTTTCTAACATAGTACAACAGCTGTACATTAAAATCACTGCTGTAGGTTTCCTCCAAGCTTATGTAATTATTTCCTAAGGTCCGCAACACACGCTCCAGAGTTGGCGTGGGTCAATGAAAACGACCCATGACCCACTGACCCACCACCCATCGTAACCCACTCCGACCCACCAAAAAAAAACACCGTCAGGAACTCTGACACATGATCCACGGCCTCTTCTCTACTAATAAAACCAGGTTGTGAAATTCTAACTAATCGAAGTTTGACTTTCTACGGTCGATTGCTCAAGCACAGCTCTTACGATAACGGTAGATCTGACCTTTACGATATAAAATGGTAAAGTGTTTGTCATGGGCCAAATTACGATGAATTTCAATTAAATTATCATGGTATAATTATTTCTTTGTTGAATTACCGATACTTTTCGGTGGAAAAAAAGGGAAGAAATTTGAAAGTCCCACATCAAAGTAAGTAAACGAACGTAAAAGAAAAAAGTGTAACATTTTTCATATAATTACGCGTACAGTCCAAACTTAAAATGTACGTATAATTAAGCTTACAGTACAAATTTTAGGTCTATTTCTCTCACAACTTTGTTGTTTGATTGCCCTGTGCCTAAGCGCTGCATATAATAAACTTCAGCAATTATTATAATAGAAAGCAGTGGATATATGAAGCGAAGCACTGTACTTTTTGTTCCTCAATTTGTTTCTCAACTAATATCAATCGTTTTCGATTATTTTTACAAACCAACCTACTACCATTTTTCCAGTGCCTCTCCCCATAAAGGAGAATTTTAAAAAAATTCTAGGACATGTTCTGTTTATTTTCAATAGAGTTAATTTACTGAACTTCAGCTCCGTAAGTTAAACGACTTGCGAGATACTCATTTTTTTTTCGTAAAAATTCGGATCCCCACTACCCCCTTAGGATATGTATTATAATGAAAGCGATATGATAACATCCCAGTTTGGATTAAGGTCTAGCTGAGTGATTCCATTTCAAATCGTCCAGGGTGGTCCACATGACTGTCTTGGATTTAGTTTATTTTTTTAAATAAAAAACTACATACAAAATTATTAGACCCATATTTTTTCTTTTTGCTAAAAAATTTTTTTCTTCGACATACAGCCTTCCAAAATGGCTGCCCTCCTCTCGGATTGCTCGAAGAAATGAAAAACATATCAAATTAAAAATGTTATTGTAGAGAAACGAGTGTACTTAGTAACATAATCTCAATAGCAGGAAGAGTATAAAGTTGTATGTTTCGGTGGAGGGCCAAAATTCGTCGATTGGTCCAATAGGAATTGCGCAATTCACTCGCAATGTTGCCAACTTTGGTGAAATTTTTGCTAACTTCAAACATTTTTTTTCTGTCCTCACGAGCAATATCAACCATCTGCTTCTAGCATCAAAATCTACTCCATAAGGTCTCTTGAAAATGTAAAGGACTTACGTTTCTGATTATTACATTCCACGTTATAGCATGATGAAAACCTGAAAATTTCATTAAGACGCCATTTTCTCAAAAACCTCACCTTTTAAAAATCTGAATTTTTTACATGTATTGGAGAAGTACCTAAGTATTTAATATCCGTTAACCGTTCATGCGGCTGCAGCCCCAAACATTCGCAATTAATTATTGAAATTTCGATTTTTGTACTGGAAATGTAAATATTTCCTATGGGCATTGAGATCCTATACACAAGGCGAATTGAAAGGGAGTATGAAAATTTTGAGAGATGAATCCTGACATCAAATCCAGTAGAAAAGTTCCTATAAAGATGAGTCGAATTCCGCTTCGTTTTCGAGTTACAGGGTTTCCAACTCGGAAACAAAATCGGCTCGTGACAATGGGAAATAAAATATCGTGTTAAATCAGAACTATGTGTTAAAGTTATGATGAAGTTCAGAAAGTTGATTTGTATCAACATGATGATTTTTACGTGCGTTGCAATTCGGTTAGCAGTGTTGCCAACTTGGTAGAACTTTTATTTGTTTCCAAATCACACTACGTGGTTTTTATTTGATATTTGGTATTCATTAATGATTGTAAACATCACATGTAGCACAGTTTTCCCCACGTCATCACACTTTTCGAAAACTTACATGTATTTCATTAAAAAGTTTTATATCGTGGGTTATTGATAGTTTGCGTGATCCGGTGTCGTGAACATCGTCCTAGTGTTCTCTGGAACCATGAAAATTGTTTTGACTGGCAACATGACATTGTAGTGTACTAATTACAGTGTTTGTGTGAATTATAATGGAGAATTCCTATTACAGTAAGGACCGTATTAAATGTGTTGATTATGCTAAAAGCCATAAGAGGATTGCGTACAGAAAGAATTCTAGACAAAAATTTTATCTTGCGGTAAAATATATGGATTGCGTACAGCGAGTCTGCCCAAACGTACTATTAGGGGAGGATGATTATTTGTGTCCTGTACACAAGGCGATTTGAACGGCAGTATGAAAAATTTTGAGAGGTGATTCCTTCACCGTAGTCTAGGTTTCACCGATAACGGCTGGTTTTAATGGCGACACATTCATGTTTAGCATGTTAACTGTCTGGTTAATGGTTTCCAAATCTACATTCAGAGGAATAAATTCTTTATCTTGCTGGTGCATAATTTCATATTTACACCTTCTTTCGTGGTCACCAATATCTCACACATTCACGTTGTTCACGGTAAATATTCAAAGCACCCTTTACACAAATAATCATTCTCTCCTAATACTACATTTTGGCAGACGCGCTGTACGCAATACATACAGTGGCTCACAAAATTGATCGTACACTTGGCGCTTTGAGACAAATGAATAGAAATAACCTCTTTTACATAGTTTATGTTGCAAGAAACTGAAATATATTATGTGAAGGGATCTTATAAACAAAATATATTTATTTCATTCCTTTACACAAAATCAGACCTTGAACGTAGAAACAAAACACTTTCATACACAAACTTAAGAGTCACAAAATTATTCGTACACCTTGTCCATTTACAAATTTGGAACGTTCAATAGCGAGTTGAGAATCCGTTTCTTCTTATTACCTCGGTTAGTCTGTTTGGCATTGATTGTACCAATTTCTTTGTAGCACTAGGTGTAATCTTGAGTCACTCTTCTTTCAGGAACGTCTTCAGTTCTGTCAGTTTATTCGGTTGGCGCTGCTGCACATTCTTCTGTTATTCCCACTATAGATTTTCTATGAGATTGAGATCTGGTGATTGAGGAGGGGTTGCAAAAGTATTTGGTGTGTTGTACAATAGCCATGAGCGCACAATATGAGCGGTATGCTTGGGGTCGTTGTCCTACTGAAATCTGTAGAACTGTCCAAGTCCTAAGTTTTCTACACTAGACTTCAAGTTCGTCTTCAATATGTTGAGATATGCAAATTTGTTCATTATTTCCTCAATAAAGTGTAGATTTTCTACGCCAGAAGCAGCCATGCAGCACCAAATCATGACTGATCCTCCTACATGTTTTACTTTTGGTCTAGTGTGTTCCTCCTTAAATTCTGTATTAGGTTTCGTCAAATAGTTTTGTGTCCATCGGATCCATATATGTTAAATTTGCTCTCATCACTAAATATTAAGCTATTCCAAAAGTCTTCGGAGCATTGCTTATGTTCCAGAGCAAATTGAAGTCTTTTGCGTTGATTCATCTTGTTAATATAGGGCTTCTTCCTATCAACTCGGCCAATGAATCCAGCTTTTCTTAAAGTTCTTCTCACTGTTTCTATGGAAAGGGGTCTTCCAATGGATGATACCACTTCTGTTGTCAGTTTAGGTACACTTTTAAGAGGTTTCTTTTTATTTTTAAAATGATTCTTCGTTCGTCTCTTTCACTCAGTATAGATTTTCTTCCTCAACCAACTTTATTTCTTATCCTGCCCTCTTACTTGAATCTGTTGACAACTGCCAGGATGGTTGAATGTGTTCTTCCCGTTACTTTTGCTATAGTTCTTAAATATTTGCCCTCCATGGCTAGTTTAATAATTAATTTACGTTTAGAATGTGTAGTTTCACTTTTTGGTGCCATTGTACTGCACTTTCTTCGTGTTGCACTCACCTCAAATATGTAGAAGGACGTGGATAACCTACTAGTACAGGGACTCACTCCTTCAGCTTTGTTTGTTTCCACCCCTTCCCCTTCAGCATGAGTTAAATGTAAAGTGTACGATCAATTTTGTGACTGTCTTTTGTACATGGATCTGGAGAATCCACCAATAACTATAGACACGGAGGACAAGAAGGTGCAATACTCATACAAATAGGTCTCATAAACATCAGTTCCACCTTAGTAACTGCAATCATGTAGACTTTGTGACAAGTAATTAATTTACGCGTTCATTTTTAGAAATTAGTAGGGTGTACGATCAATTTTGTGAGCCACTGTATATTTCACGAAAGATAAAATTTTTGTCACGAATTCTTTCTGTACACAATCCTCTTATGCCTTTTAGAATAATCAACACATTTAATAGGTCCTTACTGTAATAGGACTTCTCATTGTTATTCACACAAACACTGTAACTAGTGCACTACAATATTATGTTACCAGTGGAAACAATTTTCATGGTTCTAGAAAACACTAAAACGGTGTTCACGACACTGAATCACGTAATAAACCGTTTCGTGGTTGCAGCAGAACTTCTTGAACAAGTTCAAACTTGATGCGCGGAGTTACGAGAGGTTTTGCAATAACAAAAGATAAATTTTCTTATTATTAATATTATTATTATAACAACTTACAAAAACGTAGTTTTTATTCGATATTTTGGTTTTTCTAATGATGGCAAACATCAAGTGAAATTCACACTTAATGTTGCAAACTATCAATAACGCACGAGATAAAACTTTTAGTGAAATGCATGCAAGCTTTCAAAAACTGTGGTGATGTGAGAAAATTCAGCTTCATGTGATGTTTACAATCATTAATGAATACCAAATATCAAATAAAAACCACGTAGTGTGATTTGGAAACAAATAAAAGTTCTACCAAGTTGGCAACACTGCCAACCAAATTGCAACGCACGTAAGAATTATCATATTGATACAAATCAACTTTCTGAACTTCATCATAACTTTAACACATAGTTCTGATTTAACGCGAAATTTATATTTTCCATTGTCGCGAGCCGATTTTGAATCCCGAGTTGGAAACCCTGTAACTCGAAAACGAAGTGGAATTCGACTCATCCTTATAGGAACTTTTCTATTGGATTTGATGTCACGATTCATCTCTCAAAATTTTCATACTCCCTTTCAATTCGCCTTGTGTATAGGATCTCAATGCCCATACGCAGGGTGCGAAATCCCGGGGGGGACGGGAGGGATTTCCCCCCCACCAAAAATTTTACACTTGCTTTTCCCCCTCACCAAAATCTGTAAGGGGGGACACCTTAATAGGAAAATATAAGTAGGTCTATAAAGAAAATTTTCAGACAAACAATAATTTTAAATGCATGCTGTTTTAAAAAACGTAGTTTATTTGTAAAAGGATCAGGTGTTTAACTTTTTCGGTTGTTGACGAGATGAAGACCTTTATTCTCTAGCGTACCAGTTGCATGCAAAATTGGTAAAATTTCTCAAACAAACAGATTGTTCTTCAATTTCAGTGGACGAACCTACAAACAGGTTTGCGGATAAGCACTTGCTGTTATATGAACATATGTGGACGAAGAAAATAAACCTTGTTGTCGTTTTTATAAATAAGAAAATAAACTGGTTGGATTTAGTTCGGACGGGGATGCAGTGTTTACTGGGAGAAACGAAGGCGTTGCTGCTCAAATTAGAAGAAATGTCAACCCGTGCCTAATTAGCGTACACTGCATGGCACATCGAATTAATCTTGTTTCTGAAAGAGTTTTTGGTGTTGTGAATGCTGTTCACAACTTTGCATGTTTGTTAGGCGAACTTTACCAGGTGTTCAGTAAGTCAACTACAGCTGCAACACTTAAAAGTATCGCGACAGTCACAGATGCCGCAGGACAAAAATTTGAACGATTACAGTGGTTCGGATTTCACCTTAAACTGTAAGTCCACATTTCATAGCCTCGCTGCTGAAAAGGGTCATTAAACTTAAATCAGCAAATCAATCGTATTATAGTGTTTGTGCTTTTATTTTCTAAAGTTTAACGTCCTATGAATATTCACCACGGCTAAGGAAGACGGTCATGATGAGATGAATTATAATGGTTGATTAGGATAATGGAAGGAAGCGAGAGGATCCCGAGAAAACCCCCACACAATTGTTTGTATATCGCAAGCAGAATTTGGCGCGAGCTAGGATCCAGCCGATGATTCCACGCACCTGAGGAGAGCGCTCTACCAGTGAGGCAACACCGCTTTTTGTTGTCTATCAAGTATTTGTATTGAAATCATTATTTATAATAATATATTCTTCTAATAATACAATATAGATACATAGTATTATTTAGACTTACAAAGGTGACCGCATATCTGAACGACCAAACTGAAACACTACGTACGTAGAGAAGAAACGAGAATTTCATAAATAATAATAAAAACTATACTCTGACTCTACAGCTCATGAGGATCTATGGCTTGCCAGGTGGAGCGCTTCAAGTTAGTAGTTCTAATGCTTGGTTAGGACATCGGTTCTCAGGGACTATTATTTCTGACATATATCTCTACTACTATTTTCGCGAATGTAATCTTCAATATAATGGTAAACACAAGGGTACTGTGCTCCCACTAGAGTCTAACCCTGGACCATACGCACCGAAGTGTACGGTTAAATGAATAAATAACATTAAAGTATTTTTAAATAACAACTACCACTAGTTTGAACATTTATTATTATTATTATTATTATTATTATTATTATTATTATTATTAATCCATTAATATTTCAATTTTTTGGAGGCTCCACGAAGCATTAGTGTGGATCGCTGAACTTCTTCCCCCCCACCATTTTCAAATGATTTCGCACCCTGCCCATAGGAAATATTTACATTTCCAGTACAAAAATCGAAATTTCAATAATTAATTGCGAATGTTTGGGGCTGCAGCCGCATGAACGGTTAACGGATATTAAATACTTAGGTACTTCTCCAATACATGTAAAAAATTCAGATTTTTAAAAGGTGAGGTTTTTGAGAAAATGGCGTCTTAATGAAATTTTCAGGTTTTCATCATGCTATAATGTGGAATGTAATAATCAGAAACGTAAGTCCTTTACATTTTCAAGAGACCTTATGGAGTAGATTTTGATGCTAGAAGCAGATGGTTGATATTGCTCGAGAGGACAGAAAAAAAAATGTTTGAAGTTAGCAAAAATTTCACCAAAGTTGGCAACATTGCGAGTGAATTGCGCAATTCCTATTGGACCAATCGACGAATTTTGGCCCTCCACCGAAACATACAACTTTATACTCTTCCTGCTATTGTGATTATGTTACTAAATACACTCGTTTCTCTACAACAAAACTTTTAATTTGACATGTTTTTCATTTCTTCGAGCAATCCGAGAGGAGGGCAGCCATTTTGGAAGGCTGTATGTCGAAGAATTTTTTTCTTTTTTTTAGCAAAAAGAAAAAATATGGGTCTAATAATATTGCATGTAGATCCCATATAAGAAAAATAAATGAAATCTGAGACTATGATGGGGACCAATTGTGGTTTGCCTGGACGATTTGAAATGGAATCGGTCAGCTATATAACAAAAGTAATTTCATTTGACTTTGCACTTTGGCCGTAATGATCAGGCACACATAATTAGGTTCAATTTTCTATATAATAATTTATATATTACAGTGATTCATTTTTTTTAAAGTAGTAGTTAGCTTCTCTAAAAACTCACAGTTTGTTTGTCTCGAAAGCCAAGTAGTGGTATAAGTCCTACTGTTATTATTACAATTACAAATATCAATATTCAAAAGTGCCTGAAGTTCTTTTTGCACTTACAAGCAAGGTTTTCCAAGTGTCACACTTCGATCTGCTTCAAGCTCCTACAGTGAATTAACGAATCAAAAGTAAGATATACGTGTTTTTCTATATCGGCCAACTTGGGAGATGAAGGGGATAAACATCCCTCTAAACTGCGAATATAGGCAATATGATATCTTTTTAGCAAGGCCATAGCTAGCAATACACAATGCAGATTTGTTTGAAACTCCTGCAGTGAATAAAGGAATCAAAAGTAAGACATACATGTATTTATGAAAGGGGCAAATACCCCCCCCCCTAAAATCGAACATAGGGTAATACGACATCTTTTAGCAAGGGAACAACTAGCAACGCACAATGCAGATTTGCTTGAAACTTCTGCAATCAATAAAGGAATTAAAAGTACGGCATACAGAATACATGTTTTTTATATATATATATATTGGCCAACGTGGGGGATGAAGGAGGTAAACACCTCCTAAACTAGGAACATAGGGCAATATGACACCTTGTAGGAAGGCCATAACTAGCAACGCACAATGCGGTTTTTCTTGAAGCTCCTGCAGTGAATAAAAAATTTAAAGTACGACAAACATGTTTATTTTATATCGGCCATCGAGGAAGTGAAGGGACAAACACCCTTCTAAACTGCGAACATAAGGCAATATGACACCTTTTAGCAAGACCATAATAAGAAACGGACAATGCAGATTTGCTTAAAACTTGTACAGTGAATAAAGTAAGTAAAAGTAGGATATGCGTGCTTTTTTTATATATATATATATATATATCGGTCAACGTGGGGGATGAATAGGTCAAACACTCCCTCAATTCACTGCACGAGTTTCAAGCAAATTTGCATTGTGCGTTGCTAGTTAGTCTATGGCATTACTAAAAAGTGTCATATGGCCTATGCTCGCAGTTAAGGGGATGTTTGCCCCCTTCATCCCCACGTTGACCGATATATATATATATATATATATATATATATATATATATATATATATATATATATAAACACTATGTCCTACTTTTACTTTATTCACTGCAGAAGTTTCAAGCAAATCTGCATTGTCTGTTGCCAGTTATGGCCCTGCTGAAATGCAGTGTTGCCAGATCTACTGATTTTGCAGGAGATCTCCTGCTTTTTCTACGTTCTACTGATCTACTGCGAAAGAAAATGAAAAGTGAACAATCTCCTGCTTTTTCCTTACTTCGAAAAGTTGAAGAAATATATTATTATTAATATTGGATTTTCAATGTTTCCTCACATAAAAACATGAAATTTCTCTGTTAGGCCTATAATACACAAAGCTCTGTAGAGCATATAGTTAGAGAGTTTTACTGAATATAATATATGAATTCAAAGAATACAACTCCACGTCATCTTCTATATGCATTATGATTAGCGTTTTTATGACTTTCTGTAAGATTTACAAGTAAGTGTTGTTTAGATTGGGACTTGGGTTGGAAGAGTGGCTTAGATCATTTCTCCACGATCGTCAGCAAGAAATCGTCTTACGCCACGATCACGTGTGAGTGTACCATATAGCTAGGTTATCGCTACGTGCATGAAAAGACATTTTCCCATTCCACTTTGCTCTTTCACTACGTTTTACTTCACACACGTGTGTATGAAATAATATTACTATAAATCGGGACTTTTCCTCTTCATTTGCTCAACGTGGTTCATCGGAAATGAATTATGGACTGCTTGTTTTGATTACTGCCCCCTTAGTAATGGCAAATTTACATTTAAATGCCACCACTGATGTGTCTACTGCTTTCTCCTGTTTTTTATCTTCGAATCTCCTGCTTTTCCAACTGATTGGTCTGGCAACAGTGCTGAAATGTATCATTTTACTCCATGTTCGCAGTTTAGAAGGGTGTTTGCTCCCTTCATCTACCACTTTGATATATATTGTGCGTTGCTAGTTATGGCCTTGCTAAAAAGGTGTCATATTGCCGTATGTTCGCATTTTAGGGGGATATTTACCACCTTTAAACCCCACGTTGGCCGGTATATATATATATATACGTAGGCCTATATCTTAATTTGATTTCTTTATTCACTGTAGAAATTTCAAGCAAATCGGAGTGTGACACTCGGAAAATCTTGCTTGTTAGATATACTCATCTCAGATAAGTAAACAGAACAAATGAAAAAGGAAGGGAAATAGAGGCCTTCAAAGTAAAACATAGACAAACTCACCAGTGTTCAGAAGATGTTGTCTACAATGCAGTGAGCAGAGTGGGTCGTAGGTCATGGTGGGTGGTGGGTCACATGCTGTTGACCCGCGACCCAATCAGAAAACGACCCACCGACCCACTTCATCTTTGACACGCTCCGGTTTACCTGTACAGGTCACCTGTAACATTAAGTTTCTTATCTCTCGAGGTCTCACGGGCATTTTTTTCTTTTCGCTTTCTCAATTCAACATATCATTTGACAGAAGTCAAGGACTCACAGACTATAGTTTCTCTTTCAGTCTAAAAATGATCTTTAAAACGTTTTAAATCCAGGGCTTGTCATGGAAGTTTATATTAGGATCTTAGTCTCTTTGAACTTAGGCCGTGTCCAAAAGTGCATAGTGCACACTTCGAGGATGCACACTCGAAGTCTACAAATGGAGTGCACACTAAATAGTGTACACTTCGTAAAATTAGCTTTTGATCAGCACTTCCTTACAGCGCCTCGTTGTGGTGGAATATGGAACATTGATGACAAAAGAAGGGAGAATTTCGCGTACTAGAAAAAATTAGCATGCTTTTTTTTCTTTAGATGAATGACTTTCCAGTTATATTAAAGATAAATAAACCGTACAGATTGACTATATGGGGTAACCATAAAATGATTTAAGAGTTTTTTTCATGTATGCCAACAGCTTCAGCTTTGCCGTGCCTGCAAATATTTGTCATTTTTGGTATTTCACGCGCAGATTAACAAGAGCGGAGCATAAATGCAATACATATATAATGTATGTGTGCGTTGTCTTATGTGCACAATAAACTCGTAACAGCATAAAAAACACTAAACTATTGGCGATATTCTACTTTATTAGGCATGCTTGCGGAGGGAATATTTAATAATCTCCCGAAAGAAGAGTAGCACTGGTGATTAGGGCGCTGAAGACACTTTTGCGAATTAGTTTAGGAATTTTATTGCAACTGAAAGTAGGCAACGTGCAAGAGCGTTAGGACACCGAGGGGAGCGGTATTTACAATAATGTGGCACAAAACTACTTTGGGAGAGGGTTGATAACTGAGTATAATTGCTTCCTGTACGGTAGATTTCACAACAATGACAGTATAATTGTTGTAGTTCTACTGTATTCTTTGAGTTCAGGCATACTGATTGAACTCTTTCTACCATATTGCGCTAATATTGAAGTTCCTTAGATGTTATTCTTTCACTGTGAATTTATTGATTTTACCTGGAAATCATCGAAATAGTGTCTCCGTATTCTTAATCTACAGCAAAAGTTAACACATAGAAGGATGACAAGGAAAGAAATGGTAAAGTTGAACAACATGAGGACCAAAATTACAGAAAAAAAGCTATTATGTCGCTATGAAATACCAATTTATAAGGACAATACATACTCAAGGCGAATAACCCTAATGAAAGTAGTATGGTAAAAATAACAAAAAAAAAAAAGTGAGATTACTATCTTATAAGCCTGCTTGAATGGAGTTCTGTATATTGTATACACTTCAACATTTACGTGCATTTTACTACGCTTTCGGCGCCCTACATCTCTCTTGAAATATACTCTCCTACATACTTCCCAATGCGAAAATGGTTATTCAGTAACGAAACAAATCCCCTCGTCCAAATATAAACGTAAAACAAACTACTAAAAGTATAATAAGAATTTTATGAAAATTAAGAGACGGTTTTATGAAAAAATACAGTATGTAATGTAATGGCTCTCATTGTTCAACTATACGGAAGAAATTATTGATCATAATCTTTTAATACTGGGTACAGTAATGGGATTATATGAATTAAGAGGAAGGCAAGTCTTTACTTTGGACACTTCTTTCAATGAATCGTTCAATGAACCGATTCGTAACGAAGACGGAAAAGAAAGTGGTCTGCGGGGTTCCAACCAGCCTTCACTCGCTAACACTCGCTCGTCAATATTATGTGAATTAAATATTATACTTTGGTACAAAAAAGGAACCAACCTACCTACTACCTTATATACAGTATATGGATGAAGAGGTAAGTTGTTAAAATCGGAACCAAGAGATCAAATCGCTAAATCGAAGAATAAAAAAAATGAAATGGCCATAGTAAAGACTTACCAGGAGTAATTTGTGAAATCTTTGATAAATATGGAGAAAGGAATTTTTGATCTGTATTTCACTTTTCGGTACCTGTCAAAAATACACAATGTACGGTAATTGGTATATTACAGTCTCTCTCAAGTGCAAGGAAATATGGTATCGTTGAAAGAAATTCGTTTAGAATCAAAACTATAATATTAGGCTTATGTGTCTATGAATTAACATTTGCGGCTGCGGCTGTAGCTGTAGCTATAGAGAAATGAATAATCTATGTATACTATGCTAGAACTTAATATATTCATACACCACTAGCAGCGTTCACCCCGCTTCGCTGGGGTCACCCCGGAACGCAATAAACTTTGTTACTTAGATAATTTTTACTTTTTCGCTTTCAAGTGATATGATAAAAACCATAGAAGATTGCAGTAAATGTTAACATTATATCGCCTGTCATTTATGTTAACCCGCCGAGTGACACGGTCATGTGGGTTGCATATAAATACGGTTAGATTTAGCTATGATGAGCTAACAAAGGATTTCTACGTTATGGACACTTGAATGGTCAATTATCTCAAGACACTGGTAATTGAAAATTAAAGTGATATGATAAAAACCATCTAGGGTCCAAATCTTAATAACCCCCCAAAAATGAAAGAAATTGGTTCAGCCGTATTAGCGTGATGAGCTAACAAAGGATTTGTACGTTCTCTTTTATATATATAGATTAAAATTTGTCATTTACGTGCAAATAGCCGCATTACCGATAGTGCAACTATTTCAATTAAGCTACATAAACCATGTAATATTTAAGCACAAATGTCTTTATAGCATTATTAAAGAAACTATTTGTTTTCCCTATACTATTTTAAATTCTATTGCATACTCAAAGAACATAACGTAAATACATTTGTTATTTGCGTAATATTTTTATATTCGACTTGTAAAATCACTAACTTGTATGTTTATCAAGTAAATTATTATAAAATCAGTCCACAAATATATTTACTTAAACAAAAATATTAAGAATATGCCTATTAAAATTTTATTAGGTCATTCTACGAGAAATCGCCATATTAAGCACACAAGTATACTAACGTAGTGTACATCCTCGCACACTACGCACTATGCACTCGCACACTTGTGAACTTGGACCTTTTGACGCACACTAGGTGACGTCACTTCCGGAAATAAGCGTACTTCAAATGTGCACTTGTATCTTTTGGACACGGCCTAAGGCAGTCTATTGAAGTGACAATCTTGTTTTAAAACCCCAACAAAGTTAGGAAGTTGTAATTGAATAATGTTTTGAATAACTATGCTGTATCACATTTTGTTTCATTACTCTCGCTCTCATTATCTATCATGGTCTGAAGAACTGAAAGTTCCTTTTGAAGCACTTAGTAACAAGGGCGCAAATTTCTCTGTAACTTTGGAGGTGGGAGGCATTCAGATGTGTGTTTGATTGCAGAAGACTTCCGAACTCGTTTTATATGGATGGTTCAAAAAGTGAGAATTCTGTTGGTTGTGTCTTCGTTACAGACAAGGAGAATTCAAAATTCAGTCTGCATCATCTGTATCCAATATTTACTGTTAAACTAACAGCAATTAAGTTTGCTCTCGATTCGCGCTACAGCTTTCGCTGCACTGACTCACAAATAATACCATATTTTCCCGCAGTACTTCCAAAACCTTCTCCAAACTACTCGAAAATTTCAATAGCATTGTTTCCAGAGACTCGTGTAATTGCTAAAACTGCATTCAACAAATTTAGTCAGATCCACACACACACACACACACACACAAAAAAAAAAAAATCCTTATACAGAGATGGTTTCCGATTCATAGTGACGATTTCAAACTGCACTTTCTTAAAAGGATCCATGTGGCCACCATCGAGAGTGCTCTATTTGGTGGCCCTATATCTGGGCAATTGTTTGACGGAGAAGTTTCCACTGTAGGAGACTGGCACGCAGTATAGTCATGTCAAACCGCAAACACTCCTCCGAAAGGCTTTCCATAGCCCTTCAACGTTGCGGGGTCTCCTGTGAAACAAGGCTCGTTTCAAAGGCCGAAGGCACGAAAGTCCATCGATGACATAACAGGAGACTACACTGGAATGTCTGTGAGTGAAATGGTATTCCAGTTTCTGCTACCATTTATTGAGGAGGCAGCGGATATAAGAAAAAATGGAAAGCTATTGCAAATAAATTGTATTAAATTAAAATGGTGGATTTTTTTCAATTGCACCAGATATTAAGGCTCCACATTGATAAAGCGCCGTCAAGCTGTTTGAATAGAACGTAAAAGCAAGCAAGCAAGAAAGAAAGGAAAAGAGAGAGAGAGAGAAAAAAAAAAACACGGACATATAATTCTGAAGGAATCTAGAACCCGAATCCGTTTCTCAACAGTGATGTACTGTTGGTATAGAGAGCGCCCAAGAAAACCACCTACTGAAGTATAGCAATGTTACTTTTTCACTTAATAAATGTGGCCTTACCAATATGGAACCTCAACAAATAGTGCGATTGGAAAATTTCTACCATTTTAGATTCAAAAATACATATTTACAGGAACCTTCCTCTTTCCCTTTTTTTCTTTCTTTGTATAGTTATTCATAACAGAGTCGACCATGGCCAAGTACATTTAATACATCCAGCATATACTACTCTAAAAATTGTGTTCCTCGTAAAACTAAAAGCTACACAACAAATTATATTGTACATTATTTATCTCAATTTTATAACTAGTTTATTTTATTAATTGCCAGCGGTTTCAAAGCAGTAAATTTTCATATTGATGGATTGATTTTCTCAAGCCCTTAATTAACTCGACGAAATTTAATTTCTCTAAATATCGACATTATCATGCAGAATGAATCTGGTAGCGAAAAGGTTAAGGAAAATACTGTATTTTCAGAGATAAAAGGATAATATTCTCGATGCAGATATAATAAGATGGGTCAGCTAACACACTTCTTGTCATGCATGGATTAAGATAAAGAACAAAGCATACAGCTTTTCGGGCCAGATGAAACATACTCACTGGTAGAGTGATACGTGAGGTCTCAGGTCGCATCAAATGGGCTTTGTAGTAGACGAACACCGTATGCATGAGTTCTCTGGGTTCTCCCGTTTCCTCCCACTCTTCACTCCACCATTTCGTTCATCACCACAATCACTGTCTCCTTTAGACTCGGAGGATAATCATGGGACGTTAAACAAAATAAAAATCAAGTAGCAGTGTCCCATGTATACCTCGTGAAAGAGTTTGGGTTGTATGGCGTGATATTTTCTCAATATTGAAACCGGAAGTGATTGTTGATTGCAGGAAACCGCTCCTCGCTATCAAATGCCGTTCTTTACTCTATACTGATCAAAGTTAAAACCGGAAGTAGCTTGAATAGAGTTGAGAGAGACGGTATCTCTTCTTTGAACACTCAATCAATTCAAAAGAAACTGCTATATCGTATCGTTTCTGCTCTACGTAAATAAATATTGAAACCAGAAATTATAGTGGGTTTCTATTACGTTTAGTATTAGTAGAGTTACGATATATTCTTGGGACGTTTAATCCATTGCAGAAAACTGGTCTCGCTCTCTATTACGTTTTCCTCCATAGTGATCGTTAAAATCGGAAATGGTTAATTTCTATACTTCCGGATTGGATAGATAATCTCAGTCAACAACTTGATTTCTAACTTTTAACTCGCTACATCCTGGCCAAAATGGATGATAATCGATTTTTTTTTTTTTTTTTTTTTTTTTGTATCCCAGTCATCGATAGGCATGGTAAATATATAACATAGTTTTGATAAACCTTTGTGCCCCCAATACTGAGTCTTCCCAACGTTCCTTACTTTTTATCTTTCTTTCCTTGGAAGGTAGTAAATAAAAGTAACCCACAACTACTAACCTCTTCATGTACCCTGTGATTTTTGTTCTGATTATCACTTTCTTGGAATTATTTCAGCAACCACACTTGTTGGCATCAACTGTCATATACTAATTGAAGAATGTTGGCATCTGAAGATATTTATATGTTATTTACCTCAATCCTCTTCCACGAAAACACTAATATCATAAGTCACTGTTTTTAATTATTGATGCTCACCTACATATGGCTCAATACATCAAGATGACAGTTATACATAAGTAAAGCAATATAAGACGCAAGGTGGTGATAAACCAAACAGTGGAATAAAGGAAATTAAGAAGAAACACGAGAACTTAGAAGGAAACCCGCGTACATTTATTAGGAGCTAGATAGAACCAAAGACTGGCCCAACGAACCGAAGGCGAGCACTTCTAACTACTCACAAAAGAAAAAATAAATAAATATGGCGAAATACAAATAATCGTAAATAATACGGCAATGGCACAACAATGAAAAATTTGAGCTGAGTGGTTGGCCTAAGAGTTGTCCCTTACAACGGTGCTGCAATTTATATGGAAATTAAAATAAACGCACATGCACAAAGTCCAACCACAACGATGAGAAATTGGATACAGTGCAATGGAATGGACATTTTGACCAATTATTACAGCTTAAGGATAGTTAATTATCAAAGTGAAATGATAACCACAGCCGGCGATTAAAGTGGTAGCAATGTTCAAAAATTAATTTCAAACGGTTCAACCGTTCTGTCGTTAGAAGGCAACATCGATTTCATTTCTATCACCAAATTTTGTCCTAATATGTATAGGCGATCACCAACACTTTTGATAAAAAAAATCTTTGGAAGTCAACGTTGTTTAATTGTATCAGGACTTGTTGCAGAAATAATACGAGGAAAGTAATTATCAGATCAGGACGACTACAACATTAAAATAAAAATAAAATAAAGTGGTTGTTAATCTTGATAAAAATGTGCCTGAATTTGAAACGCATAGTTAAGACATTAGAAACTGTATACGCTAAACGTCTATCATATCGACGAAGATGTAGTGTATCCAGAATGCTACTGTATCAAAACCGAATATATTGGAGGAATTTTGTCTCTAATCTCATCTATATTCTCTCTCTTTTAATTGGCTGTACGTTACGAACCGTGCCTTTTAATCAGTATATTAAGAACTGAGGCCTAAATCCTTTCCAGGGACACGACATTTTTGCTCAATCAAATTTCTGCATTATACGAAAGGCGTTGTTTGTTAGCGTTCCTTTTCAGCACCGGGCCTACACGAATCGAGGGCCTACAGTTTAAGGTAGAATCCGAACCAACGCAATGTGTTCTAATTTCAATGTTCCCTCAACGGGAATCGAACTCGGAACTCTGTGCACCATAGAAGGGGAGGGCCAAAAATGCATTGCAAATATTAATTCATTATACTGTGAGACAAACGAAGGTAATAACCTATTTTATATATATATATATATATATATATATATATATATATATATATATATCACCCATTTTTTCGAGCGAATACATGACATACCAACAGTAAAAAAATGCACGACTGAACCGAGTATCGCAACCAGGTCTCCACATTACCGTGCCGATGTGCCAACCACTACGCTATCGAGTCCGCTCCGTAACAGCCATACATTCTACCACTCTTGAAGAAATCAGTGAGACCTGGATTACATAACCGGTCCAGTCAGTACTTTTTGTTTTTAATTCTTGATACGTCATGTAGGGAATATTTATTTAAATTAACTTCACTCCTCTCCATATTGTAGTAGTAGCCAAAAGGTTAATATCTTCTAAGTATTTCGAAAAGCAGCATGGCCTTCCTTCATCATCATATCAAGGCCTTTACTCAATTATTTATTAAAGCTTTTAATTATTATATCATCATCATTTACTACGACACTAAAATAATTGTATGCATAATATTTTTACTTACTTTTCCACGTAATTCTGCATGAACTTGATACAGTTTTCCATCAGATCTTGAATTGGAACCCTTTGTCTGCTGATGAAGGAAAGCCTAAATACTTAAAAGCTTCCCAGTACATGGATACCAGAAGAAACATGAAGATGAATACAGTTAACCCTTTCGTTGTTATTAAATGGTCTACTTTCTACAATTATTAGATTGTTGCAGTTATTTTACAACAGCTTAAAAAAAAAAATAGTTGGGAAGCATACCGAAGAGAATGATTGTAGCTTCAAAGGAAACAGGTGTTTTGAACAGGTGAATAGAACAAATTAGCTACTGGTCTTTCCAGCCTGAAATTATGCCTCAAGTTAATATGGCATTTGAACATACATAGCGCTCCGGTTTTGTTACATCAAATTATGAACTTTATTTTTTCAAAACACACTAACTAAATTCATAAACATGTTCATCACACATTCCGATTTCAGGTATGGTGAATGATCTGGCATATGACTACCTCTACCGCGCTGGAACGCAATAACTGTGTTCGTGAAATTCGCTATGACTGCCTGACTAACAGCCACAGTCACGAACAACTGTAATGTTTAGCTCAAAATTACCACTACGATGGCGCCCAGGACTTTTAATGTTCACTGTTGAACCGTTTCAATGATTTTTTTCATAAGTCTGCGAACTGCTGATTCATTCGGTGTCTTATTTCGCCCTAGAACCGCACGAAGTCACCTGACAGTTGATGCATGACTTTCTCCGTTCTGATAAAAAGTCTTCACAATTAGCACCCGTTGCACTATAGTAAACTGTTCCATGGCTAGGCACAGACTGAAGAAATACGAGAAATTCAGACTAAGGGGACAATGGGAATGTTTGTGGGTAGAGCAACAATACAAAACAATGTCAGCAACTGAGAAACAAAAATTTACCAGACGATCCAAAACCCTATACTTACCAGTCGCTTTTTGAATAACCTTATACTTACTAATTCACTGGAAATACCTTTAAGTTGGAAACACGTCAGATATTTGTTAGGTAACGGTCAAAAGGTGACTCAGCTCCGGGCTCTTGATGATGTGTTATTAGAACAAACTCCTTAGTACGCAAGAAGTAGTACAGTGGAAATAAATGAAATCTTTCAGTTTAAAGTCCCACGACTATGGCCTTTAGGCTCAGGCCCGTATTTAGTTAAGTGCTATTTATTCTATGCTCGAGCACAGAACAGCAGAATTAAAGTAAAAAAACATTCACAATAAAATAATATTTAAAACTAGCAACCCACAGAGGGATATAGTATACATAAAGCTGCATCAGTTCCCGAAGGAGCAAGACGCTCATACTTTTACGGATTATTCATTGAGTATGTACGAACTTACAAAGGGGGTAACAAAACGACTTTTATTTACTTATCGACTAATACGAAAATAAAAAAGAACGTACCTGTACTTTATATCTACATGTGTAGTGCCCTTGCACTTTATCTATGACTGTGTGTGTGTGGTGGTGGTGGGGAATTTAACGCATATCGCATGTCTTGTGCACGTGGATACTTCTTACTATTGCACTACGTAGAAAATTTATGGTATTTCATGTAGAAGTGATAATAGAACACAGAAGAAACGCAGATCAGGGGGTTCTCATGTATACTATTACCCCACAGAGTCTTACGCAAGCGCGAGAAAATATGCTAATTCGCTCTAATTACAGTAGTTACTAATTAGCTAGCTTATCTCATTATTTTTAAAAAGTCACCCTCCCTCCCCCCCAGGGATGAGGATGAATTTGAACATCATGAAAACTGATACCGTTAAACTCACCGACCTCGAAAACTATGAATTCAACACTAATATATGTCGTTTTCGATTACTTTTAAAATAGATTATAACTGTCACTATTCATCTCAGCGACTCCAAAAACTATGAATTCAACTCTAATATTTGTCGTTTCCGATTATTTCTAAAATGCTTCCATGTTATTCTTTAGCTGGTATATTTGCAAAATCACTGTTTCATTGTTTGAGACAGAAGGGGGGGGGGTATTTACAGTACAGAGGCGCACAATATATAAATAAGGGACTGTTTAGGCTAAGGAAGACGATTAAAACAAGTGAATGATGATGAAACTGATGAAATGAAAAAGTGGGACAAAATGGAAGTACCCTGAGAAAACCGAAGGACACAATGCTATTCATCACAAATTTTACAGTGGCAGTGAACTAAGCTGACCGTGACGTAAAACGGGCAACCTCCACTATCAAACAATCGTTTGCCTAGTTGTATAGTGCGAGCATGACGAAAGTGGCAAGTGTCAGGCGTGTCATGACGGAAGTATCCAAGATGATGATAGCCTGGTAAAATCACTTAGGCGAAGAGGAACAGTATTCGAAAGAAAATTCTCAGTGAAGGTCCCGACATACATTAAAGCGGACTGTCTCTCAGAATTAATGTGCGACTACGGTGCAAGTGACGGAGGAACTCAACACTGGAAGTGTATAATCACAGGGACATTGAATTACATTGCAGGGACATATAGAGTCGGGTTGTATGGGCGAAACCGCTTATAAGAGGCCTTAATGCTTTGGGAATACGCCGCAAACATGCAACAAGGCCGGTGATGACTGGAAACTTGTGATATGGTCAGATGAGTCAGCGTTCATCTTATTTCAAGCCATGGGCCGGATTAAATGCCAAAAAACTGTATGGTCAGCAATGTTTCCACCCAACCGTGAAATATGGTGGGGACTAGTTTTCAGCGAGTCTTGTGCTGACGCTTACCGGTCGCGTCACTGCCCGTAATTGTCACCATTTTAGAACACCATGTGTATTCTATGGTCCACATGTTCGGGCGAGGACGCCAATTCCAGATGAAAATGAGCCCATTCATACACGTGAAGTTGGTGTAGTGTGGTTTCTGGAACATTGGGGTGAACACCTTCCCGGACGTGAATATAATTGATCATTTGTGATCCCATTTTGAAGACACGAATGCGGCACAATTTCTTGTAACTAAGTGACGTACTGGATGGAATGGTGTAACATTCCACTCGCTAACATTCACGACCTCTATGACTCCACTCCACATCATATCAGAGCTGCTCTAAGAGAGAAAGGTGGTCCAACGCCATATTAATCTGATAACTTTCCAGGCATTTCTATTAAATTGATAAGTATTGGTACGTTCCAATATTCGGGTTCTTATACCAAAAATCGAGAATTTTAATCGCTAAGCCGGTACATTAATATATACAGAGTTTATCAATAAGAACATCGATACTCTAAAATGAAGCAGAATGAAAACTACAAATGATGAAATATTTGTTTTATTTCTGTGAAAAGCAATCAATAACATTATATTTTGAAGATAATGTTGTTCGCATGTTCTGGGCTGGAATAAATTTTGAATGTACAATTTTGAACTTCTTTTGCACACAAATTGCGCGGAAAATTTACAATGGTACGTTCAATGTTCTCTTTTAGTTCACGAATTGTTCGTGGCTTATTCTCATTGACCTGAGATTTAAGAGAGCTTCATAGAAAATAAGCTAGTTGGGGGAGCATCCAGTTCGCATCACCATTTCTTAACAGAATGTGCCTGGGTAACATTTCATACAATAAATTCAGAGTACTCCGTTTCATTCATCAAATAAGAACATTATTTTCAGAGCATAATTGGAGGGTAAGGGAAAAAAAGAAGGAATGTCACAAAACTTCATTTTCAAGAAAACGGCGTTTTAATATTGAAAACCGCGTAAAAAGAATAAGATTAGTTAAATCTTTTGCCGATTTTGCATGGACATTTATACATCTACATGCATGGCATATACAATCAAATAGTACCAAGAGTCACCAACAGATAAGGCAAAGCACCCGAAAAAGCACATACATGGACATTCCTTGTTTTTCCCCTTACCCTTCAATTGAATTCATTGCTTCTCACAATACGCAAACAGAAACATATCTCATCATAAAGTTCATATTGGTAAACCCTATACTTGATTATTGAGCGTGAAATTCTCTTAAAAATACCGTACTGAAAAAGTAAATACATAAAAACACCTTCATGATTGTACTGAGTATGTAAACATCTTCAAACCACTTGTTATGTTACAACAGATTTATTTTACAGTGGTGCGCAAAAGATATGAAGATTCCACATCCTGAAGGGGGGCACGGTTGGCTCACTGGTAGAGAGCTTAGCTTCAGTGCGTGGGGTCCCTAATTCGACCAAAGGCCAGTGGACAGGGTTTGAAAAAACCCGGGCCTTTTTGAAAAAGCCCAACCCACCTCGGCCCATATGGGTTTTTTCGAAATATTTCAATATCTTTGGGGTAAAAGTGTTAAAATATGATTTATATTTTAAGATTGTCATTGTCACAACTTGCAACAATTTTCTACTCACTCCGTTTTGAAAAAAGGGCCGCAGTTTTGAAATTTTACATTCGATCGAAGAGAAAATCTATACAGCAAATTTAGCATATCTAGTGCTTCCACCATCAAAATTTCAACTTAAAAGACTGAAAATTGCGCTTCGTAGCGTAGATACTCGCAGTTTTGAAAAAATGGTCGCCATTTTGATATTTTACGTTGGTATGCCGCCAAAATCTATACAGGAAATTTAGAATGTCTCGTGCTTGTTCTCTGAAAATTTTAACTTAAAAGGCCGTAAGTTGTACCCTGTAGTATGTGTGGTAAAGGCAGGCAAACGAGTTGAGTTGATTTTGTGTTTAACGTCCCTTTCAGCAGTGAGGTTTTATGAGACGGGACCTACTGATTAAAGTTGAATCCGAACCACATGAGCTCCCTCCGGGAAGCAAACCCGGGTCACCCACGCCGAAGACGCGTACACTAACCGCTTAGCCATGAAGGACCTCGGCAGACAAACGAACAAATGTAGATGAAGTCATCCAGAAGCCTGACTGACGTTCGCCAAATATGAATACCAAAAGGGGTCTATTAATTTAAAACAAAGATACAATTCTGTTGTATGAAATAAATAAATGTTTCAAAATATCTTTTACACGAAATTAACAACTTCCAGCGTAAATAAACCCGCCATATTTCCTCCATGAGAATACGGGACAGCTCATACCCCCCCTCCCCTCTCAATTTTCCAACACAATGAATTGAACTATAGTCTGGTTATAAACAAAAGTATAATAGGCCGCGGTGGCTCAGTGGTGGAGCGTTCACCTCTGGTGCATAGGGTCCCTAGTTCGATCCCAGCTCGCGCCAAGTGAGCTTTGTGGTGGACAAACACCTTGTGCGTGGGTTTTCTCGGGATTTTCACGTTTCCTCCTACTTTCTTCATTCCGTCATTTCATTCATTTCTCATCATCACCGTCTCCTTGAGCATAGTAGGCATAACCGTGAGACTAAAAGTAAAAGATTTCATTTTAATTTATTTTTTTTTTCAAGAATATAATTGGCAAAAGTTCACTAGTTCACTAAGCAGCAGCTGCTTTTCTCTCTTCGTACCCTGCAATTAATTGTATAGACTCAAGATACCTAAAAACTCAAGATGTGCTATAAAAATGCTTTATAGGAAAACGATATGCAAATTATTTAAATCAGTGGTACAATCTACCTTCACTATTCTTCGCGCGTTTAGCAATATTTATCTACATGGTTATATTTGCCAAAATTACGTTCGTCAGTTTAATCTGATGAAAAGCTGATTTTTCTCCCTGTGCCATGTGTAATTGTCAGGACCAGATTTACATTTTTCTAAGACTTGTAAGACTTGGACCAAAGCACAATTCTATGCCCCTAGCTTTTTTTTTTTTTTTTTTTTTTTTTTTTTTTTTTTTTTTTTTTTTTTTTTTTTTTTTTTGAGAATATCCGAGAAAAGTAGCATTGCAAATTTCACTCGCTATCAAGTCGAACAGGGTGGTGTAATAACTTCCTCGAAACTGTTACATGCAACACCGTATTGTTCAATCACTAATTACAGGATTCCCAGCTTCACTTTTCGAATAAGCTGGTATTGATAGCAGAAATGGAACGGAGTTAAAATACGGGACATTTCCCTGTCCCGACTAAATTTATGGGACGCGGGACCCAAAAACGGGACTGTCCCGTTTTTTTTACGGGACGTATGGCAGGTTTAAGCGTAAAATAAATAGTTTTATTGTTGAAGTATTCATCTCCGATGCTTCTGCGTTTAATTCAGGAATTTCCCGAGCACTTCTTCACGGCGTGTACATCAAAACTTCCACTGGTACGGAAATTTGAACTCAGCACTTGAAATAGTAAGCGCTACATAGTTTCTGAACCCCGAGCATTAATCTTCTTAAATTTGACAAGAATTTTTACGCTATTGCTGGTGTTGATTCTACAGAATAATTATTTGAAGAGTAGCAACAAATGACTAAACTAAACTGTTATTGTTCAACCAAATTTTAGTTGAAAAAACTTGTGTTTTACATCAAAGGTAAGAAATAATACTAATGGTTTTACTAATGTATTTACGTATGTACTATTAGTACCGGCACCTATGACCTTAAAACCATCAAACGTATGAGTGATAATGTCCCTTGGTGTCGCCGAGCACACTATTCACGGAAAATATTTTCTAAAGTACAAAATTGCTTATTTTACTTCAAATAGGCTATAAGCATAATCCATACATTAATTTGTTCTATAACTATCTCAAGCTTTTTTTTTTTCTTTAAATTCATTTAGTGCATTCAGACCTTTATAAAGGTTTTATGTTTAATGTTGTTGTATACCTTAACGTGAAAGCCTCTAATTCGCCCAAGGAAAGTCTAAAATCTGATAAAAACCACTTACAATGTGATCACCTTAGTTGTACCAATAATATACTAACAAATAGGTCAAAAACCCAGGTGGGTTTTAAAGTGTTTTTTTTTTCAGGTGGGCCCAACCCGAAAAAAAACACCAGGTTTTTTTCTGGCTGGGCCCACTTAGGCAAACCCTGCCAGTGGACAACATAGTGTGTGAGTTTTCCCTCGGTACTCCCGTTTCCTCCCACTTTCTCATTCCTCTAATTCTTCCAGTCATTTATTTACCTCAATTATCGTCTCCCTTAGCTTGAACAGCGTAATCGCGGGACGTTAAACTAAAAGATTTCATTTTCGTTTTTCAAAATTGTGAAGGAGGAACATTCTATCATGCAAGTACTGACCAAATGTTTACGTATTCATACATTAGTATCGATTGTTTTGTCCTCCTATAATTGCAATTGGCTCTGCGAACTTCTGTGGGAATTCAAGGATAATATCAAACTTTGGCAAGAGAAAGCCACTTATTTCCGATATATCCGTTAAGCTGGTTACTATCACTGAGATACAGGTACTCCACAAAAAAGCACTACTACCCCAAAGTATTTTTTTTTTGTTTGTTTGTTTTTTTTTTGTTCCGGAATTTAAATTGACTATCCTTGCCAAACTCAAACTCTCGTTTTTAATGAATATATAACTGACTTCCTCGAACGGAAAAAGTTACTTCGATGTTATCTTAATTGAAATTAACACTGACAAAGTCAGAAGACTGCAACTACATATAATGATAAAGCTTCTGTTATTGATTGTACGCACTAGTAATAAGAATATAATAAAATTTTTATTTAGCTTTAGTGCGTTTTACTTATTTTTTAATCAATATTTCAACTTCTAATGGTGCTAAAATATTGATTAGGAAATAAACAAAACTCACTAAAGATATATAAAAATATTATTATATTATTAGAACTACATGTTAATATTCTATTAAGATATTATCTTACAGTGACGTACACTTTCTTTTAAAGCATACCTACAAAAGAATTGTTCAAGGCCTAATTTCTGTAGAACTAACTAATATATACATACAAAAACAACTTAGCTCGCGGACCAATTAAAAAAAAATAAATAAATAAGCGACTAGAATCAAGTTACGGCCGGAAAGAAATGTATTTCAAGCACTGTGTTCAGTTTTGTACCGCTGTTTTTCGTTTTCATGCATTAACAAACTCAACATTTCGATTCACACGGCGATCTTCATCGGGATCATATACTTTAAGCTGGAAAACTATTAATTATATTCGTTGTGTTTCCTTCTTATATTGTCCTAAATAATAATAATAATAATAATAATAATAATAATAATAATAATAATAATAATAATAATAATAATAATAATGACATCACAGTACTCAGAAAAACGTTCAATCGCATCACTGTTATCTATTATTAACTGTAATGTAATTGAATGTTTTTCTGGGTACTGTGATTTCATAATTTTCTTAATAGGAAAATACAAAAAGTAAACCCATAGAATGTGAGCAATAGGGTTCCAGCTTTAAAAAGTAAATGATTCCGAAGAATATCGCTGTCGGGATTGAAATACTGATGTTTACTAATACATAAACAAGAAAAATTGAACGGTACGAAGGTGAATTTCTTATATAATACGTATCATATACTTTAATTATAGAACCGTATTTGGTTTATTTACTGAAACATTAATATTTGACATTTAACAAGACAAACAAACCTCAACCTCCTAGTATTAAATTATAACATACAGTTTCAAGGATTCTCTCGCCGCTTCCTTGGTGTATAGCATCGTGCTACGTTGCTACACGTCTGAGATGATGAAGAGATTTTTTACTCTGGAAAATTCCGTAACTCAAAAACTTATACCAATATCATCCCACACTTTTACGCTGTGCATGATAAAAATGTTGAAATGTTCCTCTTGAAAAGCAGTTACCGGTAGAAGAGTATTTCATAACTGTCTGATGTACAGAAATATGCTCCATTTATACTATTGATTATTAAATATCTAAATGTAAATAGCCGTTTGACACGTCTTAAATTCAACATTTTTCCCGTCATCATGTCAGAATTTTAGCAACGCAGAGGAATAATACACACCGAGAAAGGAGTCCGAGAATCCTTAAATACAAGGTTGTTAAGATTCGTTTGTTCTTTTAAATATGTATTTGGTTTAGTTAAAAATGTATATATACGTATTTATTTCCTAATTACTACATTTAATATTTAAGATTTCATTTTAAAAGAACGAAATCTGTTTCAATGTTATTATTATTACGTGTTTAATGTTTGGCAATACGAATTATATACAGAATTCTTTCTTAGCTCCATTTTATGTATTTTTTTCTCAAGTATTGCATGTTTACAATAGTTCTTCACAAATTAAAACGTATTGATTTTAAATATGCACAATTCATTGTAAGATTACGTGCTTTCATTATGTTTTTCTCTTTTGTTTCGGATATACCGGTATATAAATATATATATATATACACTAAAATAATCTTGAATTACAACAAGTACATATATTGATACGAACCGACCGTTAATAATTTTTTTTTTTTTTTTTAATTAGCAACAAAACTCGTTATTACAAAGTCTAATTCAAAAGTGCATTTTTATGACCATACTTAAACGAGAAAAAATGAAAGTAATGTATGAACATTACTTCTCAAATGATGTATAAAGTTATTACACCACTGGTATACTGAAAATAAACGTGTATATCTATATATATATAAAATTACATATTGGTGATTAGAACGTAAATATAATAGCCAATAGTTTCACTCTTACAGGCTTGCATTGGTATAAAATGATACATTTTAATATGATGACTAGAGAGGTCTGCTATATTTCTCATTTATCACTGGTTAAGTAATATAGAAAATCGCATCAAGCACCCATTTCTGCAAAGTTCTCAACAACTTGAGTTACTACTTTCAACAAATCACCCAGTTTCCCTTTAAAAATAGCTTAACGATGCAAACATTCAAAAAATCCACTTCAACAAATACATTACATTCATATCACAGTTAAAAATTGTGTGGTTAAACATCTTACTGGCCCTGTAAATAATTCCCGTCTTTTTCCTTTACAGCATTCATGCAGCACCATTGTATTACAATTACTTCCCTATGATAATCAAGTTCATAAAAGGCAATAGCAAAATATGCTACAAATTACAACATAAAAAATCTGAAACAATACATATATTACATCATTCATACATATCACCTTTTGCTAGGGCATTCGGAATGCTATCGGAAGTTTTGGAAGTGTTACCCGTACCTAAAAGTTCTGGACATGGAACCTCTCCTTTTTCTATTTTTAAAGCAGTCATAAGCAAATCATAATTGATTTGCTCTGATATTACTGAATCTTGTTTATAATCAGGGTGGTTCTGAACATAATGTCGCAGCCATCTTGCTGTTGTGAACAGCTCCCCTGAAGCACGACGCCTAATAAGATTCAAATACTGCTGAATGGAGCAATGCGTATCAGCATCGACGTCCATTCCTGACAAATAACTATTGATTAAAGGTATAAGGCCAGGGAAAATTCCTGTCTTACCATTGATAATTTCATCAACTGTCATTTCCGTATAGATAACTTCGCTAGAGCTACAACCCTTACTTTGGCAACATGACGTAGCTTCTGGAGGTGAAATATTGGTCGTTAGATCCTTTCGGAACCAAAATTTTTCTGTTCGAACAGCGTCTCGTTTCTGAGCTCTTTGCATATTCTCATCAACCTTACTAATTGGTATCAGTAAATTAAGCTGATATGATAGAATAACACGCGTAAGCAAAACCACAAAACATACAATAGCAGCATTTTCGAAGTCTGTAAGTTGAACTTCACATGGCCGAAACTCAACTCGCCATCCTATTGAGGTGTCCGGTGGCGGAGGTTTAAAACGCATCGTCTGCCAGTTTGTTGACTGAATATTTTCAAAATGATCCGAATCCTTTTCATCATCTTGGTGAACCTTTTCACTGAACAAGGATACAGTGTCTCTTATAAATAAATGAGCCACATGTTGCGCTAATAAATGATCAATTCCACCTTCACGCAACTGATTATAAATGCTTTGGTCGTATATCAATGGAATATCATTATACTTTTCACCACTTGGAGATATGTACGAATCAATTGAATCATACCGCGATTTTGGGATACGAAATTTGTTATATCTTAGAGGTTCCAATCCACGTTCCTCCCTTGTACGACAGTCCACTGAACTAGCTATTACGTTCCATCGACAATCTACGTCCGTAATATAACCCCTATAAAACGGGGACGCAGCTGTTAAAGCCAACATGATCGGGCACAATGGTGTTAATTGGTCATAAAGAGTCCTAGCTTCATTAATGTTACAAGCCTGAAAAGTAAGTTGAAGGCAACAGCACCCCATTCCAAATCCCATTGCATCCAAATACACATGATCAGGTAAGACTGCACGCTTAGCATCACCACCATCATCACCATACACACTTACATCTTCTTTAAAAGGGTTAGGTGTGTTTTTATCCTTATAAATAGGGAGATTGATAGCTACCTTTTCTCCCCTACGTTGGCGAATATTTCGTGTTAACGTTTTAAAGCGCGGATGCCCAGGATAGATTGCCTCATCCGGGAAAAACAGAGACCTTGATGAACTTGTAACTGGATTTGGGGAAACTGGGGGTTCCGTGAAATTAACACAACCAAGTCTCGGGAAACTGGTCAAAGACATAACAACTTCGCCGTCACGAAGTAACTTCGACACTTCTTCTCGTCGATATTTCATGTTAGCCTCAACAACATTGAAATGTGCTAACAGTCCACCGTATGGTTTTCCGGGTGTACCTTCAAGCATGTAAGCACCATATTCAGGTCGCCAAATATCCGGATCTTTCATCTGTAGAGTGTCTAATATATCTGGACCACGCAAACTTACACGGGCAGTTTTGTTCACATGATCAAATTTCACAAGAATATACTCCACTTCATCACCCCACTTTAGAATATCACCCTGTCGGTCCCGTACTCTTCTATATAAGTTGATAAATTGAACAACACCATGCTTCCGTACATGATCTGCTAGTGCCTTGGTATCTTCCCAACTCAAGGGACTTCCTTCGGATAACAGACCCATGACACTTGATTTCAAGATTTAGTTCTATTTCAAAAGCACAAATAAACAACAGAAACGGTACAGTCCTAGTTTCGCCGTATATGCTCACAATTAACGTTGTAGCTTCTTATCATGGTATTTATACACTTAAATATTTCCACATATTTCATAACATGCCGCACTCACATTCCACTAGCGGTGTTGAACTAGATGATTACGTAAATTCCTCGTTGCCCAAGTCCCACCTTCACTTGTATGTTATTTCTTCTTCTCGTCGCCAGGGCGCAGCTGTTTACAAGTCGGAATAATAACCCAAAATATTGAGTACTGCAAACCAACACGGGCCTCATTCCGTAGCACTTTTTCCGTCAAGACATTATTTTTTTATTATTATTTTAATTTGTTATAAACAATTCACACTGACTTTGGTATGACATCAATGACGCAAATGTTGTGTTTTCAAAACATATATCATCCGAAAACTTATCATACACAGAAACGCTATCAAAGTTTTTAACGCATATTTTGCGAAAACTGATGCGGAATACAGGTCATTCCGTACAACACTTCGCAAAATTCTTGTAGAGCAATGCAACGCAAAAAATAAAAAAACAGCCATTATACAGCTACTATGCCGGTTATCAGAAACTAACCACAAATTTTACGTTACATTGACAGAAACCGTTCCGAAATGTGTCTTATACAGGGTGCGGCAGAAGCAACTAAGCAGTTTAAAGGAGCAATAAAAAGTAAATCTGGATATATATAGAGAAAATGTTTTTATTTTCTAAATTAGTACAATATACCATTTTACATTCATTTAGTTTTAAAAATGATGTCCTCAAGATGGCGGCCGTTAGCATAAATACATTGTTGTAGACGAACCCTGAAGTGTCGAGCAGTTCTTGCACACATATCGCGGGGTATGGCATTCACTTCGTCAATAATCCGCTGTTTTAACTCTGGTAGGGTGTGAGGGCGGCTTTTGAAAACCTTTTCCTTCAGATATCCCCAAAGAAAGTAGTCACAAATGCTAAAATCTGGTGACTGCGGTCTGAAATCCCCAATGCAACAGCATGTCGTCGAGCAGAACGTTGCGGCGATTGTTGAACTGCTGTTCTCACCCGCTGCACATTTTCTGTCGTTCTGATGGATCTGCGTCGGCCATGTGTATCTATTCTTAGTGTGCTACCAGTTTCCTCCAACTGCCGAACCTAGGACCGAATTGTGTTTGCATTAGGAACGGCATTGTTGCGTGGAATGTTGAACTGTCGCCGAAAAGCTCGTTGTGTAGCGATCACAGATCTGTTGTTTTCATAATAAGCGCGAACGGCAAAACTACGATGTGCACCGGTCCAGACCATATTAGCTACCTGAAATGGGCTCAACGATTGAACAAAGGCAGACCACGTGCAACTGCCTACCCCCACCACAGCTCTCGCGGTAATCGATAGAAACTGCTTAGTCAGTTCTGCCGTACCCTGTAGGTTCCTTAAACCTAATCTTACTGACGGAAATTGATTGTCACACCTATGGGGAGCCAGGATTTTTTCAGAGGGGGGGGACAAAGGGTATTCGCCCTTTTATGTAGTAAAACTATTAAGGATCTTAAGTCACGTCAGTTCAAACTTGATTTTAATTCAATATTTTAATATACTTACGACCGACACAATCAAGTTTATTTCTTACAAATTAATACTTTTGTGGTATTAAATAAGTACAATATCTTAAATCTCAGTTCTGTTGCCCAATCCGAAATAGAGATAAGTACTTTATTGCTAGGGTATATATATATAGGAGCGGATCCAAGGGGAGGGCTATAGGGACTATATAGCTCCCATTGACGCTCAGGTATACACTGGACAAAATGGGCTTCAATCCTGCTTTACACTGGATAAAGCTGCTCCTTTGATCATATCCTGGATCCGCCATTGTATATATATATATATATATATATATATATATATATATATATATATATATATATATATATATATGTGTGTGTGTGTGTGTGTGTGTGTGTGTGTGTGTGTGTGTGTGTGTGTAGTTTAAATTTAGTTTTCCTCCTCTACTGTTTCGAAGACCAGCTGAAGGCAATGAGGCTGTGAATTTTGTTAATGGTTTCATCTAGAATGATACTTCATATTCTAGAATGATACTTCATATTCTAGAATGATACTTCACGCTGTGAATCACCATTCAGAAAGAATTATTGTGATGAGTAGAGACATTGATGTATTCTTGTCTTGATACACCATGATGTATTCCTGCTGTTGATACACTATTATGACAGCATTTCTTATAAAGAATTGTACATAATGGAGGGACTTCACAGACAAGAAGATTTATTGCAGTTCACCACTTTGACATCAGTTATCTGAGAATGAGAAGAGAGATAGTGACTTATCACGCTTCACTTGGATGCGGCTTAACGTCATATCCAGTTGGAACATCAAAGATCAAGAACTGTGTACTTACTCATGCCAGAAAATTGTGACCTTTAATTTTCCTTAGGACAGATTCCTTTATCCGCAAGCGCTATAGAATCTGCAGAACTGTTTTTCACAAACCTCCTCAAGACTAATGCGAAGATACGTGATGAAGCTAGGCTCCTACTTTTAGGAAAATGCAGCCTGGAGAAATTACCTCCAACTATTGATGCTCTGAAACAACATATAAAGAGATCCCATTATCAAACAGCAATTTGGAAAATGCTGATAAATGTGAGATTAATCTACTAAGGCCAGAAGACTCCGGATGGTACTTGGAGGCCAGAAGGCAATGCGAACAGACACCTGTGTTTTTCTGGACAGGTTGTTTACGTTATGAGAAGTGGAACCTGTACGAAGCTCCACGCGTCGTCATCATTGGTTAGCATTCCATGAACCGGTTCCAAAAGACCAAAACAGTTGCAGCAGTACTGCACCAGAATAAGGTCCTCCTGTGTGTTTCGTGGACTACTCGCGGCATCATGCATCGAGAACTGCTACCAGCTGGTCAGAACATCAATGCGACTATGTACTGTCAGCAGTTGAGCCGTGTTCAAGAAAAACTCATAACTCTGGAGCCAGCACTTCTGAATCGCAAAGGGTTCCTCCTGTTACAGGACAATGCCATGCCGTACGTAGCTAGGATGACCCGGGACTCCATTCTAGGCTTTGGATGGGAAACATTATTGCATCCACCATACTTCCCTGATTTATCCGTCCGGTTATCACCTCTTCCATTCCTTGGACAATCACCTTAGAGGACGCCAATTCAAATCCTTAGTAGAGGTTCGAAATGCACTTGATACCTCAGTGGTGCCCACCCCCCTTATGTCAATGACGCACCCCCCACAATTGTCTATCCATAGGTGTTCTTCCATGAAAAAAATCTTTTCGATTAATATTTACACCCCCTCAAATATATTTATATAGATTTTTAACCCCCCAAATATTTCAATGACGCAGTTTGCGTCATAGCCCCCCTTGTAGGCACCCCTGGAAACCTTCTTCACTTCACGGCCCACCAAGTTCTTCCACGATGGAATGAAATCTTTGAGTGTTACGTTCCACGGTCATGCCGGTTAGGCTAAATGAGACGGTGATGATGAGTGATGAATGAAATGGTGGAATGAAGAAAGTGGGAGGAAACGGGATAACCTCGAGAAAACCCACGCACACGGTGTTTGTCTACCACGAAGTTCACTTGGCGGGGCCTGGGATCGAACCCGAGACCCCAATCTTCCACGATGGAACTCATGGCCTTCCAGAACGTTGGCAAAAGGTCGTCGATGTTAATGGGGACAATTTTTGATCTTCCATGCACGTCTTAGATGACATATCGATGTTCGACGATAGTGGATGAAAAAGCGATAGAGCTTTCTTGTTTACCTTTATATAAGAGTGGCATAACATTATTGAGAACTAATTCTAGAAATCTAATAATTTGTTCTCTTCTGTAGAGATTTCTTAAGTATATGGTTTTCTTCTATTACGCTTCTTATTATAGATTTATTGTATTATAGCAACTGTACACAGTCCCAATAATAGTCAAGTGCTTCTTCTGTTAATAAGATTTTACAGTTTAAAAACTAACCATTTATATAAAATGTGTTAGGTAGGCCTATATCTTGTTTTTTGCTTTTTTTCTAATCGTTACAGTAATAAGGGAAAGGTGGTAATATATAAAAAACGTGGATGGCAAATTGTTCATGATTCTCTCTTGAAGGCAATTTTCAAATGTGGATACTGCTCTATTTCGTTGAGTAATCTTGTAGTACATAAATCAAAGGACTTGTAGCAAAAACAACCCTTGTCAAAACAAGATTTTCAGAAAAATCAATAGAAAGCTACATCTTTGTGCATGTCTTAGAAGGTATCAGATACACGTATGAAGCAACAAATTTGCAGAGTTTCTCATCCTGTGTACTAGAGAAAGTTCTCTTTTCTTCTTCAGAAAAAAATTGTGTTTTGACAAGGGTTATTTTCCGAAAACTCTTCAATTGATATTAAAACTTGATATTTTTTTAATTAGCTTATAGACAGACTCAATCATCAGGATTATATACTTGCAGGCAGACAAGATTATATATATATCTTATATCATATATATATATAGCAGCTGATATATATCATCAGCTGCTAATATCTACCGTTTGTTTGGGCCACGCCGTGATCAGTTTCGCACACGACAGATAAATTCGCTTATAATTCCGGCACTATTAGTCCTACACTAATATAAGTATACATTTTTTTTTTTTTTTTTTGAAAGAGCATAAAATGACGAAAAAATTTCAGAGGAGACATTTTTCCGAATTCGATCTTGTAAAGAATCTGTGACTAAAAAACTAACGTCACGCGCAACCAATACTGAGAAAAATGAAAATAACAAGAAAACCTTTATATTTAGCTCAAAAATGCACTACTATTAAATTATAGAAGACAATTAGACAAACAAAATGGAGAAAGTTTGGTGGTCTATCTCCAATGATTACGGAGTTATAATGAATAATAGAAACGGCTAAAATTTCGGCTTTCTCCTCCTCCTCCCCCCCTCCTGTGAGGTATTTTTTCTGGCATCCGGCATTTTTATGATCAGTGATGGGTATACGAGGTGTGGCAATTAAATAACGAGCCTGGTGTCATAAGTGTGATATATTGCAAAGAAAGTTACAAATCACTGTCATCCCCTTCAATAAATTCCCCTCCCCTATCTACATCGCTGCATATGTGCCTTTCATTGTTCAAAGTAATGCTGTAGGTCATCAGATGTCACCCTGTTCAACAACTCTGCCGTTTTTCGTTTCACCTCTTCCACAGACTGAAAATGTGTTCCCTTCGATGCACTTTTCACTTTGGGGAATAGATAAATGTCACAGGGAACCAGGTCTGGGGAATACGGAGGATGGACGAGCACAGGAATGCGTTTGGCTGCTAAAAATTGCTTCACAGAAAGGACATTATGGGCAGCCATATTGTCTTGGTGGAGGATCCATGCATCGTTCTTCCACAAATCCGGTCTCTTCTTCCTTATTCTTTCCCCCAGCTTGATTAGGACTTCTTTGTAGTAGGTCTGATTCACCGTATGACCCTGAGGCACCCATTTAGTCATGATCATACCCCTGATATTGAAAAAAAAATGATGAGTATTGCCTTCACTTTGGACTTGCTCATTCGTGCCTTTTTCATTCTTGGCGATGTGGGAGTCTTCCAGTGCATTGATTGACGCTTAGTCTCGTGGTCATACTTGAAAATCCATGTTTCATCACATGTGATGACACGTGTTAGCAAATCTGATTCTGCTTTGAGTCGTTCCATGACATCAGATCAAATGGTCTTTCGAATGTTTTTTTTTTTTTTTTTTTTTTTTTGTTCCTGAGAGAGGTTTGTTTTCGGGACAATTTTTGCACAAATTTTTGTCATGTTTAAATTGTCATGCAAAATTTGTCTTACTGTCTCTTTGTTAATGTTTGTCATGTCTGCGATCATCCGAATCCTCAGACGTCTGTCTTTTCGCACAAGTTCATTAATTTTTTGAATATTTTCGTCCGTTCATGAACTCAAAGGGCGGCCGGGTCGTTCATCATCTTCAACCTCTTCCCTACCTTCTGAAAATCTTTTGTACCATTCGAAAACTCACGCACGTGTCATAGCATTATCACCATACACCCCTTTTAACATTGCACAACATTCCGTCCTTTTTTTTTTTTTTTTTTTTAATTTCACCAGAAATTTGATGTTAATGCGCTGTTCAACTTTACTGTTCACCATGATTCCGGAACTACTACAGAACACTGTCCTCTTCATGCAAGCCTACAAAGAAAAGAAAAGCTTTCAGAATCATGAAACAAACAGTGGCTGCTCATGAAGGTTCAAGATCAACAACACATTATTAGCTACCTCCCCCCCCCCTCACGATCCTGTGCGACAGGAGGTGGGATCTCGTTATTTAATTGCCACATCTCGTATATTCAAAAAATATCGGATGCCAAATTGTTACATGATTTGCCCTTAGAACTCGATTTTTAAGCCCCGATGCCTAGACTAATATGACCTACAAATATTGCAATTATTGTTTTAAGCGGACAAGTAGAGAGCGGAATTCAATCATAAATTTCGACTAGTTAGAATCATCGCATGAACGAAAGGAAGTGTTTTCCGTAATCAGCTATCTCTCAAGTATTTTTAGAACAACAAAATAATTCAGTGAAAATGTATATTTTGTTTGAAATAATTGAACACAATCCAAAGAACACGTGCGACGTAGTCGCTTCGATTTAGTAGCAAATGCATAGAATCGATTAGCCGTGATACTAAATCGAAAAAGTGAATGTAGAGGATAAAAGAGACGGTAATAATCAGAATGAATAAAATAGTAGAATGAAGGAAGTGGTAGGAAACGATAGATAACCAAGAAAGTTCTGTTTCATCCACCACCTTCGAACATCGATATGTCACCTAAGATGTACCCAGAAGATCAAAAATAATCCCCGTCAACATCAACGACCTTCTGCCAACGTTCTGGCGATGGATTTCATCGCGGTAGAACTTGGTGAAGCGAAGAAGGTATCAAGTGCATTTTACACGTCTACTGGGGATTTGGACTCTTCTAAAATGATTGTCCAAGAAACAGAACAGTTGATAATCGGAAGGTGCAATGTCCGGGGAGTATGACGGATGCAATAGTGTTTCCCATCCAAAGCTTAGAATGATGTCCCGGGTCATCCTAGCCACGTGGGGCTTAGCGATTTCCTGTAACACGAGGAACCCTGTGCGATTCAGAAGTGCTGGCTCCAGAGTTTTGAGTTTTTCTTGAACACGGTTCAACTGCTGACAGTACATTGTCGCATTGATGTTCTGACCAGCTGGTAGCCGATGCATGATGCCGCGAGCAGTCCACGAAACACACAGAATGGTCTTGTTCTGGTGCAGTGCTGATTTCGGCTGTTTTGGAACCGGTTCATGGGATGCTAACCAATGATGACGGCGCCCGTAGAGCTTCGTACAGGACCAACTTCTCATCACATGTCAACACCCTGTCCAGAAATGGCACCTTCCTCAGACGAAACACCGAAGAAACACAGGTGTCTGCTTGCGTTGCCTTCTAGCCCGGAATCAAATCATGTGGGACCCATCGACCCAACTTGTAGTGCTTCCCAAGTTGATGGAGGTGCTGCCGAATGGTTTCTCCATTCACACTGAATTGTAGTCCAAGTTCCTCACATATCTGGCTACTGTTCGCCTCAATTGCTGCCTGAAGACCTTCATTTTGTTCTCGTGTTGGTATTCCGACACGTGGTGAATCTTTGAGTGTTTCGTCATCGTCCTTAAACATGTTAAATCACCCCTGCACTGTGCGCGTAATCATGACACCTTCACCAAAGGTCTGGCATATCTTCCGCCCCGCTGCAGCTGCGTTTGACCCCAGTTTAAACTCGTACAGCATACACGCCCTTATTACTCTCTGTGGAGGTCCCATGTTCACTCTGTCTTTACGCATGTTCATGGTGTGACTGAACTGCCATAATCAGGTGTTATGTTGAATATACCCACACCAACAACTGACCTTCGCCTTATCTCCATTCGCCTCCAACTTATGGTGTGAGGGTCAATTGAACATAGACCTCCACAAAAAGCGACAGGACTTTTTTTGCGGGGGGGTACCTTTATAATAACATGTATTTGAGATTGTCTTTGTAATAATTATACTCATAGGTAGCTAGTTCACTTACAAAATGAAATGAAATTGGTTTAACGTCCCACACTTGTGCCCTTTAGGTTAACACTAGAAGTCCGCTTGGGGGTCTTTTTCGCCCCCAACATGATATATTTTATTATATTTCTTACACTTTTAGTTCTATTGTTCTGTTTTATTGTGACTTTGCTTTGGAGAGTTTTTGTGTATAATTTTATAGTTTTTATTCAAACAAAGCAATAAACCTAGAAATAGAAATAAAAAAAAATGTAAAAAACTGTGTGTTGGAGTCCCAAAAGACCCCATGTGGACTTCGCGGAACTTTCAAAAACGCAAACACCTTTTATTTTCCTGGAGTTATAAATAAAATAGTGGGTCTGGAATAGGATATAAAATCAAAAGTATGTTTTCTAGTAGAATATTATTTCAGATTTCACAGTAAAATGCTTATAGAGTCTGTTTCTAAGTTAGTATCTATAGAAACTTGTTATTTTGTATTAAATATTGATAATTATATGGGTTATGCGCATGGATGCCTTACTATTATTTAAAATATATTAATTAACTCTAAATCAGTGAAATAAATAAGTAACCAAATGTAATTGTTGCGAAATTAAGTGTGGGTTCGAATTTAATCTCATGCGGACTTAACGTTACCATATTCGATCCGGACTTCTAGTGTTAAAGGAGATAATTACTGAAGGCGAATAATCATGAAATGTATGTGCTCTCCCATCGGGAATCGAAGTCGGGACCACGCACACAAAAGGCACACGCGCTAGCCACTCTTTTCAAGTTAAGAGATTTACCGAACGTTCCTCAGTAACTTAATTTTCCTAATTACGAATGTTTTACCCATTAGACCAGCCGTGAGAGCTTATCTCTTTCAGTTCAGTATTTCCTTCTCATTACAGTGTATAAGAGATTTTATTGGTGTAGCTACATATTTCCTCCTTTTATTTAAGTTCCGGTAGCCTGTTTTGCGATGGGTCAGTTTTCAGCAATGATGTTATAAATAGAGGATCTGCCCATATGTATCTTCATCCTATTAAATCGATGAAGCCAAAAAACAACCGAGCATCGGCATGTCTGATTGGCTACTCTCGTTTCCTTCATTGTCTGATTACCTACTTTCGTTTCCGCCATAATTGTTGGCTCAAAACATTGCGATCCTATTGGGCGGAGTGGGCAGAGTAGGGGTGGCGAAACTGTGACGTATGAGTAGTAATTGCCCCACTTGGCCGCACTTTTGATTATCCAATTTTGGGTCCCCATGGACCATAGTGAATGAATCAGGGATGCTTTGGCCCGGGATTACGTCACCTATTGAAATTTTGCTTATGCTTATTCAGGGGCCATGCACGATGGTACGAATGAATCAGAGGTACATTGGCCAGGCTATGACGTCATTGAATTGGGAGTATTGGATCAGAGGTCATGATGATTCTTTAAAATTACTAAAAATATGATCTTGATGATTCATTACGTTATGAAATAGTACAGGTTTACGAATGCTTTTTATTTTTTCGTTCCCTTTTATGGCATAAAATTTGGATATTGTTATCCATGGACTAACACTGGTGCAAATGAAATCTTTAGTTTTACGTCCCACGATTATGCCAGCTAGGCTAAAGGAGACGGTGACGATGAGAAATCCCATCGAACCAGGGACCCCATACAGCAGAGGTGAACAGTCTAACACTGAGTCACCGCACCTCTACTGGTATGAATGAATTAGAGGTAGTTGGTTCCAGCTAATATGTTCGTTTGACGTTACTGAACTGTGATTTTTAGCTTGGAGCTTATGATGGCTTGTTTCGTTCCCTTTTATGGGTATAAAATTACCAAAACAAGGTTTGATCTCTTTCTTGACGATCTATTACATTATGAATTAGTAGACCCCAGTAATAGTATAAATTAGTATTAGTATTAATATGAAACTCGAAAACTTTGGAGTTCCTTCGTGACTAACCGGTTAGCGTATGCGTCTTTAACGTGGGAGACCAGGCTTCGATTCCCGGAAGGAGCTCATGCGGTTCGGATTTCACGTTAATTAGTAGGTTCTATTTTTGCTGCTGAACGGGACGTTAAACTCAAAATCAACTTAACTCGAAAACTTTGGGAGGAATACTTGATTTTTGGTTGTGATCCCTTTAATGAGATGGACTAACACTGGTGCAAATGAAATCTTTAGTTTTACGTCCCACAGTTATGCCGTTTAGGTGGTTACGATGAGAAATGAATAAATTGGTGGGAGAAAATTGGAGTATCCCGAGCATAATGTTGCCCACCACAAAACTATTTTTCGCGGTGTTTGAACCAGGGACCACATACAGCAAAGGTGAACGCTCTACCACTGAGCCACCGCACCTCTACTGGTATGAATGAATTAGAGGTAGTTGGTTCCAGCTAATATGTTCGTTTGACGTCACTGAACGGGGATTTTTAGCTTGGAGCTTATGATTGTTTTTCGTTCCCTTTTATGGGTATAAAATTACCAAAACAAGGTTTGATCTCTTTCTTGATGACCTATTACATTATGAATTAGTAGACCCAGTAATAGTATATATTAGTATTAGTATTAATATGAAACTCGAAAAGTTTGGAGTTCCTTCGTGACTAACCGGTTAGCGTATGCGTCTTTAACGTGGGAGAACAGGGTTCGATTCCCGGAAGGAGCTCATGCGGTTTGGATTTCACGTTAATTAGTAGGTTTTATCCTCGCTGCTGAACGGGACGTTAAACTCAAAATCAACTTAAATCGAAAACTTTGGGAGGAATACTTGATTTTGATTAAGGTATAGCTTTCATTCACGAAACTTATGGAACTCGAACCACGATATTCATTTGTCAAAAAGTGTGTCCAGGAAAACATACATTTATTGAGACGCATAAAAGAGGGGGAGGGGCGATCCCGGTCCTCATTAATTTATATCGTATTTGTTTGTGGGTTAAATAAAACTTGGAAAAATTTAAAAAAATTCTTCGTGTATTGACTTATAATCATATGTTGAAAAGGAAACGTCAGCTATATCGTGTTACCTATGCTTACGTATTCGTTGTCACAGTATCATTGGCATTGTTTGTTCGAACAAATACGGTGTTTAATTGTCAAATAGTGTGTAATGGTTTACTTTGAAAAAAATATATTCATTCTTTGAGAAAGAGAAAAGGGATGAGATGAGGTTATTTTGGACCTAGTTAGTACCAATCGTTTTCGTCTGTGACGTCACATTTACTTTTTCGCTTAAATCTGATTGGTTCATTGTAATAACGATTAATCTACTTATGTAACGAGATAACATTGAGGAGTTATTTCTTATGACAAAACAAGAACATATATATGTAATGGTTTACTTTGAAAGAATATATTCATTCCTAGAGAAGGTAAAAGAGGGAAGTGATGAGCTGACTTCGAACCTAGTTACTACTTCTCGTTTCCGTTCGTGGATAAATAATAATGACGTTACATTTACTCTTTGCTTAAATCTGATTAGTTCATTGTAATAACTCTTACAAAACATTGTTATTGGTTTGAACGATTTAAACGTTCAGCGTTTGTGTTTAGTTTAATTAGTAAGGGCTTAGCTGATGGAAAACGGTTCCGACACTACTTGTTATATGCTTGTTATATGTTGTTTAGGTTCATGATTAAAAGGTTCTCAATATTGTGTAATATTTCTAAGCTTGATTGGTTCTTTATTACAGTATATGGATGCGTATAGGTTTTTATAGAGCAAGGGTACATGGACGAACGTGATTGGTACCAACTTTTTGTGGTTAATTTGGCGGAACCAAAGTCATGGTCCCCAGAACTAATGTTAGTATTTGATCACCTAAAATTGCTAAAGATATAATTTGGGAAGGTGTCTAGCCTCATGTATTCTCTTTATTACGTTATAGCCATGCACGGTCTATATTTAGTCTCCGAAGGTCATGAGTTTGATTCTCGATGAAAGTTTATATGACATTGATATTAACTTAAATTCTTGTGCTGTTTAGGATTTATGCTCTACATAGACGTTGTCTGAGCTCTTCAAAGTAGAGTTTGCTGTTACTTTATTTACAAATAATGAGGATATGCGTACCTAATTGCACTCCTCTTAAGCTTTTGGATAAGAGAACCACGATACTTTAAGGTCACCTTCTACCTTCTTGGTCCTGGTATTAGTTCGTGTAATTTATATCTTAAATAAAATTGACTGTTTAGTTTAAATCATCATTTCAAAAATATTTTAGTATGTGCCAAAACTGTTCAGTGAATGCAAAGAGGGAATCGTTTCACGGTTAACCGCCAAACGTTATCCGGTTTTTAACTATTCGATTAACAAATAAACGGTTTTTAACTATTCGATTAAATTTTGATCCACTAATTTCCAGTTATTACAAAAGTTCAAGTGAAAATTTGAAACTAAATTTTTTCGAACTCAAATTTTTCAAATAAAAAATATTCAAACTGAAATTTTCGAATTAAAAACATCAAACTAAACTTTTCGAACAAAAAAGTTGAAATCAATATTTTCGAATTCAAATTTTCTAACAAAAGAAATCAAACTGAAATTTTCGAATTATAAACATCGAACCAAAACTTTCGAACAAAAAATTTGAAATAAAACTTTTTGAATTTAACTTTTCAAACCAATTTAGGACTAGAAAGTTGAAACTAAAATTTTCGAACAAAAAAATTGAAATAAAACTTTTCGAATTCAAATTTTTTCAAACCACACATTTTCACACTGAAATTTTTTAAACTAGAAATTTTAAATTAAAATTTTCGAAAAATGAAATCAAAATTTTCGAACCAAAACATTTCAGTCCAAATTTTTGAACTAGAAAGTTGAAACTAAAATTTTCGAATTAAAAATTTTTTATAACGAAATTTTCAAATCAAATTTTTGGACCTAAAATTTCAAACCAAAATTGTCGAACTGAAAGTTAAAGTTTCGAACAAAAGAAATAATTCGAAATTTTCAAACAAACTTCTTGAAAATATTTAACCATAGCCGTTTACTGATTTTAAAATTTAAATTATCGTGAAGAAATATTTGGGACTAAGTTTTGAGAGATGAACCGTTTGGTAAACCATAGCCAGACCGAGACATTGATATTGCTTGAAATCAAGTTTAATCAAGTTTTATTTTATCAGACAGTCCTAACTTACGATCCGTTTTAGTGCATTTTTGTTTCAGATCAACGGCCAGCCATAATCGGACTTTTTTTTTCGTATCATCATGAAAGCATGCAAAGCTTTTTCTGGTCATAGCCGCTACGCTACGACAAACCCGAATCCCTACCACAGAACAAACATAAACGCATATTTTTCAAGACCTTGAATCGAACCTGGGACCATTTTAAGAAAAGTAAGTAACCTCTGCATAATTAGCGCCCGAGGCGGGAGTATACGACGGCTCTCCCGTACATATGGATGTGGTCTAGAGACCAGCCGCGAAGCGTAAGAAAATTTTCAAAAATAATCCCTGCTATTCCTTGATTTTGAGCACTACTTATTACTTTTTCTTCCATTATATATATATATATATATATATATATATATATATATATATATATATATATATATGCACATGCATTTCCTTCCAATTTTGCGCCCAGGGTCGCCGCCCCGCTAGCCCACCACGGCAGGACACTTCTCACCCCATAGCGACCAGAGAAGGTAAAGGATGTTTCCCTAGCCCACAGCAGCTGGAAAAGGAGGTAAGATTGACCTGTTTTAATGCAAGCGGATGCCGTTGAGGGCCTGAGGCGTCTTTTATTGACAATGGTGTTGTCCTTCAGTTACGTATCGATGCCATGTAAACGAGGTGTCGTCTGTTTCTGTTTCTTTTTTTCTTTTTTCTTTCTTTTTTTAGGTTTTACATGGAGGGAATACATGGTAAATACATGGATGGTAAATACATGGAGGGAATATTACATTATAGATAACCATTGCCTGCAGTATCGTATAAAGATATAAATACGCACTTTAACACGCTATCTTTGCTGGGCAAAGGCAGACATCAACTGCAGGGATCTATAATATGGACCAACAATAATAATATTTTTTAGAGAGAAGGAGAATTCAGAAGCTCTTTTCTTTCTTGATATCTCCAAATATTGAACATTTGGAACAGGCGGATTTTCATGCAAGCGTCTGCTGCGTTCGTTGTTTGCGATTTCTATGTGTAGCCAACAGAAAGTTGTGTAACGTAGTTGTGTTACGTAGAAATGTACTTAAACAGCTTTTTCAATTGACTATTCAGTCACATTACAAACAAAGAACGCAACGGGCTCTTGCATGGATATCCGCCTTTAGTTTTGAGTTTAAATGTTACATCTGTATTTTAGTGGAAATCCTCATTGTTATGCAAACTTCATAGCAACCAGATTTGTAGCTGGTACTCGGAAAATCCGTAATGGATGAATGCCCATTTCCCTGAGAGATTAATTTGCCGTCGTGATCTGCATAAACGATCAGTCAAAAGCCTAGTAACATTTCTCGACTTTTTTCTTTGTGATTGGTTAGAGCAAACATACTCTACCAAATCAACTACTATGGAAGCACTTGAATGGCGAATACAAGAAATTGTCTTTTATCTCACAAGAGTTCTTGGTAATATCCAGTGGCATATTTAGGATTTTGTTTCGGGGGAGGCTATGCACAACACGTAAATAAGCACATATTTTTCCTTTTGGGTGTCGACAAATTTTAATGAAGTTATGCATATAACAAATTTATTTCGGGGGAAGCTTGAGCCCGTTAGCCACCCCCTTAAATACGCCACTGGTAATATCAGTTTATGAGGTTTTACATTCAGAGTGGCTGTTGAGCCTGGTGACGAATGCTGTCACCTGTTTCAAATTTGAAATAAAACTGCGTGTTATATGCTTGCTTATCGTACTCATTTCTTGTTAAAATTATAACTACGAAATAAATCATAAGAACTGTAAAGTAGGAGTTACTTTTCATTCACAAACCCGCTAACCACTAGGTTACACGTTAATAACATATGAAATACATGTTAATTACATTTGAACTACTATAATCAACTTTCAAACTTTTAACAATACTGTCACTTTATTGAATCCCAATAACAAGTAGGTGGATTTTTAAACATAATACGATGGTATCTTCCCCATGTCCCAGAATTTCCTACGTTGATACTTAACAGTCAAAGGCAGATAAATACTACAAAGGATTAGGACAGGAAAATATTGCAATCTTTAGTTTAACTTAAAAAAAAATGTTCTAATATAATTACACATGTCATCTTTTTCATCAAAGTTACAATCAAACTTAAGACTAAAGGTGTAGGCTAAAGAGACGTTTGATTGATGAAAGCGAATGACTATAAAACAATTGATGGGAATAAAGTAAACGGAGAACCGCGAGAAAACCCACGAACACAGTGTTATCCACTACAAATGCACGTAGTTTAGGACAGAATAAGTGGTTATTTGCAATAGAGATGAGCACGCCACTACTGAGGCACCTTTTCTCCAGGGGCTATTGAATGCAGTGCCTCTCATAAGCATTGTTGTGCCCTGGAAAATCAGCACCTGTTGCGAGAATACACAACGGCGCCCGTACATATGAGTGAGATCGATTGACCATGCGCGAAGCGCAAGAAAATTTTCGAAAATAAACACTGGTTTTCCTTGATGTTGAGTTCTTTTTATTACTTCTTTCTTACATTTTATATATATCTTTTCATTTTCTTCCCGAATTTTTCGCCCCCTTACTTCGCTACCCGGGCCCCTCGCCCCGCTTGCTCCCCCACGCACAGGCACTGCTCATAAGTCATTAATACACTATGCAATTTCTCTCAATACTACCATGTACTGTCTCGATTAACTAACTTAGAAGCTATTTACATTGAATGTTATTAATCTAAATGTAAAAATAGACGGACAAATGTGCTCGTATCTAATTACGATGAGGAGGGTTACTAACTACGACGACGAGGGTTGTAACCCAGTATGATTCTATCGTATGTTATAATACTATAGAACAGTGGCGTATTTACGATTTTGTTTCGGGGGGGGCTTTGCCTGAAAATGTGAAAATTCTGCAAAATATTTCATCAGGGGCGGATCCAGGACCGACTTCTGGGGGGGTGTAATACTGCTACTTACAGCTACTTTTAAGAGCGTCAAAAAATAAACTATATATTATGTTTATATATAAAATAAAAAAGTTTCCTCTTCTGGGGGGGGCGATCGCCCCCTGGATCCGCCTCCTGTATTTCATATACTTTACTATAGTAAGATTTTGGGGGGGCTTAAGCCCGGATTCCCCCCCCCCAAATACGCCACTGCTATAGAATAAAAGTATTTATACTGTATAGTTTAACTTACCATTTTAAATAGAGAAGACTTGTAACAAATCGCAAAATATTCAATATACAAGTGTATAACTTACGTACCAATTGTCATAAACTAAAACGCAGCTTTTGCGTTGCGTTAATACATTCCGATATGAAGTGTGGCCCAAAGCAAATAGTTTCTTAATTGAATTATATTTTAAAGTACCTTAATATTTTTATCCAAAAGCATACTAATATTTAAAATTGCGCACACGCAATATATTAGAGTTAATATAAATTAAGAATATTCGTTATCAACTTCAACGAGGAATCTTATTGGTTAGATGAATGGTTAATTTGTTTATTGAACGTCGTTTCAAGTTTCAAATATCACTCAGGCCATAAAGTCTTATTCTTCTATGTTACTTATAATTATAATAAAAATATAGATTGTAATTTTACCCAAATTTAAGTTAGTTTCCTCGAATAAATTAAACTCCAACGTAAATCAACCTTTTCCATCTTGCAATCATAAAAACACGTCAATGCAAGAAAAAGAAGAATCTCTAGATGCTGTCACTCAATGTATTTTTGCCTGTTGAAGATGAAGATAAAGAAAAGGGAAAACATTAACATGTAATCGAGCAGAGAGTAATTGAGTTTGATAAGTTGGTGTGAGGGTGGAATGTGATATACCGGTATTTGTGAGAATTGTATAGGCTCCAAAAAGGAACTTTCCCGCAACATGTAAGTAAAATCCCTATATAGTATCTAGGTCAGAACTGCTTAAAATAGGTTAATTGTCCTAGTCATGACCGGGAATTAAACTTAAGTGTCACTGTAATTCCGTTTGCGTAACGCATGTTGTATTATATATATATATATATATATATATATATATATATATATATATATATATATATATATATAGCGCAACTACTTAATAAATTTGGTTTCGTTATTAATGGATGGAATTTTTAGTTTTCCTCTAAGTTCCTTTAGATGATAGTTGTAGTTGAGTTTACTGTCGACTTCTGGAGAAGCATGTAATTGTGTACGTAAATTTATATGTTCATTCACTTGCAAGAAATCTTCAGAGTGCCAACGAAAAGAGGAATATTGTACTTGGCTTGTCTAACGTGGAACGCTAAGTTTTGCAAACTGTGGACATGCCGTAATATCGTGCAGATTGACAATACGAGGGCAATTTCACTTTACCTACAAAATATGCTAATTCAAAAGGAGGAGTAATATTTAAGAAACACTGAATATAACCACGCATTCTAAAGTGTGGGCCATTATTTGTAATGCACAACTACCTTGTAGTGACCACCTAACACATGGTGGCGCATTTTTTCGCACTTGTTTTGTTTTAGGAAACACCTACCTTCGCTTACGAGCCTCTACGGACCAATACCACCGCGATCTTCCAAGTTCGCTATCTCCTCAACCGGAGTACACTGCCTTCGAGCGATCAGCTAGTAGACGTTGCCGAAAGGGGTAAACTTTTCAACGCCCGCTCCAGCTGGTATCCTTATACAGACATGGGAAATTACACTCGATAAGTTTTAACAAAATGGGTCCAAACTTCCATATCCTACTGTACTCAACTCGGGAAAACTTTACAATACACGCTCCAGCTGCGCATCGACAAGTAAGACCGCTTTAAAAGGTTATAGTATGTAAAGGACAGTAGGGTAGAGTGGAGTAAAATAGGTATAAGTAGAGTAGGTGAGGGAACGGGGTAGCTTAAGGTTAGGAAAGTCTTGACCAATTTTTATAAAATTAATAGAGTGTAATTTTTCGTTTATGAGAGAATGTACCAGCTGGAGCGGGCATTGTAAAATTAATCCCTCAACCCTACCCACGATATCCTTTTGAAGCGGTCCTACTTATCGATGACCACGTGAAGCGTGTATTTTTAAAGTTATCCGGCGCGTGTTTGTCTCAAGATGCTGTTTTGAATAGCATATCACTTTGTAGGCATATTTTGACAGTTAGTGAAGAGGCGCCAAGGAAATAAGTCTATAAAGCATTTGGAGATAATTAGTGAAAGAATTGTAATTTTTGAACATTATTGCTGGTGAGTCTTCCTTTTCCAAATAGAATGTCAAAATGTGGGGCTTAAGTTGAGAGTTGCCCCTCCAGTCTAAAGGTGCCCTTGAACTTTGCAACATACAAAAAACAGTGCTTTAAAGTATTAAAAATTGTTACATTTCACTAAACTTCAGTACTCCGTGGGCTTCACAAAAATTTAAAAGGTTTTCTTCATTATTTTTGCGCATCTGTTACACATGTTCGCCATATTTTACAACTACCATGCTGCTGAAACCTTCCGCATCCGGCAAGTAGTACTAGTTTTCACATACTTTTTCTCGTATTAAACACAACTATCCTGCCGAACTTACATTCCTAAACATCAAATAAAAACTTCAAATTACCATTTCATACCTCATTTCTCCTGTAAATTTTCCTGATTTTTATAAAAAGCGGAGGGGTAGGTCTAAACTTAACCCAAATGTGGTAACAGACTGGTAGAGGTAAAAGGACACTATTTCCGTGGAGGTTCGAGATTGCTGGTCCCCTTATATTTTTCATAAATAGAAGTATTTGCTTACCTGATACATGCTCTTTCGTGTTTATACTTGTGGCGATGATATTTCTTTAGTTGCTGTGAACACTATTTATTATAAATTATATTAATCGTTTTGTCAAGTCATGATTTCATGTTGTTCTTCCACCATTTCTGTTTGTGGAACAACACTAGTCAATCACACTATTAACACTCCTACGTTTTTAAAATAAGAATATGTTAGTTTTTTGGGTTAGAGGGCTTTGCGCCATACGTGTGTAGAAATGTTTATTGTTGTCCGGGGAGTTAGGGGGGAGGCGCTTGCCCTCCTATGGTTTGAAGAAGTATTTAACTTTTTGTAAAATAATAATATAGATTTTTTGAAATAGCCGAACGTTGTCCTGCTATACTTTTATAGAAAATTGTGTTGTTGTCGGAAAGGGGGGGGGGGAGTTAGGAAGATGCGGGTCAGTGGTATAGGTGGCCCGGAAGATCCGAAAAAGTGTATTATTTTCTTCTGGTCGTCTAACAATACAGTTTTTCGGCTCTTCTGGATCAACTATATCACACCCGCATTCAGGGAAGGGGGACCAGTAATCTAGAACCTTGCCATTTCCACGAATAGCGCGTGTCTTCGGTGCACATGGTCCCAGGGTCAATTCCATGTGGGAGATAATTAAAAGTTTGAGTGCATTACGGTGATTCAAGTTCCACCTTAAACTGTAAGTCTATGTTTCTCATGTAGCATCAATGCTGAATAGGGAGGTTAAACTTCAACAAATAATAAAAAGAAACTAATAAAATTCGTTAGTTGGTATTCAGCTAAAATAAATGAAATTTCAAACGTTTATCTTAATAATGAAACAGTGACGATTTAATTATGTTGCTGAAAGAAAATCTGCAAGATTAATACTAGAAAGGAAAGAAATAATAATAATACAGACGAACTATTTAAAAGTAACGCAATGCAAAAAGTTGTAACACAGCAGCGATCTTCTTCCAAAAATACAATTAAATTATTATTTCAGTATTCAAATAACCAAGTGCTATTTAACGTGGTATAAAAACATTCTCTGTGGATTGAAATGATACAAATCATGTTTCTTCCAGATATGTTTTTTTGGGGGGCACTCTTCCCCGGAAGAGACTAATACATCAATAATATAATAATAAATAGAATAGTACCGTGTGAAAATAATATGTGGCCCTCCGAATTAGGGTTGGACCCACCTGTGATTTTGAGCTTTTCGTTAGTGGTACAACTAAGGTGATCACATTGGAAGTGATTTTTATCAGATTTTGGACTTTCCTTGGGCGAATTGGGTGCTTTCACGTTAAGGTATACAACATTCAACGTAAGATCTTTATAAAGTTCTGAATGCACTAAAAGGATAGAAAAAAAAAAAAAAGCCGTACCATAGATTGAGATAATTATACAACAAATTAAAGTATGGATTGTGCTTATAGCCTATTTGAATTAAAATATGCAATTTTATATTTTAGAAAATACTTTCCGTTAATAGTGTGCTCGTCCACTCGCCGACGCCGAAGGACGTTATCCCTCATACGTCTGATGAGTTTAGGGCCATACGTGCTGGTACTACTAGTAAATATTTAGTGTATTAATAAAACTATCAGTATTATTTTTTATTACCTCTGATGGTAACACAAGTACTCTTCAGTAAAGATTGGTTTTCCAATAACAGTTTAGTTCCGTTCTTTGTTGCTACTTTTCAAATAAGCATTCTGTAGAATTAACAGCAGCAATATCATAAAAATTCTTGTCAAATTTAAGAAGCTTAATGTTCGGAGTTTCGAAGAGTACGTGACGCTCTTTCAAGTGCTGGGTTCGAGCTTCCATACTAATGGAAGTTTCTATGTACAGTAAAGAAAGCTTGCATTTTCGGAATAATAATAATAATAATAATCCTTCGTCGCGAAAGAAGTACTCCGGAAATTCCTGCAAGTGAACGCACAAAGCATCGGAACTGAATACTTCAACAATAAAACTTTTTGAAAAAGATGAAATGAAATCTTTCAGTTTTACGTCCCACGTTTATGCCGGTTAGGCTAAAGGAGACGGTGATTATGAGAAATGAATGAAATGGTGGAATGAAGAAAGTGGGAGGAAACGGGATAATCCCGAGAAAACCCAAATACATTACACACACAATTGATTACAATGTCAGTGATATATGGTGTTCATTGGACAAAACACTCCAAACAACAAATATTCATCTTAGACTGGACAAATGATTACCCTTCGTTTTTCGTTATCATTTGGCCATGAAACAAACGCCGGAGAGACATACTAACCCCGCATACAATTGTGTGGTGTTGGAATATATAATTCGTAGAATACGATGTTTCACTTTTTTAAAAATTTCAACACTTCTAGTGTGCTCCTAAAAAATGAATAAAGAAATAACGGTCATCTTTCTTAAATATTCAATTACAACTTAATAATCTACACAAAATTTGCAATCGAGCAGTGAAAACTCCATCTTTCTAGAGTTTGTCGTTTTCGAGATATTATTGTCAAAAGAATTGGCTACACACATATAAACTTTTCTTGACCACAAATATATAAACCTAGTATTTTAATATATAGATATTTAAAAAAAGATTAATTAGTTTTTTTTAAAAAATTTATTATTTCATAATTAAAGGCTAAGCGTTGATGTTTCATATATCTTATCACATTGTTATATATATCATAGTGTAGCACTATAATATTTGTGTGTGTGTATGTAAGAGAGAGAAAGTAAGTGAGTGTCTGTTTCTTTAAAACATATATAATAATTTTGTATTTTTTTCTTTCTAATTTTTCGTATTGTAAAATACTGTCTTAGAATTTTGTATCATGTTTACGTGCTAGTTAAGACTTCTTGTAGCCTTGATCTTGACGTGTAAAACAAGTCAAAATAAATAAATAAATAAATAAAATGTTTTACAAATCATCATGGGCGTTTTAAGATAAACGGTCCACTCTGTATGTCACATCTTGCTTCAACAAAACACTGCTGGTAGCTGATGTCTATTTGTGTATATATATATATATATATATATATATATATATATATATATATATATATATTTTTTTTTTTTTTGAAAAAAGTTATAACAACGTACTTAAAATTAAAATATAGATGAAAAGTGTTATTGGGAAGGGTACAATGCAGTGTTGTAAGTTCATTTTTGATATAAACACTTGCTTGCAGAATTTCACCTGCAGTGAGAATAAAGAATAACATTAAAAATCCCATATTTAGTACCTGAGTTTTACTACCAGCGGTCATATATCCATGAAAATGTTAGTCAATTATAGCAAAATGTTCGCAAAAAGCATATCTAGAAGATGAGAGATCTAGAAGTAGTTCTCGTTTCTTTATAGCAAAAAGTGGCATGGGGTCAAAAAGACTCCAGTTACCAAGCGAGGGTTAAAGTATGACGTTTGTTCACAGTCAACAGTATTTTATATCTTTTTATGAATTTGATGTTATATTGAATAGTCAAAGAACTGATTTACTATGAAGTGAAAAAGAAGATAGGAATTCACTTACATGTAACTACAAGTCAAAGTGCATATAAGGAGGCTATTTTTAAATTTCTAGTAAAGTGATCTGGTCAGAGAAAAATGTTTTCCTACATTTTTTTCCTAATTTTCCCCGATGCTTTACATTGTTTAAATAATAGTTACTTTTCGTGCTTCTCGATAGTTTTTTTTTTTTTTTTTTTCAGCTGCACGGAAAGTATTTCTCAGTGGTAATATAAGCGGAGATTGTGCGATATAAGGAAGGTTTAAGGTATATTCTGAGCTTGTGCTAAATAACGTGTCGTTAATACACTATATTAGACGCTAAATAGAACGTACTATCATGTGTGAATAATCTGGGTATCTTCGACTGAAAGTACAAGCTCGACTCGGCCAAGTCATGTAGTTACTTTAAAGCAAGAATTTTCTACTTTTTTTAAAAATAGCGGACCCCTTTCGTAATCCGATTTCTGGGACTGACCATTATTTCGAACTCAATCTATCTGGGCTTCATCTCATCGTCCCACCAAGAATTTGATTAGACCGGAAGGAGAATCTTTCCAGGAAATGACAAATGTAACAATTGCACTTCGCTACAGCGAAAAGTACTCAGTTCATCAAGCTGAAATTTAGTACACAAAAGAATACTGAAAAGTATCAGAACTCAGAAGATGTTACTAAATATAGGTTAAAGGAGTGGTTAATTAAACACAAAAATAGTATATTAAATATATCTATATATTACATATAAATGTATTTTTATATCTGTGTATGTTTCAGCATAACTATGAAACACCTGGAACAATTTCTCAAACTTGACACACGTGACTTACAATCTGAAAACCAGTACGTTGGGAGTAGGACACCGTAGCAACTATAGGGGAGTGAGATGAGATGTAAAAATATCATCCATAACCGATACTAGTATCTAATTAATAGTTTTCGGGCTCGCCGCTATGAGTAGTGACTCTCTCAATGCCTTTTAAGCTGAAGTTCAGCCTCCATCAGCATGGGCTGGGAAAGGTTAAAAATGACAGACATTAGTGTTGAGTCCGTAGATTTTGCGGTCACTAAGTTGATTGGTCACAATCTCGATGACATTTGAGCTCAAGTTTAAACATGTCAGCTGGCCCAAGTTGACTTCCCAAAGGACTCCCTGATAATTCTATAATAATCTTTCCAATAACTAGAAGATGGAGCAAAGATGGTAAAACTTTCTCTTGACGACATATACGGGGCACTGTTTGTTACGGCATCACTAGAAAATTGTCATTGATCTCCGTGAGAAAGAGATGCCTCTCGTAATATCATACATTACTTTATCTCTAGTCCAAAGGCTTATTCCAATCAATGTTCCTTTACGAGAGGATCTCATTCAGACTCTTCAAAATGTTCAAACGTCGCAGGAAGTTCTAGGGTACATTCAGAAATACTATTGGTTGATTTGAGCGGTTCCATCTGCAGACTCAAGGTGTTACAAAGAGAATCTCCTGATTCTGACCAGAATAACAACAAGCAAGGCACTAGTTCCACGTCAACTGACTGAGGAGAGAATATTTGTAATTCGGACTATCCAGTCAAACTTCCATCTCGTAAAACTGCCCGCACAACTACAATTCATTGTATAAGCTTGACCGTGAGTTCAAGTTCGTGAAAGAAGAGATGTAGATAATGTTGCATAACTAAATTCCACAACAACAAGCTATTCAATTCCAAAATTTTCCTGGGCACATTGACGTCATGACTTCTTTCCATTTCCACGAATTGATGATTGTTGGGACATTCACAGAGAACTCACTTGTTGGCGTACGTTAACATGTTATCAGCGACAGCCTCAGTCAACTTTCATGCTTTACATTCGTGTGCATCCACTTCCTAGGTTACTTGGTTAACAAAGACCGGGATTTTCAAAACCTTAGCGGAATACTGAACTGCAGTGGCGTACCCAGAAGTTCGTCAAGGGAAGAGTTCAAGCTAACAAGTAGATATAATTGTTTGTATGCGTATCTTAGTAAATACTTATTTTTGTATATCTTGCTCAAGGTGGTGGTAGTAGGGCTAAGATCCCGAAACTCCCCTTGCATACACCACTGTTTAACTGTGATGTCATACTACATCCCTGATTTCCTGAGGAATTGTTATCGAAAGAGAATAGGGTAATGTATACCTGTGTTTATGCTCATTTTTTCCATAACCGTACCACACTATCAGCTAGTTACAGTTCTACCTGTGGTATTTTTGTGATCTCGCAAATCCTGCTATAATATCGCAAACTAATATTGCAAACTAATATCGCAAAGCCTGCCAGTTTACAGAAGTGTGGTTTTGGTTGAAGACGTCCCGGATCTTCGTGTTTTGCTAGCTTGCGAAATAATATAGCTGTATGTAAATAATTTCCAAATATTTCAGCCTAAAAGGTCGCTTCGCATTGAATAACGTTCCTTTTATCACGCAGATGCTCTTCAATGAAAAATAACTTTTCATAGAACTTCATGGAAATCTATAATATACGTCATAAATGTTGATTTTAATCATAAGTTTTTTTTTTCTGGTTTTCTTAAGTTCGCGTCCTATTTTGCTGTAATTATGCTCACAAACTGTGTAATTATATGAGCGCATTATGAGGAAACTGGCACAGGCTTGCGACATGAAATTGCAGTCGAATCTCATCTGACGGAATATGTCCTGGTCACGTGTTCCTCGATCCTAGTATATAAATACATTTCTATCATACGTTTTACGACTGGACTTAGCCATTCATATACTGGTACTCATGTCTCTCTTTGTCTTTTGATATATGTGCCTCCCATTTTATTCTAAAGTGTTACTTCCTCCTTGTTTATTTATCGATATTTTTTGTACAGAATGAGTCAGAAATAAGGCCACTTTGATCACATGATATGTAGATTCTGTTTTATTTACGGACAACGGGATAAGCATTTTATACAAATGTTGAGAGTACTCTGCAGTACTTGCTACATGTTATTTCAATACTTCAAACTGCTCTGTATTTAATCCTTACATGTTAGCTACATTGACTGTTGCATTACGTAGAAATGATTTACAAGACTGCCAGATCTAGCAGCCTGTAAGTAGGGATATGTTGAGAGTAAGATTTGTATTCCTTTCTCCACTTTTAGGTCATGTAAAGATATTGACATAAGCATATGCATTGCTTATGTATGTAATGATGTTGACAAAGAACAGATAAAGTATTAAAACAAGATGTGATAAGTTACGGTCGTGATAATAATATAAATGAATTGATTAAAGAGTAGTAACAAATAAAAATGTAGCCAATATTGAAATAAATAGTAGATGAATGACGGGAAGTTCACTTTAGTAGTCCCTTTAAAATCGTTGGACTAGTACGAGGATATACAATGCATTCAAAACGTTGCACCGCAGTGTACTGTGGCAAAGAGATGCATAGAAATAGCCCTCTACAGTTAATATTGGAAATGGTTTGTCTTAACTTGAAAGCACAGATCAATCCTACCCTTTTTTGCGAACACTCGGGTAAAGATTGGTGATCGATGAATTGTATTTGTGACAGCGCTCCTTAGTACTCGAATAAGATTCTGATACTGTTCAGCGAATACTGTTGAACCACTTTTCAATGAATAGTGTTTCACATGTTCTCTATACTTGTCACCCGCACAAAACATGTGTTCAACCAGAAAATACTTGTTGCCCACAGTTAACATTGTAACACTGAACAGAACTCTGACCGACATTTGAGGACAACTGGTTACTGTGTTGCAGTGTAACGCAAACCGTCTTTATTGTGCAATATATGTTTCTATTAAGTTAAAGCGTAATTTCGTTCCTGTCTGTTTAGGGCATTTGCATAACATAATATGCATATCCTCAAGGAGAAAAGTGTATATTTCAATCCTTTTCTCACAATAACAGGTACCTACATCCACTACATCACGACTTTTTAAACGTACTGTATTATGATACACAATAATAATAATAATAATAAAAAAATACATGACTGCACCGAGAAATGAATCAGGGTATTCGGTTCGTGTTGATGCGTTTACTACTACGCCTGCCTTCTGAACAGTCATTTATTCTATCATTCTTGAAGTAGGTGCTTAGCCAATCAGACCACACGAGCTGTACCCAAACAGGAGTTGTGTTGTCTACATTACAGGACCCTCTGTCTGTTGAATTATATGTATTATATATTATAACGGAAGAAATACCCTATTTTATATTACACAATGAAAAAGGGAAAAAAAAGTCACAAAAGATGGAGGGTTTTCTCCCATAAAAGGTCAGTTTTCTGGAGAAAAATGGATTTTTTTTGTTGCCTTTTTTGACTTTCTATAATTTTCTTATTCAAGTATCACCTTTGTTTTCCTGTAGTGCATTTTGCAGCTTTAAAAAAGTGGCTTTCCAGGGGTGACTGTCTTTGATTTTCGAACTGGCATCTCATTGGCGTCCAGCAAGTGTAATTTATAAAACCTGATACTCCAGAATGGTCATGTTGGTTGCCTAACTACCTTACAAAGTGGCTGGAAGTTATCTTGATATGTGTTTTACTGGTTACCTAAACTAAATCTGGCAGACAAAGTAAAATAATAATAATAATAAAATCTATATATATAAAAGAGAACGCACAAAATCCTTTGTCCGCTCATCACGCTAATACGGCTGAACCGATTTCTTTCATTTTTGGGGGGTTGTTAGGATTTGGACCCTAGATGGTTTTTATCATATCACTTTAATTTTCAATTACCAGTGTCTTGAGATAATTGACCAATCAGGTGTCAATACGTACAAAAAATCCTTTGTCCGCTCATCACGCTAATACGGCTGAAGCGATTTCTTTCATTTTTGGGGGGTTGTTAGGATGTGGACCCTAGATGGTTTTTATCATATCACTTTAATTTTCAATTACCAGTGTCTTGAGATAATTGACCATTCAGGTGTCCATACGTACAAATCCTTTGTTATTAGTTCATCATAGGTATAAAAATAAACGTATTTATATGCAACCCGCATGACCCTGTGACTCGGCGGGTTAACATAACTGACAGGCGCTATAAATCACTTGAAAGCGAAAAAGTAAAAATTATCTAAGTAACAAAGTTTATTGCGTTCCGGGATGACCGCAGCGAAGCGGGGCGGGTTGGGGTGACCGCAGCGAAGCGGGGCGGGTTAACATAAATGACAGGCGATATAATGTTAACATTAGTGCAATCTTCTATGGTTTTTATCATATCACTTGAAAGCGAAAAAGTAAAAATTATCTAAGTAACAAAGTTTATTGCGTTCCGGGGTGACCGCAGCGAAGCGGGGTGAACGCTGCTAGTAAATAAATAAATTTATATTTTGGGATAGAATTTTGCTTACATTTCGTTCTTCGTTCGAGAAACATTTTATACTAGAATATCTGAGAGTTCAGATATTCTAGTATAACTTAATATAAGTTCAGTTTACAAAATTAAAGCCCTTAGCGACCACTTTAGGTATGGTGTTAGGTTAACTATAGTAAAAGTACATTATTTACAGAATTTATTCTTTTCTTAGTGTTACATCTTACATCATGTCAATATATTTGAAATGGGAAACTTGGATATAACACCTTAACCGTCTCCTCTTCGAATTTTAACGGCCTCAATAAATGCTATGTATACACAGGGTAACTGAAAATTCGATCTTTTTCGTGAAAGGGATTATTATGAAAAAGAGTCCATAAACCGGGGTCGCAAATCAGTGGTTTCGGCGTAATTTTCAAGTTTGTAATTTTTTTAAATGTGTTGACTTACAACCCACACGGTTACTAGTGTATTATGAACTGTAAATACTTGGATAAAACTCACCTCGATGTGATTGTTCCAGTGATTTCGCGAAATGCTTTCTTCGCATCTCCAGAAAACAAACTGATTGTGATGCATACCGATGAAAGGGCGCGTATTAATATCCTTGCAGTTCAAAGAGTTATATATAAATAGCCAGACAAGTTGAAGCATCAGGCGGAACTGTTGGTGTTCGAAAATACAGCATTCCTAACCTAAATCTTGAAGCATGGGACTACATCGACATAATTGACTGGAAAACAGCAAAAATGACCCCATCATCAGTTTTGAATGACATAACAGCCGAAGAGTTGCAAACCATGCTGCAGGCAGAGTTCCAGTTGAATATCCATTCACTCAGTTCCCATTCCACACCTAAGCTGTGGAAAGAACTGTACCACTCGCTACGGAGGCCTTCAGTAAAGTTTGCGATTATGAATACCGGGTTATTCTTTAATTCTTCCAAATATAGGCCTAAGTACTTTTGACCGTCATCTATTTCTTCTACACAAAATTTTGAGGAGACGCTTTCCTCTGACCCTCCTTCCGCCTGGGACACCCGCGTCAGAGAGCAAGTACGAAATTTCATTTGCCCAACCATGATTTCAGGAACGGCAGGAGGATATTCAAATTCACAACCTATAGAGAGGAATGTTTGTGGCCTGCGTGCATGACTGTGACTTGCAGATATTGTAAGTATCAGTTGTGAGTTAAATGAAATTGTCATGAACTTCATGCTACCACATGAACCGGCTGTTTGTTATAGATTTTTACCTGAAGACAGCAACCATACCACTAGTATTTACTTCCAATTCGTGATATTTTAAAGACTGTGGGTGTTCTAGTTCCTATTAGATCAACAGAGGGCATAACTTAAAGAGAGTTACTGATGCAATTAAACACATTTTTAGTTCACTGAATTGCTAATTTGAATGTCCCTGCCAAATATTAGTAACTTTTGTGAAAAAAAAAGTATCATGCTGATAAACGTCGTCGTACTTTTTCCTTAGTGCTTAAAAAACATTGTTTGGGATTAGAGATGCAAAATAGCCGGCTTTTGAATTGATTTTTTTCACATAAAAAGCCGGCTTTTTAGGGGAAAACCGGATTTTTTTTTTTTCATTTTCATGATTTTTCTATCTAAATAACTTTCTTATAGCTTTCTTATACTCTATAGTTAAACAAGATTTCATGACCTAAATGCCACATTTCCCTCTAGAATTCACCATCATGATGGATGGAGCACATGTTTTATGAATTAAACGTTAAGTACGTAGTATTTGAGAGCAATTTTAGAAGCTATATAACTTTATTTTAACTTCTGAGTTATCGACATTTTTTTCTTCTTTAGATCATTTCATTTTAGTTATTCGTGTTTCATTTCTTAGAGCTTAGTACTCTAGTTTCTAGCACATAGTTAAACTTATGTTTTTCAACATATCCGTCAGAGCATTCTTCCACATTTCTGTTATACTGAAGCTGTGTAATGATGTAGCAATAATCTTCCGGATGCAACCTTGAATACCATTTTATACAAATAATCAGTACGGATTTAGAAAAGTGTTTTGGGAGGATTTTATCTTATTAATGGTTAGTTTTTTCTAAAAATGCCTGATTTTCATTTGAGGGGAGCTTGAAGTTTATGAGTAAAGACATAACTAAAATTTCGTTTGTTTTAGAAATTCCGTAATTTCGGAGAACAGGCTTCAGTCCGAAAGACACCCCCACCCTAACCCCTTTCGCAAATCCGTCATTGCTGGTAATTAGTAATAACAACAATTTAAAACATAAGAAATGAAATCAGCCATGAATCACACTACACACACTATCTCTACATTCACAGATGGAATTAAGAACTTTTGTCGGAAAGGACTGAATCCCGGATTTCCCAATAGAAGCGGAAAAGCTAACAACACACTCATATTTGTTGTGCTTGACTTAAATGTATTTCGTAGGTTTTATATATATTAAGGGAAAGTTCCGTAATGACATGTTGAATTCTTGTTAAAAGTTCAGAAACCTTTAGGACTGGGTAAACCGTGATGGTGGTTATATATTCCAGAGCCTTGGAAACCAAACGCTCAGATAAACAGTATTACGCATATGATCCATGAACAGAAAATTCAGTACTTTCCTGACTCTAAACAAGCTTAAGGAACAGTCAGTGCATTACAGAAATTGGAACTTTACCGATTTTGTAGGTCCGAAGCACCTAATAGGTGGTAACAGATTATTACGTATGTAATAAATGAATAGAAAATACAGTTTCAGCATTTCTGTTCCATTTCAAAGAAGTTTCTGTAAGAGTAGCAAAGGCGGAAGCAAGAGGTGCATTAACAAATTAGGTGATTTTTGAGCGTCCCATACAAAGATTGCATTTTTTTTCAGTCTTTTAAAGTAATACGTTGAATTGTAATAAAATAATGATTATTTTTCATTGTTACTCTAGTACGAATGTTTATGAAAGTCTCGGAAGTCAGACATAATAAACTTATAGGCTATAACAGATTGACGAGGGAATGATATTTATTTATTTATTTAACAATCACCAGATGCAACTCAGAGGCTATGTATTTTATACTGGATACCTAACATGGAAAGGATTTGTGAAGGTGTCGGCCAGGGCCTGTTTTAGTAGGTACCATCCTGGCATTTGCCTGGTAGGACTGAGGAAAACACTGGAAAACCCCAGTCAGGATGGTCGGCAGCGGGAATCGAATCCATGACCTCCCGAATGCGAGGTCAACGTTGTACCACTTGAGCCACTTGATATACGCAATGAACAAAGAGAAGAACATGTTATTTTTGAGAAGACTACGACTTCAAAACGTTTTCGAAATTCATGTTTATTTTTGAGGTTTTGTACTATTATGTGCATCCACTACTACTTAAATGAGTTTTTGTATTGTAGAGAAGCGAAACAAAACCTGCTTTATCAATTTAAAGCAGAATTTGGTAAAAAGCCCAACAATTTCCAAGCAAAAACAGCGAAGCAGAAAAAACAGTTTCCCCCACCAAAAAACGATTTTTTTTCGAATGTTTGCATCTCTATTTGGGATTGAAATAAGTTAACGACTGCCAATCAATTCAAAATTCAAGCCCAATACTTTCATTTAAATGGCATAATTAACATTTAATATTAATTCCTAATGTTTTATCTTCAGTTCGAGACTTGTATTACGGGAGAAGAAAGATTTGATTTAAATCAAAAAAATCGATTTAAATAAAAAAAATCAACAAAGATGATTTTTTTCAAAAAAAATCATGATTTTTTCCACCCTGCTAAGGATAGAAGTCAGTGGAGAGCTTTTGTGAATGCGGCATTGAACCTCCGGGTTCCATAGGCCATAGAGTTAGTTAGTTAGTTAGTTATTTCATACAGTTTCTGATAACCCAGTTTGTCAGTCACAATTCTATGCACTGTTTTAGTAGACACTTTTGGAAACTCTTTGGCGAGTTCAGTTATTGTGAACTGGCGATTGGATCACACTTTCTTGTCAACGTGTTCCACCAGATCGTCCGTCTGAACACTAGATCTTCTGCTGCGCTCATCGTCGTCAATATTTTGAATGCCTTTCCCGAAAATCTGCACAATTGCCTGATCGTGCCTTCACTCATACTATCGGTCCGTAAATAGTGCACAATTTCCGATGGATGTCAGCTGCGTTCTGTCCTTTTGGCATTCAGAAATTATGACATCTCACTTCACATTTGGCAGGATTTTGTATTATGATTTCCACTATTTTACTTACTGCTACTCAAATGTACGCAACTCCACTCAGACAGTTCTCTCTCTGTTGCAAGCACACAATACGAGGGCATGCTTCTACGCAAGCTCAACTTCATCAATGCTGCTAATCCGCGTAAATATCGGCTCTTTTTTTTCACATGCGGATCGTATGCTTGCAAGCTTGTCTGTTATCTATCTTTATGCAGAACTAAATGCCGTGTCAAGTAAGACTAGATTTTGATTTTATGAGACCAATATGTGAGAATGCAATAACAGAAACTGGTTTAGTGTGTGGTAAAATTTTAAGTTATTTATAAATCTTATTCAACTTAAAAGTGGGAATCCTCCTTTTCAGGGCATGTAATACTGTATGGTCCTGATCAACAATCACAAAATCAGAACTTTTGAGATTTGTATTTAAAAAAATCAGAAGGCTGCGAAGGCTACACATATTTCCAAATGGAGAATATCACTTTAATCAGTAGATTATATTTCAAATAAAACAAACAAACAAAAAAAAAAAAAAAAAAAAAAAATCTTGAACCGTTCCAGAAATAGAGCATTTTAATGTTTTGCCAAAATTCGCACGTGAGAAATGGCGCTCGGGGCACCATCTTTGGCGGCCTTTATTTCAGGCTAGGATATATATATATATATATATATATATCGCCAAAAAATATACCGATTTCTTACTTTGCCCTAAATTTTAACATATTTTTCTTACTATAAAGGTAAGAATTTTTCTTTGCCTATCTGAATTGATCTGTAGTATGCCATATATAAAGTATCTGAGGATTTAAAAGGAAAATCTGTAAAAGCGTATTTCTGCCCGTGTAGTGGTGATTAAAAGTTAGTTGGTTGCTGACTGTCTGAGAACAAAACATTCTGAGGGAGATTGAAAACAAGAATTGCGAAATTTACGAAATGGCGAAATTTCACAATTCAGTTTGTTTGGTTTGATATGATTTTAGTTTAGCGCCCTGTCAGCAGCGAGGCTATATGACTCGTACACCTACAGTTTAACATAGGATCCAAACCGCATGAGCTCCCGCCAGGAATTGAACTTGGGTCTTCCGCTCCAAAACAGTTCGGTTCGTGTTATCAAATACTATGCAGGTAAGACCACAGTGTTTAAAATTTGATAGGACATGTCGCTCACGTGGTTAATGATTGAGGGATGTGTAGAGTTCCACTCAGAAAAACTGTGGGAAAGAGACCTCCTGGGTAGACCAGTAAAGAATAAAAGGATAATGTAAAACAGGCTGTAGAGAGTTTGACTGAATTACTTGTTTCAAAATAGGATCCATTGACGAATTTTTACGCTGATAAATCGTGGAGCTTCTTACCCATAGAGTTAAGTACTGAAATTTAAAAATGGTAGTATTGTTTCAATAGGCCAACTAGTGCGAGAATACCATGCAGTCAAACATATAGCCGTAGTTTTTGACTCACCCCTTATTTTAATATAGCCTGTGCAAGTGTGAATACAAGGATTTTATTTGATTGCTTGTATTTTTATTTATTATTTTAAAAACATAATGAATAAAATTAAATTAAAATTTTTGATAGAAAATACTTTTAGAAATGGAGGAATAATGTGAATCTTTTCCTTCCAGGCCGAAAATGTTGCATCGAAAGTATGTCAATTATTTAAGTACCGGTAGCCAAACTTCATGGTGGAAATTTTTCATTGATGAGGATCTAATTGGGATGGAGAGAGACTAACTGGCCCTCTCGACACCAGTGATGTCCAAAGTTTGTAACGGCTCTCAACTCGATGCTCAAAATTCGAACCGAAATGAACTTGCACGTCGCCGTTGGAAGCTCTTGGCTCAGGTTTTACATAAGAAGCATAGTGAGCATTCCGTAAAAGATGTATCAGTGCGAAGATTCACATCTTTCGGGCTTTTTCAGGCTCAACCATTGCCCGACTATAATAATGAGCAAGATAATGGTACATGGGCAGAATACACTTATACAGGTTTTCAGGGAATTTCAGCCAAACTAAAACATCTTTCCCGAAACTTCACAGCATCTGAACTCATTGGCTTCAATAACACTGGGAACATATGTATTTGGCCTTCTGAAGAAACTTTAGGTTATTACTGCCTTCACAACCAAGATATTTTTAAAGATAAAGCTGTGATTGAATTAGGTGGTGGTATGACTTGTTTAGCAGGTATTATGTTAGCAAAATGTTCCATAGTACGAGAAATTCATCTTACGGATGGAAATAAGCTGTCCGTGGACAACGTACAACAAATTATTAATCAAAACGACTTTAGTCCAACTGTAGTCACGGCTTCCATTTTACAATGGAATGTGCGTCAAACTTATGAACATTTGCATAACAAGTACGATGTTGCGTTGTCAGCGGATTGTTTATTTTTTGATGAGGCTAGAAAAGATCTTGTGGAAACTTTTTGGACCGTACTTAATGATAGTGGCCTTGGGCTAGTTATGGCTCCGAAAAGAGGGGATACTTTTGATAAGTTTGTCAAAGAGGCAAGCAAAAGATTTCATTGTTCTGTTGATCATTTTTACAATGATCACGTATGGAATAAACACATAGAGTTCAAACAAGGTTCTTGCGAGTATGACGAAGATATTCATTATCCAGTCCTTCTTCAGCTTAAAAAACACAAAAATGGTTGTAAGAAAAATTGTTGAAAACAATTCCCAGCTTCCATTCAGTGTCCCTCCCGCCCCCTACCTATTTTTGGGGGCAGTTATGAAATGCCACTCACTATAGAAAATATTTCGTACTTTTAAAAGAGAAAACCCTCTATATGAATGTGAATCAAGATTGGTTATAAAATTTATTAGTTACACATTCAATATTAATATTACTGTTCTTTTATAGTTGAAAAGGATAGTGCCAGTCAAATACAGTTGTAGCTTGTAATCCCGAAAATGACCAAAAACTGAGTTTTTCATTAAATAGGACAATAGATAGAAATGTTTGGATTTGTGAAAGCTTTACCTTAGAATATAAAGTAGATCTACACATCTCTCGCTGATTTTTGTAGATTTTTTTTTTTTTTTTTGAATTTAGTAAATTTCCAAATAAAACTTCAAAGCTGAGTTCATCTTTCTTTTTATTTTACATAATTTTTCTTGTGTGAAGTGGCATTTCATAATCTTACTTGCAGTGTCTCGTTTAATTCATGTAAGTAATGAAAGAAAGAAATATTGTGCCTTGCGAGTTCTGCTGGCAGACACTCCATGGATACTAACGACAATAGTTTTTTAGGCTATGTTTGCACTGAAATGTTGCGTTTTGGTGAAGATATACGCATTCTGTGTGAGCGTGTAGATTCTTCTATATATATAAAACGATACAGGGACCGTATTGAAGTCATAAAATCAAAAATAATTTGATTAAGAAAGAAAATTATAATTGATTAATTGCTATTATATACTAATTATACAGTCAGGAATAAAACATACTACATGTAAGTGTTAACAGAAAACTGCATTACGCATTTGCATCATTGGTTTCTGGATTTATAAGTTATTCTAAAATAGTAAACATGAAAATTACAAAATAAAGTGTTACTGTAATCTCACTTTCAGTTTTAGCTGAAAGACAGTAAAAACAATTGAATATTTAAAAAAAAAAAAAACTGTTGCATTTCGAAAAACATCTGTAAACATGCTATTGAAGTGAATGTTTTTAGTAGTAAATTGCGAAGGATTTCTTTTTTATAAAGTAAAATAATTCTTTCTTCATCACTTAAGGACACTTCGAGGTATGACGTGAAAATAGCTGAGCTTCTGTTTTAAATTAGTAACTAGCAGTAAAAATATTTGAAATTCAAAGAAAGTAAAAAATATAATGCAACATGTCATTACCAAGAATAAAAATCATTACCCAAACATGAATAAAGACATTAATCATTATTGTCTATTCTTTAGAACTATATGCTTATTTGAAAAGTGTTAAAATGTACGATTTGAAGATTTTTGTAATGTGTATTACTTTTAACATGAGCAATTTAGTAATTATTAAAAAAAAAATCCATTCTGTTAAATCATCAAGCTTAACCATGCAATAGTCCGTTGTAGTTTTTGATAAGTTACTCCGAATCAGTTTCTTTGATACAATAATCAGAAAAGTTATAAGAACTAGTATTAAATACACAAAGATCTTCAGAAGCGGATTGATTTTGTATTTAGGCGTAAAATGTGCCCTAATTTTCCTGTTTTTATACTTCATAATGCGACGGTTTTTTTTTTTTTTTTTTTTTTTCAGTTTGTTTCATACTAGCACAAACTAAATTTTATCTTAGGTAAAATATTTTCAAAAGGAAAACCAGGATGTGTTAATTCATATTGTTCTTATAGCCAGTTTTGTGTTCAGTATCTTTTGAAATTTAAAACTACTTATTTATACGTTAATTTCAATTCTTCAATAATCTGTAGTAATTGTGTTGTTTAGTTTAAATCTTGCAAAAATATTGAAATTCTGTCCCATGCCCAGCAAATAATATGAAATATTTCACTTCGCTAAAATAAAACTTCTACTTTTCGCTTGTAGTATAACAGTAAACTTAATATATACAGTGTGTATAATGTGAGTGAAAAGAAGGTTTGAAGATGAAGATTGGTAACAAAATTTAGCCAAACTAATAGATCTCTGTAATAAGCTAAGGCAGTATTCTGTTAATTACGTACAAGTCATACCACACTTTCAGTTCAATCTGAGGAACTTAAATAGATTAACTTGGTTATTTCTGTCATATGCGTATTGTTTAAAAATACTTTTTCGTTTGCCTCAATGCAAAATCCGAGTGGGCTTGGATTGGGTATGAGTTCTTGCCACGATAAGTTGATGCTAGTCAGTCGTAGAACATTTACATAGGTTCGTGCTGATTATGAGTACAAATTTTTAAGTATTATTTTTTGGCTATGCTCAATTAGCAAAGAATATGAAATTATCGAGGCCTTGATGGCTGCTCAATGTTTACTGTATGTATATACATATGTATGTGTGTGCCATGTAAAGTTTTCATTCTGTGTCTTAATTGTAACCAAAATAACAGAAGAGATTTCAGAGTTATAAAAATACATTTGAAACTTTTATATTTTTCCCCATACATCGTTATTACTGTATGTGTGGTAATTGAAAAAAAAAAGGAAGAAAGAAAATGAATACAGAATAATAATTAAAGAAGAAAATGCATTGTGATATTATATATAACTTCATATATTTATGATAGTTTCAATATGTTCAGCATAATGTCGTCCACGTTACTGTATTACATGGAGGTATGTTTAATTCAACATCTAAATATTATGTTGGACATTTAATAATATCGGTTGCCTGAAGATTTGTGGGACATTCTTGATATTGTCGTCTTTGTATAAGCTGGGGATGAAAAAGAAAAATCATTGATCAGAATCCCTAGCGAGAAAAATATGATATATATATACTGAAGGAATATATTTTGTAAGGAAAATTCAAGCAAATACTAAGAACAAGATTATTGTAATTGTTACTGGTTATGTTGAAGCAAAAGATATTTTGATTCGTAAAACAAAATTTGGAGTGTTCATCCAAATATTTTTCTGTAAATGTTTATACTTTTCATCCATTATATTAGCCCCGCATTCTATAGCTTTCGGGAAAATTTAAATGTGTATTAGTTGAATTGTTCACGTAATTAAATTGTATTTGTCTCATCACAGGTTTGGTTGCAGTTTAGGCATTGGTAGAGTTGTTGATGGTTCTTAGAAAATTATTTTTATGTCCTTTTTTTATTTTTTTCCTGTAGTGCTTTTTATATACCATTTTGCCGTTAAGTATTGCAAAAAGAATTTAAAAGAATTGAAATTAAAATATGACCATTGTTTTGACTCTTTATGTAATTTGCGACGTGATCAGGGTTGGTACTTCTTTGGAATTAAATCTTTGTTTTGGGAGTACAATAGTTATTGTTACATTTATACTGGTACTTGAAGAAGAGCAAAATGGAAGTTGTGCAGTTGTTAGTAGTGAATGAATGAATTATTTAAAGAAGTACGGTAAACATATTGTTTGGTACAACTTTATGATTTGATAACATGCAATGTGTCGGAATGTTGTATAAACCAGGAATCACGCGTCATAGAAATTTCTCCACAAATTCATTGGACAAACGAGATTATATTAACCATTAGCTTAAATCACTAGATTCCACACTATTATATTTCTTCATTTGAAGGAATTTCAAGTGTTGTGTGACATACGAAAAGACCTTTCATGTTTAGTAATCACATTACTTCAAAGTTAAAAGTGTTTAGAAATTGGGGACTGTGATTTTGATCACACTCTGACTTCTTTCCTTTTTTAATCCCTATGATACGCGACTTATGGTTCACTTCGTATATGAGTTTACACTTAGTAATCACGCAACAAATATAATGTGCTCTCTAGGAGAAATTTTGTGATAGATCTGAGAATTGCGATACGTTCATATTTTGATATTAAAGAAATGTTCGATACATTTCATATTATGTTACAGTTTTAATAGAAAACATTATAAATGTCCTCTTCCTTTTCTGTAACCTGCTTTAGTACCAGAGCTGGACCAAAGTGGATTGGATAACTTGAATAAAAATGGTAACCCTGGGTATGAAAGTTTTTGGTATTTTATATGCCATGTATGCATAGAAATGTGTTAGGACAGTATTAAGAGATGTGTATGACTGCATGCATGTGTGTGAGCATAGATGCCGTTACACACATTTTATTTCACGTTCCTCATTCCAGTTTCTTAATAATACTAGATGCCATTCCAATTTTTGAGTATTATCGTCAACCTTCGTATCCATTTTTTTTTTTTTTTTATTTATTTAATGCGTATGCTTTAATGTATGTATTTTTTCAAATACCATTCCTGCTATATTGTGTAATTAAATGTCCTGCCACAATCCGAGCCATTCCATGAATTTGTATTTTATTTTCCCTTTTTACCATTCCCATGTTTGCGCCAATATTCATGTAGCACTCCTAAGAAGAATGCTGTTAAGTAAATATAATGTTCGTTCATGTTAACATGTAAGAGCATGTCTGTTATTACCTTACGTATCCATTAATTTCTGGACCTGAATCAGCTTGTGTAGTACTTGTAAAATTCTGGTGGTAATGGAAAACGTGGAAACCGTATTTATTTGTTAATCAGAGTACTCTGGGTCGAGCTTTGTTAGGCCGAAATCCGGATCATTCTAGAAGTAGATTCCTTAGCTTTACATTTGTTCGAAAATATGAATTTCTTTCTTGCTCCTTTATTGCTTTTTTGTAATGAACGACTGCAATTGTAGTGAACTGACTGTTTAGTTTAAATCATTTAAAATCATCTTAAATAATCCTGTAATAAGCTATACATAGTTCAAATCTGGTAGTTGAATTACACTACTGGGATATATACATATATATGTAAGTAAATTTGTTTCATAGCAGTCCTTGATTGCCAGGTGGTTCAATATCCAAAATTGTAACAGAAGAGAAAAGTAAAACTTCAGATCATTTTAATCAATTACGGATTTTCCAAATACGTTTTCTATATTGCGGCTCGAAGGTTCACGAGATCATTATTTGAGCTTCGAGCTTTACGTCAGCAGTACTGTATATTTTAGTGAAGATCAAAGTTGCATTATTTGATGATAATTAGTAGTAAATGCACTGAATCTGGAAAATTCAACATCAATTTAAGAGTACTAAATGTATTTGTTTTGAAAGTACTTTTGAATTGTCTCTACTTCTTTTTATGGTCGTTCCTCATAGATTTGAAAACTTAATGTCACATATAATTAAACAAACTGATTGAGCACCGTAATACTGTTTAATATTAATTAATTAATTAAGTTGTGTATGTTGAATTGTTTTCCTTTACATTGAAGTTTTCTTACATGTTATGACTGAATCTGTTTATAAGTTAGAGTATGAATACTCTTGAATAACCCTGGTCTCTGTAGTAGTCGCTCAATATTAGTGATGTTCGATAAATATACTATGTGTACAGAAAACAACTCTAATGGTCATATTTTAATTTGTCTTGCTACAGTTTTACTGCTGGTCAGTAACTTTTTTCTTCCTGTAAGGTTTGTTTATGTTGCGTATATTTTTTTATATATTTATGTAGATAAGTGTTTTACTTAGGTATGTTCACTCTAGTGCTCATTATATAACTATTTTGTATGGAACTTAAAATGTGTTTACGCGTGCGATACGCACTACGTGTGTCTTACACAATGTTTTTTTTCTTAAATGTTATTTACAGCTTCGTGTTTCTTTTCCTTGTTCTGTACTACAATTATATAAACATTAGTCAAATAGTTTTATATATTTTAGTGTTTTTTAAGAACTTTATTTATATGTATACATGTAAACAAATCCTAGTGTGGCCATGCAAATGTTGTATTCTGTACGTCATTAGGAAAATTATGGAGTTATATTAAAAGGTATAAATCATATCAGGCTCCGTAAGGAAAAGTTTGGTTTCAAAAAATGGAAACAAAGCGAAGCGTTAAGACTGCATTTTCAAATTGATACACAATTGTGGTCAGTTTTGAAAAGATAATACTTATAATATGTGTATTAACAGGAGCATTGTTCCATCGTAATCGGAAGATTTCAAGTTCATATCGCGTGTGATTATACTAATAGTTTTTTTTTTTTTCTTCAGTGCTATAAACCATGTGCTTCGATAATATCTATAGGTCTTACGCGATCTCTGTTTTCCCAGTTGTGTTGAACTTGATGTATTAATAAAGAAGTAAATAAAACTTTAAGCCTTGCTAATTCAATAGATGTAGTGAAAGCTGATAGTGTTGTGGTATTAAACATTATTTATTACTAAGAGCAAAGACTACGCAAATGAAAATAAAAGTAAACAAAAAAAAAAAAAAAAAAAAAAAAATCCTACTGTATGACTACTTCTAAAATGTAGTATGTCAGTCACGAACCAAATATTTTGTTTAGTGATGCTAAGCAAAAAGGGGAGGGAAGGAGAGAGAGATAAGTTAGTTAATTTAGAATTTAACGTCCGTTTCCGCACCAAGGCTAATTGAGACATGGATCTACAACTTAATGTGGGATCCGAACCACATGAGCTTCTACCGGGAATCAGGGAGAGAGAAGGATTTATGATACGAACGAGGTGACGATTAGTTACCCCTCACAGTTGAAAATAAATGCTATTACATTATTATGCTAGGTAGTGAAACGGACGAATGAAAAAAATTTGCTATGTGCTTATTATTATTATTTTTTTTCTTTGGCTATATTAACGCTTTATTTCCAGTGGTCCCAATTTTATGTCAGGTGTGTGGTGTCAAAAAGAAAAATAAATACAATTAGAAAAGTGCATGTTAAAGACATATAGTTTGTTCCTATTTCCGCCCATATTATCTCTAGTCATGAAATCATATTAATAAAATATAATTGTTTATTTTAAGGCCTCTACTATTCTTTTCATCACTTTATTTATTAACTTAATTTAATTCCTTTTTCTGTGCAAAAACTCAGAAAGAACAAACATAATAATTTTGAAAACCATGCCATTTAACACTTTTAAGTGCTATTGATTGAGTCAATAGTTCTTTTTCATATTGCGCGGAAATTTTAAGTACGTGACAAATACGTTGTCAGAAAGTGTGCTTCTAGATTTCTGGAGTATGAAACTCTGACCTGGAAACAGTTATTTGATAGCCTTTCATAGGTACTTGGTAGTGTATTTTCTAAATTGTGGATATTCTTTATTGGCTTTAATGAAATTCGAAGAAGTGAGAAGCGTAGTATGTAGTTCTATATTTTGTGCTTTAAAATCAGTGACGGATGGATACCTTAAAACAAGTGGTGTAAGATTAGTATGACTTACAGAATACGACATGCGAACCAAATACGTGATGTGTCTTCATTTCTGTTAGTTGTTTTGAAAGTGAACTGATATATATACACTCAATGTACTATTGATTTCTTATTTGTTAAAGCAATTTTTTGTGGTGTATATGTTTGTGGTTTATTATTTACCTTTTCTGTGTAGTTCGGGATGTTCTTGCTAAAACGATAGTTCATTATATCACATGAAGCTGTTATGTATATTAAAATGGGACGTTATTATAATTTCGGAATGGTATTAGTATATGTAGATTAATATGTTGTCTCATCCGTTGAAACCACAAAACATCAAACACTTATGTTCCTGTTGTAATTGCTGAAGCTTGTTCATTCTAGATTATTGATTAATTACAAATAGAACTAAAAATACAAATATTATGTATTGTATGTACGGTCACGACACATGCATATTTCTCGATTCATTTTTTTAAAAAGAGTCATATAGTATTATTTATTTCTTCCTTTCTTTAACGAAAGTTAGTTATCATGACAAAATCGTTACTGCATTTGGTAGTAATTTGTGTGTTTTGTAATTATAAGTGTTTTGTAATTTGATAATTCCAGAAACAAAATACTGAACTGCTGAACAAGCCTGTACTATTAATAAAAATAAATGCTTTACATGTTACGTTGCGATCTTCTAACCAAGATCCTCATTTGACAAACTCTCAGACTGATGAGTTATGTCTGATGAGGATCTTGGCTAGAAGATCAAAACGTAACATGCAAAGTATTTATTTTTATTAATAGTACAGGCTTGTTCAGCAGTTCAATGTTTTATTTCTGTTTTTATTTGCAAGACGTGCAGCAATGTTGTGTTGTAAGTTTGATAATTTCACCACTCCCAAGCATAGAAAAGCTGTCCGTCGTTGGTAGTTTAGTTGGGTAGAACAGCTTTGCAAGCAGGAAATTGTGGTTGAAGTCCATCTTTCAGATTTTCCTGTGTTGAGTCGTTGTTTTACACTGACCAGCTTTAAAAGTCCTTTCCAAGTATATATTGAAAAATCTTATATTTGAAGCTCCCAATTTCAAAATCATATTGTATCCGCGTTAAAACACCTCGTTTCATACCTTTGCTGTCTAGGAGATCAGTAACAATTTTCAAAATAGTTAAGGTGAAGTGTATATATGTTTTCAGTCTCACCAAGAAAAGCAAATGCCTAAACAGTGCTTGGTAGTTTTATTAAATGTAGCCCTCCCCTTAATCCAATGCGTTTTTCTCGTGCTGCTGCAATGCTTGTAGACCAGACAATTTATAAGGAGATAATAGAAGGAATCCAAGAATAAGACGCATAGTCCTACATTTGAAACTTAGTTCCTTGAGTTTTTCCATTGTCTGTGCCTTGTAGTCGAACTGTCATGGGAAAAAATTATCCCTTTTGTCTGCTTTCTACGTCGATTTTTCTTCAGTTTGTCCAGCAAAACAGTGTGTATGATATGAGGATTGATGGTTGCGCTACGTTGGCATCAATCAACAGGACGCCCTCAGGTCCCAGAAGACAGTGGCCAAAATCTTTATAGTGGACTCTGTTGGCTGCCTCTCTTTGAACGTGGAGACCCGCTATTGTTCCACTACTTCTGTATGGTCATGAGATCATGGAAATACAATCGTTTCATTCACAATTATTAACCTTTGCACAAAACTGGCACTATTCTCTTGAAATCTGTCCAAACCCACCTTGTAAACCATAATCAGGTTTCTGATCTAAGTTCAAAATTTTCGGAATTTATGTTTGTTTCAACGTTTCCCCTGCACTATAAGTGATTACAGAATCAGCAATTATTTCAGAGGTTACAGAAATTGAGTATCTTCCACCTCAAACTGCCCACGTTAGAAATTGGCAGTCAGTTTCTTCACCATTACACAGGATGGTGTCTTTTTCCCCTAATGTCATGATTCATTCGGCGGGAACCTGTGCAGAAAGAAGTATTTGTGAAGATATGATGATCTAATAATTATGTCCTATAAATAGCTTTTCATTTTGGACAAAAAGGGAAAACGTTGTGGTCAGTTTATCCAGACATGACTTTACATGATAGATTTCACCTCCTCGTTCTTGGTATTTGTTTATTGAATATGTGCCCGACTTCAGTTAGGCTACTAATTTACCCCACTCGTATTGTACAACCAAATACAAAATAGTTAGATTGACCTTCTGTTTATATATATACAGTATATCGCACCACAATCAGTAGATACAGTTGGAAATAAAATTACAAGAAATGTTTTATAGAAATTGTGGAAAAGTTGTCTAGGTTCACAGGAATTTGTTGTATAATAACGAAGACTGTAATCAGGAGAGGTGAACTCCCTCTTGGCTGTATAGTTAGCGTATGTACACTCATGTCCAAAATGATTGTCGCATATCTATAATTGTCTTCTTGTAAGAATATGATTTGATAATGATTTTGCAGGGTATTCTTAATACCGATACTGTGTGTATAATCGGGAAATGTATATTTGTGGCAAATTTCATATGAAAAGAATTATAAATACGAAAATTAGAATGAGTTGCTAAATGGATAAAAAAAAATCGTTATATTGTTCTTATTTACTTCTCTTTTGGCATGAAGTTTGCCACATACATGTCTTTGCCGATTATACACATACTAACATTATGAGAAATACCTGGCGATATCGTTAGCAAATTATATTTCTACAACAACAAATTTATAGATATGCGACAATAATTTTGGACATGAGTGTATCTTCATCGCAGGAGACCATTTTTGATTCCCGGTGGAGCTCATTTAGTTCTAATCCCACGTGAGCTGTATAGCCTCGGTGCTGAACGAAACGCTAAATTCCAAATCAAATAGTAATCAGTAGATGACTCGAGTTTTTCTATTGTGATCAATATTTAGTAACAGAATAGATTTTCTGATATTGGTGTTCCAAAATCCAAATACAATTCATGCCATTATAATTATAGCTAACTCATTCATTCTATGACGTAAGGAAACCGAAGGTTTGCGAGGGTTGCGATAATACCTAAGGCAGGGATCTCCACGGATGAAAGATGAACGCATGTTCGCAAGTATGTTCTCCATATCTAACATTAAGTACTGCCTTATATTCCATTTTGTTCCACATTTCCTTGTACCTTTAGTGTATTCGTAGGATCATTCCATTTTTACTTCGCATACTAGTGTGTTGTATTATTTTGAATATATACTTAAGTTCCTACTGCTTACCTGAAGATTTTTTTTAAAGGTTAATACTTTGCATTAAATTCATAAATCACAGAGTGAAATTCAAACAGTATTTTGCTAAACAGTGTTCATCTGTAATTGAAAATTTATGAAAGAAGGAGTAAAGAGACATATTTAAAAACCAGTGGTTGTCATGCGTATAACTGAAAATTAAAATATGTTCTAAGTTCTTACTGGTAATTTATTTTCTGATCTGGACAAGTTTTCAGCAATATGAGAAAGGTTTTTTGAGGTGTTGAACGGTGTGTTTGTTGTTGATTACATGTGATGTTATATTAGAAAGAAAAAGATACCGTGTTTTTTTCATATACAATTAGATTTTTAACACACCATTGTCCAAATATTAAAAGATTTCACCGTATGTGCGTAGAGTTAAAACCAAATTTGATGAAGATGTTTGTAAATGAGTAATGTCTATGATTTTGAAAATCTGTTGTCACCTTAGTCAATATTGTTAAAATTAGGCCTTCTACATTGAAAGTATATATAGAAACTAAAAGAGAAGTGTTTGTTGTGGATTTATAGTAAAATAAATTATGTAATGTAGCATAATTTTGTCACTTCAGAAGATTAATAGAATCATAGTGGAAAATACTTAGTTTTTCCTATTTTAGTTGACTAGTTTAGCGACGATGCTAGTATTATACTTTCCCTCTTGTAAAATGCGACAGAAAAGTAGTCACTTCAAACTATATTTCAGACGTGGAGATTTTTGACGCTCATAGAGTATTTTTTAGTGCGATGTCAGCTGAATGACTTTGTAGATATATATATATGCATATAGCACTAGCTGCATTTCGTACTGAAATAGAAAATATATTAAGGCATAATTCTTTTACAGATAAATTAAAATGCTAACATGAGGTAATTAACAAATAACGGAAATGTGATGATAAGGCCTTATGTAATGTCCCTCCACTGTTAGTTTCTATTGTGAGAACATGAATTTTGATGTAACATTTGAGAATTTCTAAATACATATATATTTAAAAGCTGTGTCCGCAAGTGGAATCACCATGACAGTATTACCCCACCAGTATGTATATGCTGTTGTACTCTACAAGCTTTACAATGGTTCATTGTTAAACCATGTGTGATATGTACATATGACAAAGACCATGAGTGAATGTATTCGTACATGTGTGTTTAGTGTAAACCTCCTCCCTCCCACCTTTGTATAGGTATACCAAATATTTTTGTCATTTTTTAAAACAAAGAAATATATATATATACTGGAGTGCCATTGTAATGGCTTTGATTGGGATATGTTCCTATATATTCTGATTATTGTACATAAGAATGTATGACACTATATATGGTTATTCTGGAATGTTTGCTATCTAGTATTTTTTCCCAGATATAGCAGCATATATTTAGTGCTCTTTACATGTTTTGTATGTTATATTATTGTTCGGTCAAATGTCACATGAAAAAACAAATATATAAAATAAGTAAAAACATATATTTGTATTCTTTCTGGTATTATTTCCTGTAGCTGTGTAGCTCAACATGCATATGATATTATAGTACAAATTACTACACTGATTTCGTAAAGTATAGTATAATTACAGTTTGTTCCTTAAATGGTGACTTAAGCGGACTTAGCCATCACAAACGTGTATACATGTATGAAAGACCATCGCAGGAGAAAGACAAATAGATAGAAAGGATAAAGAATTAAAAGTGGCATTACCTATCCATACAAGCAAAAGAAAAAACTGGAATCTGTAGTGGATCCTGACCATCGATATGGTGTGTTATCATCGCTGACAGATACACAGACCTCAGAGCAATGTGCCATCCTTGTACTAACGGCGTCAGCTGGAAGACGTTCCCAGTCCTCCCAAAGGGCAGTGCGGAGTTCTAGAGTCGTTCTTGAAGGCGGTTGTAATTCGCCTTCCCAATGCTTCTCACTCATGTTCGATTGAATTCATGTTCTGTGGGCGCACTGGACACTTCGTACGTTGAATATTTTTCCCCTGAAGAAATTCCTTCTCCATATTTACCCGGTAACATCCTGCATTATGATCCATGAAAATTAATGTTGATCCCATTGTACCGGAAACAGCTACACTTGAGGATTAGCACAGTTCCTTACCCCCACGCAGTGATGGTAGTGTCCTCGAAGATATGCAGCTATGAACGTCCATTAAGTATAATGCCTGCCCACAATAATATACCACTATCACCACCACATTGGTCCTTTTCCGTGATAGAAATCGTAGCAGGTCCCCAATTCTCTCCAGGCCAGCATGCATCGCGAAACAGTCTGTAAACTGAATCACGACTTGTAGAAGAGCACGTGGTGCCATTGGTCTCTGGTCTAGTGATATGTTCCTCACTTTACCGTAAGCTGCTCTGCTGGTGCATAGGGGTAAAGAGAATACACACTGCGCCTCGTCTGATGTAGAGACCAGTTATATGCAGCCACCGGAATAAAGTTGCTTCGAAACCCGTTATCGTGATGCTTCTGCGAGCTCTGATAGCAGTTGTTAGTGACACATAACGATTATGCTAAGGGATTGTAACGCATGGCTGACGTGGTGTAGATCGATGTCGAACGTTTCCATTGGTTTGAAAATCTGTTACAGTCTCGGTATGACACTTTCCGTTTATTCACCACCTGAGAGGCCTGTGATTGTGTTCGATCTACTTCTAATTATTTCAACAAAGGACCCTTATTGTTTCCTCGTGACATTTTTTAACTAACAACATTCACACATCACAGAAAACACCTGTACATTTGATATAAGCACTGTCTCAAATGAGGTATGATGCACTTTTTATCAGGAGAATGCACACCATTTGCCTGCATGACCAGAAAATACTCATGCCCATGCCTACATTCTGAGGTTGTTAGAAGTCACATTTTTATATTGATAACAATTGCCGTTGTTCTCGCACATTTTGGATAGGAGTGTACTACATGACAAATGAAGGAAATAGCCGACTTTTTCTCATACCATTTCTTCTGTAGATGCTAATTCAATGAAATCTTAAGATTGAAAATTGTACGATCGCGGAGTCCGTTTCTCGGCCCAGTCGTGTATTTTAGAGTTTCATAGTGCTATTGTAACTCAATATAATAGACCCTTCCTTTAGCATTAAAAAATCATAAGTTCGTAAATTACTTCCATACTCTGTCGTGGCCAAAAGATCCTAAGTTCGTCAGCAAAGCTTTATTTTGGCCTAACTTTTGAAAATTAAGTCTTTCAGTTTTGCGTCCCACTGTTATATTCTTTTTGTCTACAGGAAGCAGGTGATTAGTGAATGATTATGAAAGAATTGGTGGAATGAAAATGTGAGAGGAAAGAGAAAATCCTGAGAAAACCTCGCTAACACGATGTTGACCACTGCAAACTCACATGGCGTGAAATCAAACCGAGAATCCCTTGCACCAGAGAGCCTATATACTTTTATATTTGTTAAATTGAAATAATAGTACGGTAAGCTCCCTGGTGGCCGCTTGGCTAACGCACGTGCTTTCTGTATACATGGGCCGGATTCGACCCTTCGAATTTCCTTATGTTATCTTTAATTGACGGTGAGTTAGCTTTTGTGAATGTTTTAGGTTCTAGAAGAACGTTGGTGTACACTTTGGTCAAAAAATCACTTTTGTGTTTTTTTCAGTTCTACAATAATATTAATGTATAGTAATAATAATATTTTTAAAATGTCCGAGAAGGGACATCAAGCTTTACTGTAATCAGTAAGATGAGAGTATGCGATATGGTTAATGAGATATAGCCCAGTATATGGTATGGTTAATGAGATATAGCCCAGTATATGGTATGGTTAATGAGACATAGCCCAGAATACAGTATGGTTAATAAGGCATAGCCCAGTATACGGTATGCTTAGAGACATTGCGCAGTATACAATATGGTTAATGAGACATCCCAGTATACGGTATAATTAATGAGAAATAGCGTAGTATACGGTATAGTTATGAGATATAGCCCAGTATACGGTATGGTTAATGAGATATAGTCCAGTATACGTATGGTTAATGAGACATAGCCCAGTTTATGGTATGGTTAATAAAATATAGCTCAAAATTATGGTTAACTTTTAATTTTTGTTTAACTGTAGTAATGTCCAAAGATGACATACTTCAATCGATGGATCATATCGAACTGAACAAAAGGTGGTGCTGGATGAATCCATCTCCGGACAGGCAATGCAAATAAAAATAAGGAAATTATCGTCGCTAATTTTCCTGAAATTTGAATACGTGAAACTGAGAGACACTGACTGTGAGAAAAGCACGTCATATTTTGTTTTAGTTTTAAAAAATTGTGCACCAGAGATATAGCAGGTCTAAGTAGACCATACAGAAGCCACTGTAGAATGTCATTTAAAAAAGAAAATCTAGACGTGTTCAAAACTAACCTTTATACAGCAATTACAAAGCATTTTTTTTCTCCCTCAAAATAATTTTTTAAAAAGATTTTAGGGTGAATACGTCCAATGCTATGGAAAGAAAATTGGGAAAACCAATTGGAATTATTAAAATGTTCTTTTATTATGCCAAATGTGGTTATAATACTGTTACAAAGTACTGCAATACTGTCCGTTGTGAGGAGAATGAACGAACCTGGCGATGGAATGTGCAATAACCCATTGTGAGTGGTGCTATAGAAAGGGATATATTTCTACACGTAACCCTATAGGCAGAAAGAATGGAAGTGAGTACGAAAACCAAATAGCAGTGGTAGCACTACAAGTTGAAAAACCAGCGAATGACGCAGCTCGCTTAAAATACTGAAAATCTAGTTCTTTTGTGCATAAATATATATTTAATTGTAGTAGTGTGTTGTGTATCTGTTTGAAGAAAGTCAATAGCACTTTGAATGGCATGTATTTCAGGCTTTGATAGGTTGTGGTTAGTGGGAAAATGTTTCATTAGACTCCCGACCCCATCACATCGTCCTTTTCCATGTCCACTTGCACTAAAAATCTACACTGAAAAAGCTGCTAATTTTGTAAGTTCATAGAGTTGAAAGCGGTTTTTAAAGTGACTAACAACTACATCTGTAATTACGAGGGCGGGCTGATAAGTTCTCGGCCCGACCCAGAAGGACTTGAGCTGCAGGCATGAAAGTGTGAGGCTATTCAACATAGCCCCTCGAAGGTCAACACACTTGGCACTTCGATGCTGCAACTTCTCCAACCCCTCACCATTTTATCACTGTGAAATTTCTGTTCTTTCAGTGCTGTTTTGAGTTTTGGAAACAGATAATAATCAGAAGGGGCAAGATCTGGCGAGTAAGGTGGGTGATCAATGCACTTAAACCCTAGGTCCCTCAGAAAATCTATTGTTCTGCCAGCCTTGTGGACGGGAGCATTGTCCTGCAAGAACAAGACATCTCGTGTCAACTTTCCCCGGCGCTTTTCTTTAATAGCGTCCTTTACCTTAGCCAGCAGACTGCAGTAATACTCTGCAGTTATGATTTGGCCCTTTGGAATGTAGTCTGAGAGCAAAACACCATCCTTATCCCAGAATAGTGAGGCAAGCACCTTCCCTGCGGACTTTTGTGCTTTGAATTCTTTGGGCCTTGGAGATCCTGAGTGGCGCCACTCGCATGACTGCTGTTTGGTTTCCGGATCAAAGTAATGCAACCACGTTTCATTCTGGGTAACAAGCCGATTCAAAAAATCATCCTTGGAGTTCGCAAAATGCCGTAAAATCACCTGCGATGATCTCACACGTTCGTGTTTCTGATCCGCGTTCAAACATTTCGGAATCCATTTCGCAGAAAGCTTGCGCATGGCCAACTGATCATGGATTATTGACCCAACACGTTCTTTGGATATGTGCACTTCGTCAGCTATCTCCTGAAGCGAAATCCGTCTGTTGCTCAAAATCAAGTCAAGAATCTGGTCCACTTTTTCGGAGTTGATACTGGCACTGGCCTGCCACACCTGTCACCATCTTCTGTTGAAAATTTACCACGCATGAAGTTCGCACACCATTTCTTCACAGTGGAGTATGAAGGGCACTGTCCACCCAATGTGTCTAGCATGCAACCATGGATTTCCTTGGGCGACTTCTTTTACAGGAAGAAGAACTTCACTACACCTCGCAACTCCTCTTTGGTGAATTTGACATCTGGCTCCGCCATGGTTCATCAATTACCTGTAAAATAAATTCATAAATCCAGATCTGAACCAAATTTAATGGGCAAATATCCCATGGTCAAATTAATAAAAAATGCTATATTTGGTTGCCGGGCTCGGCCAGGGACAGGCCTGGACCGACTCGACTCGCCTTTCATGTGGTATTTTATTTCTCTGTGGACTTAAACGAAATTCCATGTATAAGTATTCCATCGTCTAAGAAATAAGATCGCTATATTTGGTGGCTAGGCTCAGCCAGAGACAGGCTCAGTTCACCTTATATGTAGTACTTTATTTCTCGGTAACTTCTGGCCGATCTCAATCAAATTTATGGGCAAATAGCCCATGGCCAATAGAATAAAAATGCTATATTTAGTGACCGGGCTTGGCCAGAGACAGGCTGGGCTTGCCTTGTATCCGGTACTTTATTTCTTGGTAACTACTGGTCAGATCTAAACGAAATTCAATGGGCAAGTGGCTCATCGTCTAAGAAATAAGGATCGCTTCGTTTGGTAGTGGGGCTTGGCCAGGGACCAGCTCGGCTTGCCTTGTATGCGGTGCTTTATTTCTCGGTAGCTACTGGCCAGATATGAACCAAATATGGTGGGCAAATAGCCCATGTCCAAATAAATGAAAAGAATTCTACATTTGGTGGCCCGGCTCGGCCAGAGACAAGCTCGCTCGCCTTGTATGTTGTACTTCATTTCTTGGTAACTACTGGCCAGATCTGAACGAAATTTAGTGGGCAAATAGCCCATACCGAAATTAATAATAATAAAAAAAATTCCTATATTTGGTGACCGGGTTCGATCAGGGACAGGTTCGGCTTGGCTCACCTCGCCTTCTATGTGGTACTTAATTTCTTGGTAACTACTGGCCTGATCTGGATAAATTTGATGAGCAAATAGCCTTAGAGATTTGAGGAGCAAATTTGATGGTGTAGAGAATAAAAATTGCTATATTTTGTGGCTAGGTTCGGTTTGGTTCGGTTCATCTTTATTCATGGACAAGCCCTGCTCGATAATAGAAGCTGTGTTTCACGGCTTCGTATGACGGGAGTTTCTGTGTTCGGTTCACCTAGGCTTGTTCTTTTCTAGCCTTCATATACTGTGAAATACATATATGTTCTATTTTTGATAGTTATAATTATTAATGAACTGCTTATATGATAACAAGAAAGTATATTAAGAAAAAGTCGGAGGTTATTCTATATTCTTCTCTGGCAGATTCAATACTAATAAAACACAATGGCTATGCTTTATTTATTTGCTGAGTATATTGTATATGAAATGATGAGTTGCTTATGGTGATAAATGTGGGTCTGAATATAATTTGGATAATTAAGATCTAACAGTGAGGAGTCTAATTTAAGCAGATGGGATAGTGGTGAATAATAATGTAGTATTGGGTGTCAAAAGCTCCATCAAGATTAATTTTATCCACCAATATGGAATATTGAGCCAGGAGACATGAATTTATGTTCTTTTTCCAAAGTGATACAACATGTGAGAAAATCGAATCGATTGTATAGGAAACATGTAAAGTTAGAGTAGGCGAATTCGATAGGGTATCCAGAGAGCATGTTACTCAAATAACATTAACATCTATAAAATTTGTTAGGAGCTGAGATCGAGAGAATCGGCCTTTAAATATCTTACATGTATGGGAAGTAATGTAGGCATGGAGACTTCAAGTTGTATCATTTAGATTCCTTTTTAATTAGCAGATGTATTGCGGTTTGGCTTTTGAATTGACTGTACTAAAGTGAGGTTTCTATGTCAGATACAAGTCAAAGCAATACCTAAATATTACCGTTTTATCTCTAAGCTTATCTGGATTTCTTCAAAGCTCTCTTGTGACTATATAATAACGTCTTTGGTGCGAAAGACTCTGGTTTGATTCCCGATGGGAGCTCATGTAGTTTGAATCCCACATTAAGTTGTAGGTTCACGCCTATAGCCTCGCTGCTGAAAGGGTCGCTAAACTCTAATTAACTAACCAGCCAACCAATATGAATATGAATGTATGAATATTTCCTTCAATATGAATATTTAGTTAAAAAGGATTGCGATGGACTTGTACGTAATTGTGAAAAAAGAAAGAAAGAAAAAAAAAGAGAGAAAGAGAACAATTTTGCGTTGAAAGTTCGGCGCCATGGTACAAATCGATCAGTAGCGTCTTACAAGAGATTATTTATATAATGGATGGCTAATTCACAAGCAAGTACTGCAGTGTCATTGACAAAGAGTAAAGATTGTGTTATTCAATAACTGGGAAACTAGCTGTGAGTAGGATACGTATCAGCAATAGCCAATGTATCGATTACGGTTGAGTAGTCGATCGGCAAGTTGTGAGGGGTAGCCCGCGCTGATCTGTGTTCTACCATCTCTATTAATCATTATTATTATTCCCTGTGGCAACCTAGTGAACAGACGAATCTGCCTATAAGTGACCTCTAGCGGACTAATTGGCAATCACTCGCTAAATAGTGAAAGATTTAGTTTACTTGTAGATTCTTTTGAACACTCTAAAATGCTTTTCAGATGGCACGATTGATGCACCTCGAAAGTTTGTAGTCGTAAGTCTGGATTCGCTGTGACAATAATATGTTGGTGGAAAGTGATGAGTAGATTAGTTGTGCCACAAGTAGTTCAATTGACTTTGCTACAATGTATATTACAGAATATTCCTTTGCTGCATTCGTTTTGACAGTGAATTCCCATCAGTTTTGTAGAAGCTTTTAGTAGCAATGAATCTCCGAGGAAGCCTGAAGATAAAACCATTTACCACTGTCACAGTGAATGAAAAGAGGAATAACTATGAAAATATTTAACGTAGATATATTAAAAAAAAATAATATTTTTGTCATTAAATATGAGTAAAATGAGCTAAGTTAAATTTGCTTTCGGATTGAGCCAGGAAAGCATGCCACTGTACTAATAAAGACTACTTATCTTAATATTGAGTCTTTAGCGCTGGCGCTACTTAAGATAAGTGGCGCGCTAATGATTTCTGAAATAAAAAGTAGCCCTCAAACCTGTAAAGGTTAGCCAACGGTGGCTGATACTGATATATAGCAACGGTGGCGAAACCGATCCTTGACTTCGGAGAAAGCAGGACTCGATGTTTTCACGCTAGAGGATGACGACTTGTTCGTAATATGAAATTATATAGCATAGAACGTGTCTCTAAGAATTCGAGAAGGCTTTTTGAAATAGCATTATGTGTTTATGTAAATAAATCAGTCGCTGGTTAAGGTGGAGTGCCATTGAAAGTTTAGGCAACAATAAATATTTAGACGCGTTCCTGAGTGTAATTTAATAATATATTTAAACGTTGAAAACACAGTGTTGTCTATCACGAACTGTCACTTGGACTAGGAACAAAGTGGGATGTTTTGTACCAGAGATAAACGATCTTATACTAATCGACTGTGCCCTTCAATTAAGAAGCCAAGTTAAAAGAAAATGTAAGTACTGTTGTTAATAAGGTAATTTATACCGTTTATTAAGGAAATTATCGATAACCATTACGCTGATTTAGAAAAGAAAGAGTCCTGAAGTTAATTTACTACATTTGAAATCTATCTTCTCAAAGAGATAATCAAGGGGAAGTCTAAACATGTTCATACCTGAAGTATTTATGAAAATATTGTATATGATTGATGTGGTTGATACTTTGATAATTGAAAGTAATTTTATTATATTTTTTAGGGCTGATTACTGGAAATCTCAAGCCAAGAAGTTCTGTGACTTCTGCAAATGTTGGATTGCTGATAATAAACCTGTAAGTTATATTTCATAAAAATGTTTTCTTTCTTTTTTCTTTTTTTCTTCTTTTTTTTTTCAAGTTACAAGTTGAAGTTATTTAAGTGATTTGGTTAAATTTATTTAGAATATTAAAAAAAATATATATTAAATTTTCATCATAGGATAATTTGTTACATAATTTTCCAAAAGGATTATTAATAAGTCAAAATTGTTGTACACGCTCATAAAATTTACATATATATCGTAAATATTCATTCCACCTTGGATACTTCTTCAAAATGAAAGAAAGCAAATAGAGTCGGATAATAACGGGGCAAAAGTCTTATACTTCTTTGACATGACAGCTCTTTTCATTGAAACTGAAATTAAGTATAACCTGTATAGGTGCCACATTCATGAAGTAACTATATATTTTCTAATTAGATAGCTTCGTAACTACAAAATTTTATTAAGATGGAAAAGAAGGAATTCAAAAATAAGTAGCTAATTGGTCTTAGGACTCTTCAATGTATATATACATTTCGAATTTGCCCAAGGGATCTACTATTAGACAGATTATTGAGTATTGGAATTTTCATACTCATCTACCGAAGTTTTGTCCCACTTTTTTCCCTTCTGAAGATGTTCTCATTGATAGGAAAAACACTAAGATTTTAAATATAAATCACTATTTTGACATGGCAATTTTAAAAATTGATTAGGTAAGATTTTTTAGTATGAGATTTTTTTTCTTTATTTTTTTGTATGTCCATTTCTCAGATTCAATTTTTGAGCGATCATTCTACTAGTAATTGTTTGTTATTCTGTGTGTAAATCTTCTATAATTAGAGAACATACTTAGTCCAAAATTAATATACGACAAGAAGTGATGTAATCGCAGGACGGCATCCGTAGGACATCCCGAATATGTTATACAGAGTGTTAAAAATATTCAGCACGTACATCAATACTGTGGTATGTGTCACTACTCGGAACACTAGTAGTCACACGAGCAGCTGTTCGGGCAGGTCGTTAGTCGAATAAATGATGAATGTCTGATATTGCCTCCGACGCTCGCTTATATGTCTTCACATAACTGGCCGCCAGTCATTGCGAAAGCCGTGCTCGGGGTCAGGGGCCGTTCCACGTGTGATCGTAGGTCTTTAGATTCGGAGATCTATGAGGCTACGGTAAAAGTTCATACTGGATTGCACTGTGATGTGGGGACGCACGTTATCCTGCTGGAAAACTGGATCCTTCCAAGTGTCCATATGTGACGGGGTTGACGACATCATAAATGTAAGACTCCAGTGACATCACCCTGCACTGGCGGTCACTGTCCTATCAGTTAAGGTATTCTGAACAGTCCTTCTGTCGAGGTGCTTCCCAGTATGTCGTGGAACCATTAAGGGGAAGGGGGTGCAACTAGTAGGGAACTATTTGCCTCCCATCGTGTACACCATCGATGCACCAATTATACGTTACGACCCATGTAAGCGGTAATTCTACGAAACGATTAACCAGCTTGTGTTCCACTGCACAGCAACGCTCCTGGCAGTGCAGACACAGATTGTGATCCGTACATAGTGAATTCGTACAACTGTACTCATCGTGTGGGCCGATGACTTTCGAATTAATAGAAGCATGTCTTGTAAAGAAACTACCGGGTCACTCCATACGTAATGTCGTATTTTAACACCGTAAGGCAAAGAATAATAACTTACCAGGAACACTACTATTAGTCAGAAAAATAGTCTCCATCGGACTGCACAACACTCTTACAGCTTTCAACCAGTTGTTTAATGCTCCGTTGAAAGAAGTCACCGTTTTTGGATCACTGTTCGTCGCACGTCATCCTCATTTTGCAATGTTTTCCTGAAAAGTTGGTTTGCAGTCTGCGAAAAAGACAGTAGTCTGTTGATAAAAGACCTGGTAAAAATGCTGTGTGGGGGATTTTCTCCCAGTCACATTCCCCGATCTTAGCACAAGTCCTTGACGTGTGTGGGCGCGCGTTATCACCGTGAATAAGCACATCCTTGGAATGAACCAGAGCGGGCCCAAACCATATTTCTTCAATGCAGTCCTTATGCATTCAAGCTACTGATAGTAAACATCTGCATTGATTGGTTACGCAGCAAGAGTTCAAAATGGATTATCCTACGGATATCCCACCAAACACTCAACATCACTTTGCAGGGGTAGAAATCCTTTTTGACTCATTTCCTGCACTCCCTTCCTTTAGATACCACTGACATTTGCTTGTAACCTTATGGTCCATTCTATCCAGTAATGGGTCATGTCAGTGAAGGATGAGCAAGGAACTGCAGATGTCCACTTGCTGTTTCTTTTGTTGAGGTATTAAACACGTGATACACTCATTTACCGAGTTTCAATACGTACCCAAGGTCCTGGAGATGATGAATGGTCGAATGGGTGGTATGGAGTTCGCTGGTCAGTTCTTCAATAATTTACATTGGATTTGCCTTAACTACTGGTCGCAGCCACAGGTCTCCCTTCTCGTGGATTATCAGTGAGGCTGGTGTTTTGAGACCGAAACCTCTGTAACTACTTCTGATACTTCCGCATATCTACAACACCCTGACCATATACGGCATTAATGTTTCGGACCGGTGCACTGGCTGAACGTCCCTACTGAAATTCATACAGCATGATTTGTCTTATGTGGTCCTCCGACACTGCCATAATCAAACACAAGCCACAATTCCAAAACATGGAGTAGACAGGTCTTCTTTACACTGCTGTACAATGAAGTGCCCTGTATGACATAGCTGTGGCACGTGCCATCTACTTCACTATTCGTTCGTCTGATGGCCTCATTGCAGTACTCACCGTAAAACGACGTTACTTACGGGATAAGCTGATCAGCCTGCCCTTTACAGTGGGCAGTCCTGCATCTTTAAACTAGGATCAACATACCCTATATAGACACACATTCTGAAGCGCGACTTGTTTTCGAATTAAATTATGTATATGTGTTACTCTTAAGTGTGTTTCCCGAGTGTGGGTGATCGAAGGTAGTCAGAAGAAATAGCATAATTGTCCATTTTTTTTAACGAAAGAAAGAAAAAAAAAAAATACGAGGACGAATAGTAAAAGTCACTGTAGAGTGTATAATGGAAATGTATAAGGTTGATAACGGGTATTCAAACGACACTTCTCTTCAGGAGATTAAAATATAGATGACTGAGGTATAAACAATAAAATGTGAAAAATAATTTGCAAGAGGGTGTAATAGTAGTGTGGACGGGACAGGATAGTACTTTGGTTAGTACATTAAATTTTCAAAGTATTTATTCTAAAAGCCCATCCTAAGGCATGAGTTTTTAATGTTCTGCATCTCCTTCAATGAAATATGTAAGATGTTATGGGTATTATATAACCACAGAGTAACGAAAAAAAAACTCACCTTAGCGCCATTTGTAGCCCTAACTTTTAAAAGGTGCCAGTTTTATTATTTTAAAAATGATTAAATTAGCACATTTCGTGCTGAAAGAAATGGATAGTTAAACGTATTTCCCTCAATTTATCTTGAGTCTAATTTTTCGAAGACGCAAGACACCTTGGTCCCGTTTCCCTGCGAATGTCATGCTGTAATATCTTGAATATCTAAGATCTGCAAGACTTGTATCTCTGTAATATAATCTCAATAGAATTACAAATTGCAGAATAACATAAAAGATGTTTTAAAAAATGTTAAATTCGTTTCAGAGTATTGAGTTCCACGAGAAAGGTAAACGACACAAAGAGAATGTCCAGATGAGACTAGGAGAAATCCGAAAGAAAAGCATGAAGGAGCACAAAGAACAATTAAAAGTAGATGAAGAGATAAGGAAAATGGAAGAGGTAAGTAAGCAGTACTTATCATTATGCTATTTGAATTTTGCTTCTTGAAGCTCGCTCGCCCCACATCCCTCAAATTTGTATGAATTCGGAAGTCACCACGAGACTAGCATACTAATCGTCAAAAATAACGACACCCAAAACCATTAAGGCGCGGTGGCTCAGTGGTAGAGCGTTCACCTCTGGGGCTTGGGGTCCCTGGTTCGAACCCAGCTCTCGCCGTGTGGACTTTATGGTGGACAAACACCGTGCTCGTGGATTTTCTCGGGGTTCTCCCGTTTCCTCCCACTTTCTTCATTCCACCATTTCATTCATTTCTCATCATCACCATCTCCTTTAGCCTAACCGGCATATCTGTGAGACGTAAACCTGAAAAATTTAATTTAATTTCATTTTGCAAGATCATTAAGTGAATTTGTAGTAGATAACATAAAGTTTGTGGATTTTCTCGGAGTTCTGTTGTCTCCTCTTTTTTCCGTTATTTCTTCCATTATCATTCATTTCTGTGTGTGTCATCCGTTCCCTTTACCCTATATGAAATAACTACATAAACTAAAAAATTAAATTTTACTGCAAGATCGTTAGCATTAATTGATTTTTGTAAATTTGAAAATCGAAACGAAATACAATGTCTATATGGCAATTTAAATTTTATTCTTCTAATCGACATATTTATAATTGTACATTTGTTAACAAATAATAATAATAATAATAATAATAATAATGATAATGATAAATAAATAAATAAATAAATAAATAAATAAAACTGACGAGACCTCGTCACGTTTGTTCTGTCAAGCTCATTACAGCTTTGGTATTTATGTGATTAGCCTCATCTATGGTACTACATGTTGTCACCAGAATTCAAAACAACTTTAAACAGATTTTTAAATAACTCCTTTTTTCATTTAAAGGCACTATGGTTTTCTCTTTAAATCCGCCTTTCTGCTTAGAATAAGGAAATACCACTGCGGACGTATAAAGTATGCGATAGGTATGTGATTATTTTCTGAGGTCTACATACATGAAAACACTAATGAGATTTTGCAAATTTGATCATTCTGTCGTAGAAAAGCGGAAAAATGCAGGATAAACAATAGATGAATAAAATGCAATGTATGTATTGAACTAAAGATGTTGTAATATAGATGATATACTCGAAAAACAGCCGAGCATCGGTAAATCTGATTGACTCGTTTCTTTTATGGTATCAATATTCGCTCAGAACATTAAATTCTTCGTGTGTGAACATGTGATATTTTTTGGTTTTATTGAGCTCATTCGTGGCTAAGCGCTTAGTGTACTCGCCTTTGGCGTTAGAGACCTGGGTTCGATTCCTGGCGGGAGCTCATGTAGTTTGGATCCCACGTTAAGCTGTAGGTTCACATCTGAAGGGACGCTAAACTCAAAATCAAAATGAAATCTTGTTTTTATTTTTATTTAAATTTTTGCTTTTACCAGGAATGACGTTTCATAAATAAGAAAATCATTAACTATATATAGGCAGTGCGTTCTTAACAGCATTATGAGCCCCTGAGCAAACCTACGACTAACTTTCACACGTAATACATGTAATTCTGCTCATGGGTCTCCATATAAGTGACCATCGGGCTCTTGCGTTAAGCTGGCCCTGACTATAGAATACCCACTGTAGCAGTATTGACCTTATTGACATTTTAATATTCATATTAATTACTTTCTTCTTCTTCTTCTTCTTCTTCTTCTTCTTCTTCTTCTTATTATTATTATTATTATTATTATTATTATTATTATTATTATTATTATTATTCAAAATGGCGTCAAGTCGCAGCTATGTGTACTGTACTCTAAGGGCATTTATGGAAAGCAAAGTATTATTGTTGCATGTGCAAAAACAAGTTTCACGTAAAGAACTGTATCTGAAGGACTATGAAATGCATGAAAAACGGGATCTCTACAATCATAAGTAAAATTTGTAAACTGTCTGTGAATGAAAGTGCTTCTAGTGAGACTACACTAGTCAACAGATGATCTGACAAGCAGAGTGGATCAAGTAATAAAATCAAGAAAATGAATCATATCTTAATAATACATCAAAGAAAATTTAAATGATAGCGATAGACGTCTCTGCAAACAACTAATTCGGGTAAATATCGTTCCTTAGTAAACATAATAAACGAATTGGATTGGATTGATTTTGAGTTTAACGTCCCGTTCAGCAGCGAGGCTATATGAGACTTGGACCTACTGATTAATGTGGAATCCGAACCATATGAAACATAATAAACGGATGACAGAGCATATGATTAACTAACTAACTAACTAACTCTATGGCCTATGGAACCCGGAGGAAATAGGAAATAGTCACTAGGAAATCCCGACCTCCTTAACCAGAAGAACCAAAACCACTACAGTTCTAAAAGCTGCGAAACAGGTGAAACACATGCCATATTTATTTCAAGATTCGATCCAAGTATCACTCGCTAAGATCTAATCCAGGGTTCCCACATTCTGGAAAATCAGGGAAAGTCAGGGATGTCATGGAAATGAAAACATGTCAGAGAAAGTCAGGGAAGTCATGCATTTTGCGAACAATGTCATGGAAAATGAGGGAACGTAAATATGCAAATGTAACATTCTTTCTCTCAGTCTAACATTGTTTCCACTCTATCAGTTGTACAGATTGGCATGTGAAGAGGACCACAATGATATAGCATTTCCATAATGACAGTGATGCAGTGTTGCTATTTCTGCTGAGGGAGTTAGATATTGTGTGTGTTGTCACAAATATCGCTATCACACTTTACTACAACCATAATTCGCAATAAAGCAAAAAAAGAAATTCTTTGGTTGGATTATTTAAAGTGCGAGTGACTTCAGCCGAAGCAGTACCTCTCAGCTGCACCTGTAAACCCCCACAAAAATAAACTATTCCGCCTCTTCCATTTAACATTACCCGTTTCTTTCAAACACTGATTGAATTATTCAGGTAGAAATAAAATTTTATTTTCAATTCAAGACTTTTAATAATTATTGAGACCTCTATATACAAAAATTCCAATCAAAACTTTTCGTTGAAAATTAACTAAATATATCTCTTGAATTTAATAAATTAAAGAAATTATCACAGATAAAAAAAAATGGAAAATGGTCGTAACTCTGGATTGAAGCAAGCTTAATATCATCAAATCTTTAATTACAATAGCTTCTTGAAAAAAAACACTACCGACTGCTCTAGAAGGAATAAAGTATAATTTTTTGTGAGTCCAATTTTAATTCTTCCGTAATCTATATTCTAATCACCCGAAAAATGAGATTGATGATTTGACTCTAATCGGTTTTAGTTTATTTTAATTTATATTTTACTTATTTCAACCAGACAGCAATCTATTACGTTTATTTTTATGAATACTATTAACGCAATTGGGTAATGAGTGAGATGAAATTCTACCAAAACTTACTCTACCACTACTCTACTCAACCGTAACCAGAAATATTAAATACTCTGTAATACTCACCAGATCCAAATATCTAATATAAAACATTCTTACGCCTTTATCCAGAGACTCCACATCACCACCATGGATTGGAATTTGACTTTCTCTACTTAAAAACCAACTGCCATACAAAAATAAATGAGTCCCAATTTTCCCCAACAGAATATTAATTGCAAAATTTCACGATTTAATTACAAGCTCATTCTAGAGTCAAAAAGTTAATTGGATTTAAAAAAAATATATTTGAAAGTTTAAGCTAGGAAGTATAGCTACAGTTCAGAGCTCTCCCTTTATAATTTACTTCAAACTTCCGGATTTTAATTACTTAATTTTACTGCAATAGAATATCATACACTTTAAATTCAGGTATTAATTCAAACCATTTTATAAAGATCAATTAATTCTTGAAATTATAAGTTTTATAACCGGCATTAGACTGAGTATTACTACAATAATTCAACACAATTTTATCAATTCTAAACAAAATTACTGCTGCTTAAAGTTAAATTTATGATAGTCAAACAGGTTATCTACTGTAGTTAGTTAAGTGACAAAGCGACATAACTATCTGTTTTAACCGAATTTTACAAGCTAGTTTTAGTTTGGTCAAAGGGTCTGAACTCCCCTCCCAAGTACTCCAATTAGGCACAATTCTCCTACAAAAATTAAATTACCAGTTAATTTTAGTGTATTTAACTCACATATTAAACGGATATTCACTACTAAATTTTTATTCCTATCTTTTTTTTTAAAAACCTACTAATGTAGTAAGAACATTGAATCACAGTCTTTTTTTTTTTTTTTTTCAGTCACGAATTATTTAAGCTAGGAAACTAACCCATTTGATTTAAGCATATTAAAGACAATTAACCTCCGATTTAGTATCAAAATTAATATTATAGATTCCGTAATAGAAACTTTTTAACTCGTAAAGTCAAATCCCTTTAAACTCAATATCACACAATTCGCACTAGAGGCACAAATCCAGCCGAGAAGACAACTTCACTGCTATGTTTTTCCATGCGTAATGACTCAGCCGTCGCTCGCTCGCATGAACGAAGCCTGGTAGGGAAGGAAGACTCCGCCCACCCACCAAGGCCAGATCAGCGCAACCGACACTATGTCATCACGCGTACACCTCATTGCCTCCAGAGCAGTTGTTTACAAAACACCTTTACTTCGAAGAACAACTCAGCAAAAGAAGCTATTTTCACAATCTTAAAAAATAAAAAAAAGAATATTTTTTTTTAAAATTTTCATATAAACGACCATTTCAATGTAACTTGAATGTCCTTAGATTTTTCATTATTTTCCATTTCTGTTTCTTTTATTATTTTAAGTCCATGATTTATTGCATTTCATTTTCTTTCTTTTTTTTAAAAAAAAACTTGGAACGTGCACACGTTACAAATCTCGAAGCCTCAGAAAATATAAAAATTCACATAAAAAATTTTTATATTCTATATTCCATTCTTTAAGTCCTTTTCAGGAGAGATTTCCACATCACAGATGTAATTCGCTGCAGCTTTTTTGTCCTGGAAATCTTCGCCAATCTTCACCATAACAAACATGGATCATGCCTCAATACCAACTTCTTACATTTTATCGATTTGGACAACCTTACTGTGATAAACCCTCTAGTGAAACCTGAAATATACAAAAGCTATCACATCTTATATAAAACAGCAATTCTTCCTGAAATGAAGAGTTGAATTTAGATTGTTCATTTATATAATTGAATTGCAAGAGTCCTTACATTAGAAACGATAATGTTACAATGACAATGAAAATGAAAATGATAATGTAAACTTAATCTAATATTTAACCTAACTTAACCTATCCCTAAACTAATTCTAATACTACCTTACCACTAATCTTGCCAATTCAACTATCCTTCAATGATATGGTTTTGAAGTGTCCAAATTCAGTTTCATATTACAATTCAAATTAATTTAAGCAACTTATACATTCCTACGCTCCCAATATTTTTTAATATCTGTTACATGTGCTCTTTTCACATTTTGCTCATTTCCTACTTCTTCTAATAACACAGAGTTATAAGTCAAAAATTTAACTATAGTGAAAGGACCAATCCACGTATAACATAAACTTTTAGTTATTTTATCCTTTAGTGATGATTTTTCATGATTTTTTACCAAAACTTTATCTCCTAATTGTAAATTTACTTCCCTTCTTTGATTTTCAAATAATTTTTTTCTTTTTTCCCAATAATTTTTCATGTTAAGCATGGCTCTTTTCCATAACTCTTCAGACTTTTCTCCTTGCAAATCAGCATTACAAATTTGCCATTTTATTTCCAACGGACTAATTAAAGATCTACCTAAATACAATTCTGAAGGAACTGATCTCATTCCCTCGTGCTGAGATAGATTCAAATTAAATTGCAACTCTTTTATAGCCGAACTCCACTTATTTTGCTGTTCTGCAAAGTAGGATTTAAGCCCGTATTTCAACGTTTTGATATATCTTTCAGCTACGTTTGCTTCAGGGTGATATGGGCTTAATTTAATATGTTTAGCCCCAACACTGAACAAAAATTTCCTAAGGTAATCAGAGGAGAATACAGAAGCGTTATCACTCGACAAACTTTCAATAAATCCAAATTTAGTAAAAAGATCATGTAATTTATCACAAATATTCTTAGAAGATAAACGTCTCAGCTTTTCAAGCATACAAAAACGAGTTGCATTATCTACAACTATTAGTACATATGAAAAACCATCACTCACCGGTAAGGGCCCTATGATATCCACCATCCAATTAGCATTAGGTCTCTCGACTACCTGCGATCCTAATCTACCCATTTTCCTCTGATTTGAGGGTTTGGCCTTTTGACACTCAGGGCAGCTTTTAACATACTCTTTCACGTAGTCAACTAGCCCTTCCCATGTAAACTTTTTCATTATTTTATGCAAAGTTCTATAAATTCCCGAATGTCCATCTGTTAGATATTCAAGGTGATAATACTCTACTATGTTCTTCCTTAGATCTTTAGGGACAACAATTTTTAATTCATTTACCCTGGCCTTAGTTCTTTTTAACAAAAATCCCTTTTTTATTTCAAAATTCGGAATTTCTCTACCTTCTTCAATTTGATCTATTATATTCTTAAGTTCAGGATCCTTTCTTTGCAATTCTGCCAATGGTTCACTAATAAAGGGCAATTTCCATAAATTCACCATAACAAGATGTTCCTTATTTTCCCTATCACTAAGATCGCATTTAATTTCATAATTCATAACATCATAGGTCCTAGAAAGGAAATCAGCTATTTTATTATCAGTAGTTCTAATATGATGAATTTTAAAGCTAAACTGAGATAACTGTTCTATTAATGAGCCATATTTAAGAAGCCTTCTAGAATTATTAATAACCCAAGTAAGAGCTCTGTTATCAGTGTATATGTCAAATTCCTTAAATAAATAATGTTTAAACCTAACAATGGTTTTAACTAAACTCAAAAACTCTATTTCATAAATAGATCTGTGACGATCTGCTTCACTTAATTTCCGGGAATAAAACCCAACAGGTCTGATCTCTCCTGTCTCATCAACTTGTGACACTACCCCTCCAAGACCGACACTAGACCCATCTACATGGACTAAGAACCGCTTATTTAGGTCTGGTGTTTTTAATATCACATGTTCACCAAACATTTTCTTAATTTCCTCAAAGGCCTTATTTTGCTCCTCACCCCATTCAAATTTTTTTGTTGTAGATCTCAGTTCAGAAATCGGAGCAATTAATTCTTGAAAACCTGGTATGAAACGAGCATAAAAATTTAACATTCCGCAAAATTTTTGAACAGCCTTCCTAGTTTTGGGAGGTGGAAGTTTTTTAATAGCTTCAACTCTTTTAGGATCCATACAGACATTATCCTTATCAACTATAAACCCCAGATACTTAATTCTCTTTTTAAAAAAGAAAGACTTATTTGGAGAAATAGTAAGACCATTTTCCCTAAGTCTCTCCAACACCATTCTTATAGCTCTCTCATGCTCCTTACGAGTTTTATTTGCTATCAATATGTCATCAAAATAACAAAATACCCCATACTGTTCAAGATCTCCTAGCACCTCCTTCATGCATTTAGCTAAAATGCTTGAACCTATCTTAATACCAGCAGGTAATTTTTTATATTGATAAATACCTATAGGGGTCACTATAGTGGTTAATTCTCTACTTTTTTCGTCCACCTGCAACTGGAAATAAGCTTTCTTTAAATCAAAGGAGCTTATAAAAGGGCATCCAGATAAATTACCTATGCACTCTTCCATATGTGGAGTCGGAAAAACATAGTCAGCCAACAAACTATTTAATTTTACATAATTCGCTACAAGCCTATATGAACCATCCTTGTTCTTAACTATAAAACAAGAACTCCCATAACTAGAATGATCACATTCAACTAAAACATCTTGTTCAACTAAATCTTTAATAACATCTTCAAAAATTTTTCTCTTTTCTCTAGGAATTGGAAACGGCTTATCATTAAAGTGTTTCTGTTCTCTAAGATACAAATGACATTTATAATTTTTTAAGCATCCAACCCGATTATTAATCACATCTTTATACTCCTCCTTTATCGATCTAACAAAAGACTCCGAGTCAGGATCCAACCAATAATCATCATTTTCCATAACTTCCAAATTTTCTTCCTTTTTCTTCATTTCCTTGTTTTCAATACCTTCGGATTGAATTTCTTCACCTTGGATGACTATATCACTTGAACTATCCATCCCTAACTGTCTTTTCAAATTCTGAAACCTTCGTCCAAACTCTTCTTCAAATGACTCAGTCCAATTATTATCGGTTTCATTACACGGATCTTCACGCTTGATCTCATCCTTTCTATTACGGTCCCCAGTCTTACCACAAACTTCCGAAATATCATTGGAATTTAAATTTGAATTAAGTCCGCCACACTGATCAATAGAATTACGAGTTTGTTCTGTTAAAATATATTCATTAATTCCCGATGAGTATTGCTCTTCCTCTTCCCAAAAAAATATCGCACTGCAAACCAACCTCCCTAGTTTCAGCTAACAATTTACACTGTACTGCTGCATCAATCAGTTCAGAACTGCCATGAACATATACTGCCTGTTTAGATGGTAAGTTTTTAAAGTCTGACGCAAGCGGCGATGTCCCAGATATTCCTTCACACCCAGTACCTTTATTTGATGACGAGGTATCGTGATTATCAATCAAATAAATCCACACCGGATTAACAACCTGTTCATTGCCTGATGACAACTCAACCTTAGATTTATTAATAATTTCTCGAACCACCTCATTACTCCGCAAGGGAACATACCTCTTCAATTCAAGAAATCTCAGCATATGGTTACCAATGTCCAAGACAGCCTTCGAACGTTGTAAAAATGGAGTGCCTAAAATAATGTCACATGGTAGACCACTAACCACCACCAGATCAATTTCGAATTTAAGACCTCCCATTCGTAACGGCGTAGTAACTTCCATAGGTTGGGATACACTTTGACCCATCATAGAATTAAATTTGACTGGTTCAATGTCTTTCCGCTTAATTATAAAGTTTCCTAATTTATTAACCAAGTCTGAGGACACCAAACACAAACTAGCTCCACTGTCGACACAAACAGCAACTAAATTACGTCCAATATCACCCAATACAAAAGCTGCTGAGGCATTCGAATCACTTGAAGGAATTTTCAAAGTCCGACCACCGATTGAACCACTAACCGGATCTTTCGAAGATCGATAATTATTTCCACCATTACTAACACGCTTTTCATTACCATTATAATGTTTATCCAGTGTATTATTCACATACTTGAAGTCTTTATTTCCCCTTTCAGAAAAATATTTTTTCCCAACTGTATCATGCCTTCCAAAATTCTTACCATCATTACCAAAACACGTATTATTCTTTCCCTCATGCTTAACAGCATTAATATTATTACAATTGCTGGGATTATATTTAGATCTACCATTATATGTAGCCTTAGAATTTCTGGACATAGTGGGTTGAATATTAATAGCAGCAAAAGGTCTAGCATTTTTATTTTTAATAGCACTAAGCTCAGCAAATTCCTTTTTAGATGCCTTATACCGATCGAAATTATCAACTAAATGTCTCATTTCTTCAATTGATCTCGGCATCATGTATCCAAAACACTTGAACCTATACTCCGTGTTCATACCATGACATAAAATTTGAATAATTTCCGTTTCAGAATGTCCTACTTCTAAAACCTTAGCAGCATTAAACACTCTATCAATATAATCCAATATGCCTTCATTTGCTTGCATTATCTTATAAACTCGGGTATTCACCAAATGACTACGTAATATCATAGAAATAAACTTGAAAACCAGACGATGTCTTAATTCAATCCAAGACAGTTGACTACCAATGCCATGCATAATTTCTGTATATAAGCGACCAGTAGTTTTAACTGAAACAGCATATAGCAGCATTCTCAACGGAAAATTATAATGAAAAATGAGATCATTAATCGTTAATAAAAGTTCGAAAACTTGAAAACCATTTGAGCCGTCAATGACGCTGAAACGAGCCAGTCTTTTATCAACAATTTTACTTATTTGATTAAAAATGTACTTATCTATATACATATTCATTGATTCAGAAGAGTTTCCAACCCTAACATTATTTTGATAATCATTTACTTGATTACAATTTAAACATCTTAACTGAGATGTTTTCTTAGTTTCACCTAAATTTCCATATTTACCTTTAATATCATATTTTTTCTTCAAATTATTTTCCATCCCAGAATCAATTTCGTTCTGATGACCCAAAAAATTAGAATATGTTAAAGGGCTACCTCCTATATTTCGCACACCTTCTTTATTACATGCCAAACAAGGACAAGTTTCGGCTTTTTCCCTTTTTATTTTCAAAGTTTCAGCTTCATTCAAATTTCCGGACCAAAATTCTAAGTACGGATTAACTGACCCCATATTATTCATATTTGTCATTCGATTCAAAAATTACCTAGGACTATTACGTTGTTCCAGCTTACTAGCTTCGGTTTTCTCAAGTTTTACCTTATCACACACAAAAGAATCTGGCATCCTATTTCCTGACTTAGCAACACTTACCATTCTACTAGGCTCATTCAAGTCTATTCTAGATCTTAATTCTGTATCGCTAATTTTGGAATCAGATAAAGCAACCGATATTTCTTGAACATCTCTAGGTTCAATTTTATTTGGTCTTTGCTTAAGTTTTTCTACAAAGTTAGGTTGAACTAAATATTTACGATCTTCAGACGTACCATGACGAATAGTATTTAATTTTCCTAAAATTGCATCATTATTATCCTCATGAATCCTTAACTCCGAAAATTTCATGCTTCTGAATTCACTTACATCAGTTGGCCTATTACTAGTTACGTCAGAAGTCGCTCCACTCGTTTGATCTCGTACAGTACTCGGATATACCAATTCATACGAAGTTTCCGCCATATTTCGCAAAAACCCTTCGCTTTCATTAAATTCTAAATGATTTAATGCGCTACTACTAGAACTTGATGATGATTCTACCCTATAAGCATTAATTCGTGCTATCACTTCATCGTCAGGTAATTGTCTTAAACGTGGATCATTAATATCTCTTATTTCAACCACCGAATATTCAGGAATATCTTCTAGACTCATATAAGCCGTACCTTCCGATAAATCTGAGTATGACATGTTGATCGCAAAAGGCAAATATAACAAACAAATATAGAAATTATACAAAATAAAGTTCATTGAAATATGACAAATTTAAGAAATCTACACCAGAACCACTACTATATGATCTACTCTCAAAAGTAAACAACCCACTACACATCCAAATTCTTATAATGCATATAAACAATGAATAAATACATAAATTACAAATCATAAATTTCCAAAAGGTTTGTGAAAATTCTTTATTAAACACAATTTATTCATTCGATGTCGGATAGCATCAGCTGAATGGTGTCACTCAACAACAAACCTTTAAATAATCCAATTGTATCTTAATACGATTACGATATTATGAAATCTGAATTTGGGCGCTGTTTTTTAGAATGCACGCACTCACTCAGGATCGTACGCTAATACTCCAAAACTATTCATTAAAGTTTTTCGCAAATTAAATCTAATTTCTTCATTTTCAGGATTTAAGTCAATTTCACACTGACTATTCAATTTATTACAGCTGATCTGTGTAACTGAATAGCATTACTATTAACCTATTAGAATACTCAAATAATCAAAGTTGCATTTAAATAGCTTTAATAACACCTCAAACTCAAGTTCGAATAACATTGACCTAAACATGTATTAAATGCAACCTATAAACGATGTCAATTCTCATTTATACTAGTCAAATCCAAACATTTTAATTTTTCTCTCTAAGGACATCCAACATTACGGAACTAACAAAACTTAATTATTTTAATTACTTTACTTGAGAAATTTAAATTTACTAAATTCTTGAAAACAAATCTACTAATTTCAACCAGCATTTAATTCTCTAAACTCCCCGTCCAATTAATAATTCCTTCAACAAAAATATTAAGGGAGTGATTACGCATGGAAAAACTTTTTGTCAAAAATATCGCTATCACACTTTACTACAACCATAATTCGCAATAAAGCAAAAAAAGAAATTCTTTGGTTGGATTATTTAAAGTGCGAGTGACTTCAGCCAAAGCAGTACCTCTCAGCTGCACCTGTAAACCCCCACAAAAATAAACTATTCCGCCTCTTCCATTTAACATTACCCGTTTCTTTCAAACACTGATTGAATTATTCAGGTAGAAATAAAATTTTATTTTCAATTCAAGACTTTTAATAATTATTGAGACCTCTATATACAAAAATTCCAATCAAAACTTTTCGTTGAAAATTAACTAAATATATCTCTTGAATTTAATAAATTAAAGAAATTATCACAGATAAAAAAAAATGGAAAATGGTCGTAACTCTGGATTGAAGCAAGCTTAATATCATCAAATCTTTAATTACAATAGCTTCTTGAAAAAAAACACTACAGACTGCTCTAGAAGGAATAAAGTATAATTTTTTGTGAGTCCAATTTTAATTCTTCCGTAATCTATATTCTAATCACCCGAAAAATGAGATTGATGATTTGACTCTAATCGGTTTTAGTTTATTTTAATTTATATTTTACTTATTTCAACCAGACAGCAATCTATTACGTTTATTTTTATGAATACTATTAACGCAATTGGGTAATGAGTGAGATGAAATTCTACCAAAACTTACTCTACCACTACTCTACTCAACCGTAACCAGAAATATTAAATACTCTGTAATACTCACCAGATCCAAATATCTAATATAAAACATTCTTACGCCTTTATCCAGAGACTCCACATCACCACCATGGATTGGAATTTGACTTTCTCTACTTAAAAACCAACTGCCATACAAAAATAAATGAGTCCCAATTTTCCCCAACAGAATATTAATTGCAAAATTTCACGATTTAATTACAAGCTCATTCTAGAGTCAAAAAGTTAATTGGATTTAAAAAAAATATATTTGAAAGTTTAAGCTAGGAAGTATAGCTACAGTTCAGAGCTCTCCCTTTATAATTTACTTCAAACTTCCGGATTTTAATTACTTAATTTTACTGCAATAGAATATCATACACTTTAAATTCAGGTATTAATTCAAACCATTTTATAAAGATCAATTAATTCTTGAAATTATAAGTTTTATAACCGGCATTAGACTGAGTATTACTACAATAATTCAACACAATTTTATCAATTCTAAACAAAATTACTGCTGCTTAAAGTTAAATTTATGATAGTCAAACAGGTTATCTACTGTAGTTAGTTAAGTGACAAAGCGACATAACTATCTGTTTTAACCGAATTTTACAAGCTAGTTTTAGTTTGGTCAAAGGGTCTGAACTCCCCTCCCAAGTACTCCAATTAGGCACAATTCTCCTACAAAAATTAAATTACCAGTTAATTTTTGTGTATTTAACTCACATATTAAACGGATATTCACTACTAAATTTTTATTCCTATCTTTTTTTTTTAAAAACCTACTAATGTAGTAAGAACATTGAATCACAGTCTTTTTTTTTTTTTTTTTCAGTCACGAATTATTTAAGCTAGGAAACTAACCCATTTGATTTAAGCATATTAAAGACAATTAACCTCCGATTTAGTATCAAAATTAATATTATAGATTCCGTTATAGAAACTTTTTAACTCGTAAAGTCAAATCCCTTTAAACTCAATATCACACAATTCGCACTAGAGGCACAAATCCAGCCGAGAAGACAACTTCACTGCTATGTTTTTCCATGCGTAATGACTCAGCCGTCGCTCGCTCGCATGAACGAAGCCTGGTAGGGAGGGAAGACTCCGCCCACCCACCAAGGCCAGATCAGCGCAACCGACACTATGTCATCACGCGTACACCTCATTGCCTCCAGAGCAGTTGTTTACAAAACACCTTTACTTCGAAGAACAACTCAGCAAAAGAAGCTATTTTCACAATCTTAAAAAATAAAAAAAAAGAATATTTTTTTTTAAATTTTCATATAAACGACCATTTCAATGTAACTTGAATGTCCTTAGATTTTTCATTATTTTCCATTTCTGTTTCTTTTATTATTTTAAGTCCATGATTTATTGCATTTCATTTTCTTTCTTTTTTTTTTTTTTTTAACTTGGAACGTGCACACGTTACAGTGTGTGTGTGTGTATTTGTAGTGTGAGACAGAGAGGGGGATAATTGATCGTGTAAAAGCAGAAATCAAAATATGACTTGCCATCTTCGTCTACATCGGTTTTAAGACAGAACAACTACTGAAAGAACTTAAAGCATCAGATAAAGATAAACTAGCTTTCAAGCTTGACTGCTGAAAACTTTTTGCAGGGCACAATCAAGGAGATTGTAGGAAGTAGCCCTCTGAAGTACAAACTGGTACGTGCTCTGTCAGCTTTGGACCCCAGGCTACAAAAGAACAATCCAGAATTTGCTCAGACTAGAATGAAACGTATCCTACGAACTCTGCATGAGCAAAACAGAATTAGTGATGGGCACAAAAACCGATTTTTCGGTTTTTAGAAAATCTGTTTCGGTTTTCTTCAAAACCGGTTCGGTTTTCACCGAAACCGGTTATCAGTTTTCTCCAAAACCGGTTCCGTTTTTTTCCAAAATTTGTTTTATTTCTGACCTGAATAGAGTTTCGTTGTTCTCCGGAATCCAAATCTGTTTCCACAGAAATAGTTTTGTGTGTTTTCCAAAAGTTTTCACCGAAACCAGTTTCGGTGAAAACCATACCAGTTTTGGAGAAAACCGAAACTGGTTTCGGGGAAAAACCGGCCCGGTTTTGGAGAAAACCAAAATGTCGATTTTTCGGGTTTTGGTTTTTTTAGAAACCGGTTTTGCCCATCCGTAAACAGAATATCTGATTATGTAGCTAAAAAACCAAAGTATCAATTTATGTCTTTCTGTACTGAAATTCAGGGGTATCATGACTTCAGAGAATACGAACAGAAGATGGGCAGCATCAGGTTAGATGACTTCTTTGCAAAGGTCATGTCCAATAAATAATAATATCTGATTTGTGGAATTTTGTGAAAATTTTTAATTTCATTCCACTGCAATGTCTCACTGGAGGGCGGGTACTTAATCAATAAGACACTTATTGTAGAAAACCAAATCGAAAATTCTCTGGTAGCACAGAGGCGGGTGCATGATACAATTATGTACTGTGGAGGTGTAGAATTTGTTCCTGTTCATCGAAGAATGCTTCTCTCACTTCGTTCAGCTCGGGGACGTTACGATGAATACCTTAAACAGAAACGAATCAAAAGTGGAGAGAAAAGTAAAATCAAAGATGAAAAAAGAAAATTAAGTACTGAAGTTAAGAAATTGAAAGCAAAGAAGAAACGAATGAAATTGTTACAAACAAGTACAAGACACACTCGTAGAACAAATTCAAGAACTGAAAGCAACACAAAATTCTGTTTAAAAAAATGTAAATGTGAAGATTAACATGTCCCAGAGTTGGCAATATAAAGACTGATATGGGCCACGGTGGCTCAGTGGTAGAGCATTCATTTCTGGCTCATGAGGTCCTTGGTTCGATCCCAGCTCGCGCTAAGTGAACTTTGTGGTGTACAAACACCATGTGCGTGGATTTTCTCGGGGGTTCTCCCGTTTCTTTCCACTTTTTCATTCCACCATTTCTTTCATTTCTCATCATCACCGTTTCCTTTAGCCTAGACGGCATAACCGTGGAACATAAAACTGAAAGATTTAATTTTAGGACTGACAGTAATAGGTCTCAGGGAGTTAGCAATATATCCTTGACTGCGTGTTATATTGCTTTTTATTGTTTTTTTCAAGCAAAAAAAAAAAGTCTAATTTGCAATGTCAAGGTATGTGGTACCGTATCATACACATAATAATATATATTTACATGATAAATTATGTGGAAATAACAATTACTCATATTGAACGTAACAAATATGTAAATAGAAGAGTGTGTTGGACAGGTATGGGGATAGAGGAGGCTTTAAAAATAGGGTATGATAGAACTTGCCCCATATCTTCTCATTTATGTTCAAGAATTGATGTCAGGGAAAACAACAATTTGTGTCAGGGAAATCGATCTTCACTTTTTTGGGGGGAATCCTGTAATGTCTTTCTTGGAGGAAGAGATGAAAATAAAGATGATCAGATACGAAAAACTGAAAGCAAAGTATGATACATATTCTTTACTTTACATAGCAGTAGAAGAAGATGACTATGAAAAGATAAAAGTCCTGATTCCGGTCCGCGAGTATAATCCTTACCAAATTCTGTGGAGTTCTAACCAATAACAAAATAATGCAGGAAGGCAATGGAGAACAACAAACATCAGAGATAAAAAAAATCATCTGCGAAACCCATTATGAACATTAACTCCAAAGTATCCCAATATTATCAGAATGTTTGAGAACTGAACAGTAAAATTCAAATCTTTTGTGATAAAGTGTTAACAGATAATTATGATATAATCTTCATAACAGAAATATGATGTAAGAATAAATTGAAATACTTTCATCAAATCAGTGGCAATTATACAGTAATAAAAAAAGATAGAAATATCAACGGTACCTCTATAGGTAAATCAAAGGGAAGGAAGAACTTTGGGTTAGATATATTGTGGGTTAGACTTAAGATTTCTCAAGATGTAATTATAGGTCTGCATTATATACCTCAAGATGTAAGTAATACTTTAACACTTATGCTACCTACATTTAATAATAAAACATTCCTTATTGGTGACTTAAACCTACTTGGAATTAACTGGTACACAAATGGAATCTACACTACACAATATTATATTCGAAAAACGTAGAATTCGCTTAGGACTATGTTATATTATAGGCAGTAAACAATAAAATCACTCATACAGTGTCAAAGAAACTGGATTTATTTTTGTCCAACTTTGAAAATGTTACACTGTATACCAACATTTACCCTTTGGTCAAAATAGATAAATATGATACTCCATTTCTAGTAGAAGTTGAAACAATTATTCTATGAAGAAGTGTAATAACTGGTAGCTCTCACTACAATTTTTAAAATGATAACTTTGTTCAAATTTATGAAGACCTACTTGCGCTAGAAGGTATGCCGTCATATACCAACGTAAATGAAAGGTAGATTGTATATACAACAAAATCGTACTTTCGGTTACAATGTCGGGAAACGGGAAACAAAGCAATATGCCAGTTATTGTTCATTCATAATCAAAAGTTTCAAACCCTAAAGAATAATAATAATAATAACAAAATCATGATCTATATAAGAAAACAAGACACAAAATGGTATGATTTATTCTAAGTTAAAAAAAAAAAAGTTACCTATTAAATTCAAAAATCGCTACTATTCAGATCTGGGGAAATTAGCTTACAATGATTTGAGTACTTCTGGTCACTACTTATAAATAAGAAGCCAAATAATGTTGATAGTATATTTTATGTTACAATTCTTTGATAGTATATCCTATGTGACAATTCTTTGTAATCTGACCAAGCAAAAGACACCAGATGTGTTCGTGGATCATTTCCAAACAGTCTTTTCAGGTTCTGTAAATATAAGTCCTGTATCTCAATCGGACTAAGAATGATAATGGAATAGGAATTCTACGCATTACTACTTCTGATGTCATAAAGCTGTAAAGAAATTTAAACCGCATAGTGCAATTGGTTGGGATGATATTCCAAATTATGTGAGCAAGACATGCTCAGATCATCTTGTACTTACATTAGTAAATATATTCAACAAATCTTTGAAAACATGTATCTTTCCAGAAGCATGGAAGCAGTATTTTATTATTCCTGAAAGTAAAAATGATGGTCAGTTTTCCTCTTTGCTATTTCTTACTGAGAGAACTGTGTTGGTGCTATTGTCATGTTCCCTTTTAATGGAATCATGTTTTCAGTATAAGCAGCTTTAGGGCTGTCCCATGACCCCCACCTAATTCTCTTATGATTTGATTGATATAGCGAAGATCGTAAGTTTTCTGTTGGCACTTCCAGTGGAGGGATTTTGTGTCGCTGCCTATGATCATTTTTACTGAACTTCAAATGACTATATCTTGAAAATCACTGGTGAGCGACGGGTAATAACATTATTTGACTTGTCTCGTCAAGTCGGTGAAGTTTGTTATCGTTTATGCGCATAATAATCCAAGGAAAACAAGTAATGATTTTATATTAAGAACTGCATTGTATTTGGAATCTCTTTCCCGTTATACTAGACAATAAATAGATCTTTTGTGTATAATAAGAGAAATTAAATAACATATCTGCATATTGTTTATTATATATAAATGTGTCTTATGCAAAAGTGAACACATTAACATTTTGTTAAGATCTTCTCTCCATTATATAGAAAACCCAACCTCAAGTTATTCTTTTCTCTGGAAACTTAGAAACTTTGCTTGTAAAGATGACAATAAACTCATCTCTAGAACAGTGTTAGCAAAAAGAGTGTTGTATCAACAAAATTGTATATTTAAGTTATTCCAGGAAATAAATAAAAATGCTTTTCTTTCTCTTTTATTTATATAGGCAGCGATGAAAGCTTATATGAAAGATTTGGAAACAAATGATGACCTGACATCAAAGATGCTGAAAGAGCAGCTAGCAGCGGCGAAAAATTCTTCATCAGAACCTGTGTCCAAACATGAACACGAATCTTCCAAGCAATTAACTGATGTTAGCTCAAACAGTCAGAGCAAAGAATGGTACGAAGCAGTATCAGAACAAGGTTATACTTATTATTGGAACACTAATACGGGAGGTAAATTGTATTTTTTTAAGCACTTTAGCACTTCAATATTCTTGAAGAAAAAAAAAATGTTACACAGCTATGTACAATACAGTAAAATCAGTTTTCCAAAATGTCAGACAGTAATGAATATAATTTGTTTTACGTAAAAAATAGGCATCTTTTTCTAACATGGTAGAAGAATAAGGTAAATTGTAATTGGATATTTCGGAAGAGGTAGCAAAGAATTAATTCATTTCAGTTTTCGTATCGTCAAGTGTTGACCCCGAATTTTGTTGTAACGTGAATGGAAAAGGTGATAGCGTAGTGGTGCAGTATGTGGATAAATATAGAAGTGTTCAAGTTTTCGAACTCTCTGTTGTTTGAGCTAGCTCAATTTGAGTTCACTATAAAAAAATTAGAAAGGGGCTTGTAAAAAAAAAAAAAAAAAAAAATGCACTCCTTACAAAATTGAAAATTAGCTTTCATAGCAGCGTGTAAATATTTTGTCAAGAGGACACATATGAGCATTTTTTAAAACAATGTATTCTATTTATTTTTTTTATTATTTTTTTTTTTTCAAGATAGCCTGTCTCACTTGAGGTGCTACCGTAATCGATCTCAGTTTCACTAATATAGTAAACGTTTTTATACAAATACGCGTCTTTATAAAAACACACTTCTTTTTAAGGTCTTTTTATTTTTAAAAAAAATCTAATTTTTGTGTATTTTGGTATTAATAATATTCTATTACCTTTCATTGTACGATTCTTTTTTTATCTTCTCAAAAACCCGTATTCATTGCTTTGAATATTTTGTCTAAATTACATGCCGTATTTACTCGAATATATTATTTTTTTTCTTCAAAGTGTAGGGCTAAAATTATTAAGTGGCACTTATAACCACATATGGTTTTGGATAAATGATAGATATACCAGTAGATGTTTTTGTTTTTTATTAAGATTGTTTTATTGTTCCTGTTTTATTAGCTTAGTATTTTGTATTTACGATAAATGCACATACTGTAGTATGTGATAACAATAAACTTGCGATAATGTGAACACCTGTAAAGTAAAAATACGGTTAAACAATATCCACACTTACTGACACCTTTTGTTCTTTCAGTGAATGTCATAAGCTATATGATTCATTATTATAAAAATAAAAAAAATAACAGTGATTTGAGAATGTATTGTTTGATGTTTTAGGTTATAACCCTGCATGTAAGTTCAAGCGTAGTATTGTTCAGAATGGATAAAGGTACTACTGGTAACTACGTGGAAAAATACTTCTAAGAAGTCACTGACTGGTTTTGCAACCAATGATCAGCCGTTAATTTGGTAGTTTGTGAGAGTTTTTGTGTAGTTGTCTCGTAGGGGGTGCTCGTATCCGAATACTAAACAGATTTTCAAAATCAGCACAAATATTCAGGGAGCAGGGAATTCGTGTTACTATTCGGTTCAAAATCTCTTGTTGTCGCGAATTCTGTCGAGGAATTTGAAGCTTAAAATATACAAAACGATAATCATGCCTGTTGTTTTGTATGGCTGCGAAACATGGTCACTTACTCTGAGGGAAGAACATAGACTGAAAGTATTTGAGAACAAGATCCTGAGACGAATATTCGGACCCAAGAGGAACGGGAATGGAGAATGGCGGAAACTTCATAATTTATACGGTTTACCCAACATTGTTAGGCCGTCAAGTCTAGGAGGCTTAGGTGGGCGGGTCATGTAGCTAGAATGGAAGAAAGTAGAAACACTTGACTGAAAGACCAATCGGAAAACGACCATTAAGGAAGACCTAGGCGCAGATGGGAGGACAATATTAAGATGGATCTCGCAGAGATTGGAATACAAAGTAGAAACTGGATGCAGTTAGCTAAGGATAGAAGTCAGTGGAGAGCTTTTGTGAACGCGGCATTGAACCATAGAGTTAGTTAGTTAGTTAGTTAGTTAGTCACTTATATTTGAGGAGCATGGAACGTTAAACTGAAAACTTTCATTTCATTTATATTTGAGGAATGCTTTTATTGGAGTAAATACAGTATTTTCAGTTAAACTTAACTAACTGCAAGAAAAAAAGGTTCTTTTGTAGTAGTGTGGATAATTTATTTATTTAATTTCTATGATTTATTGTACAAGCGTACTTTTTTTTTTTTTTTTTATGAGCTACCTTTTAAAATAACTACAATTGAGCGAGTTCATTTATAAGCCTGGTTTATGATATTTCCTGATTTTACCTTTTGTTAAAGATTGTCATTGCTTCCTTTCTACTACTTTAACCATAACGCAATCTTTCTGTCAGTATTTTTGGCTTGTAGGTTAACTTTTCTAAAGTTCCTCCGTATTCATCACATGTAGTTTTTTATCTTTACTTAACATAGTATTCTATGCTTGTTTGTTTTAACTGTTCTCTTAATACTACGCGTACGATATATGCGTTCTTATGACAACGATAATTTTTAGCTTTTTGTAATATTGAAGAACTATTTCGATTCAGGTTGATTGCTGGATTTTAACCCTCCAAGCCGGGTTTAAATCCCTATTTCCCTACCCTAATGGCGGTATTTAAATAATGTCCTGCTAGTAAGATTTTTAAAGCTATTTATTGTATAAAGAAAATTCCGTACATTGCAGAACAATGTCGAATTTTTGATTGTGTATTTAGAGTGAGTGTGTGTGTGTTTTCTCTCTCTCTCTCTTTTCCGGCTTGAAAGATTAAAAATCGCCAAATATCGGTCTTCAATACCATATAAGGAACATAGAGATTAAGATTCGTTATTGTTACAACATTCTCATAATGTATTTTGTTCTTTTTCTTCAGTAATATACTTGCATGAAACTTATCTCTTCTAGTGTAGTCCTATTTATTTTTGTTTTCTTTCCTTCTTGCTCAGGATATTGTTATTAATATATTTTATAATTATATTTTATTAATATATACGAGGAGGTGCTGAAAAATTCCTGGCTTTGCCAAGAAAAACAAGTGTCAAAGGTCCGAGATTACGTATTTATTCAACGTATTCCCAACTGAAATCAATGCACTTTTGACAGCGTTGTTGAAGCTTTTCTATCTCATGCAAAAAAAAAAAAAAAAAAAAAAAAATCCTTCAAACTAGCTCTCAGCAGCTTGTGTGGCGTCAGAATTGTCCTCAAAACGGTGCCCCTTCAGGTATTTTTTTCAGGTTTAGAAATAAAAAATAGAAGGGGCCGGGTCTGGGGAGTAAAGTGAGTGGTGGACCAATTGGAATTCCAGAGTAGTCAATTTGACATCAGCAATATTGGACTTGTAAACGGGTGCATTATCGTACAACAGCATGATCCCCTTTCCACGGCGTTTCCTCTTAATTGCCTCTTTCAGCTGGTCTAGAAGATTAACATAATACCCTCCGGTGATCTTTGTCCCAGAAAACGGGCGCCAGGACTATTTTGTCCGATTTCTGGGTACGGAACTTTTTGGGGCGGGGGAACCACTATGGTGCCATTCCTTTGACTGTTCCTTGGTTTCGGGATCATACCTATGGAGCCAGGTTTCATCCTCTGTCGTTAGTCTAGCGAAAAGGTCATTCGTGTTTTCAAAATGTGCCAAGGTGGCTTTGGGTGCTTTGACACATTCCGTCTTTTGATCCGTATTCAAAAGTTTCGGCACCCATCTCACTGAATGCTTGCACATGTTTAGGATTGTGGTAATAATGTAACTAAGTCGCTCGCTAGAGATCTCCAGTATCTGGGGAATCCTTTTGGTGAATATTCGACGGTCCTCAAGAATCAGCGCATGGACAGCATCGCATGTTTGCTTGTCTTTTGAGATTGACGGGCGTCCGTTGCGGGGCTCATCTTCCACCGTGAAATGGCCAGTCTTAAAACGTGATATCCAGGTTTTCACACAGCTGTATGAAGGATATTTTTCCCCCAGTGTTTGGCATTTCTCCATATGAATTTCCTTTGCAGACTTTTTTTGGAGCCATAAGAACTTCATAACGGTTCTCAGCTCCGGCGACGTGAAACTTTCTCATGCCTCTTCCATCTCACCTTCTACCTGCAATGACAGATTTTATACAATTAGGATTCAATTGATTTTAATAGAGTTACATATTAAAATATGAGGCTTTCATTTGTTAATAATTTTGTCTACATCAATTTAAAGGGAACAAAGCCAGAAACTTTTCAGCTCCCTCCCCCCTCAAATTTAGTTTTTTCCTGGTAAAATTACTTCCTTGTAAAAATACCTTTATTTTATACGAGTTCTAACTTTTCAAATAAATAAAAAGAAGAACAAATATTGTTTTTCAGAATCAAAATGGGAACCTCCATCTGAAGGATATGTATCATTAAGTGAACAACAGCAGCAGACACAAGAGAGTACTAACGAAGAAGTGCCAAAAGAGAAAGATAAGGAAAGAGAAGAAAGCAATAGAGAGAAATCTGAAAACGCAGATACATCGGAAGACTCCTCACAAGAGAGTTCAAATACAGAAGAAGAAGAAAAGGAGGAAGACGAAGATAAAGAAGAAGAACAAATCACATCAGAAGCTGCAATTGGACCTGCACCGAAACCAGATCCGTATGGTGCGTGGAAGACAATCGAAACAAAGTACGTATTTCTCTTTCTAATCACTTTCTAAGCACATTAGGAAAAAAAAAAGTTTCTTCCGTCACTCTTTGACTTAAAATTAGAAGTATTCATAGCGTGTAATCTATTCACAAAGCTCTTTTGAAATTCGACGATTGAGTAAAGTAGTTATGTAATTTGTTAAGTTACTGGCGTTCATTATGATAAGTGATTTTCGAATTTTTGCATATTTGTATGTTTTCTTCCTAATGTGTTATTGATATGCTCTTTAAACAGAAATTCGTTTCAGGTGCTTTGGGGTAAAAGAGCAGTTTTATAGTGCATATATTTGCATATTTCGGAGGTTAGTGCATGTTTATGTCGTTACTACATATAAATGCATATTTAAAGAAACGACCAAATTGATAATTTTTAACTCCAACAACTTTCTTCCTTATAAATGGAATTTCAAGTTTCTAATATAAATAGACTCAAGATCTTTAAATGGTTCATTTTTGTCGGTTTAGAATATCTTCCAAGGTCATGTGAAAAGAGAATAAAAAAAGGATGAGTGATTCTTCCTCCCGGCAATGATGCATGAATGTCAGCTTTTTGGAAGAAAATATAAATAACAATGCCAAATCACCTACAACCAATGTTTCTTTCAGAAACAATGTTCCGGGGGGGAGCACACTTAGTATTCCGAGGGCGCACTGCTGGAACTATTATATTTATTAATATATTATAGACGTATTATTTTGGTCTCCTCCGGGGGTTCACTCTCAGAGAGCCGGGGGACAGTGGCCGCCAAAAGCATGTCTGGAAGAAACACTGCCTACAACAAAATTTCCACGTCACTCATCTCAGCAGTTAAAGTTGCTACTGTTGTGTGTGTGTGTGTGTGTGTGGATTTGAAATTGGTCGTGTGGCAATTTAAGAATACCAAAAGAAAAATCTGAGTCCATTTAGTTGTAGTGCAACATTTTCAAATTACAATTGTAACTAGCCCAGAATTTTGTCCAATTTTTGCCCTTTTTTGTCCACCCAAGAAAAAAATTTGTACCATTCAAATTAACAAAGGAGGGCCATTCCAAAATTTCGGCCACTTCGATCACATGTAGTGCGATATCATCAGATTCGAATTTTAACTTGCTCACAATTTTGACCAATTTTTGTCCATTTTCGTCCACCCAAGAAAAAAATTTGTACCATTCAAGTAAACGAGGGAGGAACATTTAAACTTTTCGGTTACTTCGATCACCTGTAGTGTGACATCTTCAAATTCGAATTTTAACTAGCTCAGAATTCTTTCCAATTTTTGTCTACCCAACAAAGAAATATGTACCATTTAAATAAACGAAGGAGGGCCATTTCAAAATTTGTCCACATCGATCTCCTGTAGTGCGACATCTTCAAACTTGAATTTTAACTGGACAAACACCATGTGCGTGGGTTTTCTCGGGGTTCTCCCGTTTCCTCCTACTTTCTTCATTCCACCATTTCATTCATTACTCATCATCACTGTCTCCTTTAGCCTAACCGGCATATCCGTGGGACGTAAAACTCAAAGATTTTGAATTTTAACTAACTCAGAATCTTGCCCAATTTTTTGTCCATTTTTGTCCACCTCCCAAAATTTTGTACCATTCAAATAAACGAGGGAGAGCCATTTCAAAATTTCGGCCACTTCGATCACCTGTAGCACGACATCTTCAAATTCGAATTTTAATTAGCTCAGAATTGTTGTTGTTGATTTTAGTTTAGCGTCCCTTTCAGCAGCGAGGCTATATGAGACGTGGACCTACTGATTAACGTGGAATCCGAACCACATGAGCTCCCGCCGGGAATTGAACCCGGGTCTCCCACGCCGTAGCTCAGAATTGTGTCCAATTTTTGAACATTTTTGTACTACGAAGCAAGGGCGCCGATTTCTCTGAAAATTTGGGGAAGGGGGGCATTGAGATGCAGAAGGTACATATATGAGGATTTTAAGAAATATTGCATTCAAATTATGTCAAATATTGTATATTCATAAATACAATAGGGAACCCACATGAGTTTTGGGGGAGGGTCCCCCAGGATCGGCGCCCTTGCCACGAAGAATAAATTCTGTACTATTGAAATAAATCAGAGACGGTCATTTAAAAAATTGTCCACTTGGATCACCTGCGGTGAGACATTTTCATATTCGAATTTCAACTATCCTGGTGGTACAAAAATCTACCAAAAATAGGGAAAATTCTAAGCTAGTTAGAATTCGAATTTAAAGATATCACACTCCTGATGATCGAAGTGACCAAAATTTTGAAATGGCCCTCCTTTGTTAATTTGAATGGTACAAATTTTTTTGATGGTACAAAAATGTACGGAAATTGGACGAATTCTGAGCTAATTAAAATTCGAATTTGAAGATGTCGCACTACAGATAATCGAAGTGGCCAATTTTTCAAATGATCCTCCCTCGTTTATTTTAATTGTACATGTTTTGTTGGTGGTTCATGAATGCACAAAAATTGAACAAAATTTTAAGTTTGTTAAAATTCGAATTTAAAGATGCACTACAGGTAATCGATGTGGCGAAAGTTTGAAATGGCCTTCCGTCGTTTATTTGAATGGTACAATTTTGTTTTCTTGGTTGGACAAAATTCCGAGCTAGTTAAAATTCGCATTTGAAGATATAGCACTACAGGTGATCAAAGTGGACAAATTTTGAAATGACCCACCCTCGTTTATTTGAATGGTACAATTTTTTTTTCTGGGATGGACAAAAATGTACAAGAATTGGGTAAAATTCTGAGCTAGTTAAAATTCGCATTTGAAGATGTCACACTCGTACAGGTGATCGAAATGGCCGAAATTTTTAAATAGCCCTCCTTCGTTAATTTGAATGAAAAAAAAATCTTGGGTGGACGAAAATGGACAAAAATTGGATAAAGATGTCGCACTACAACTAAATGGGCCCGAAAAATCTTCTAAAGTTACCTTCTGAAACAATAGATTAAAGTTGAGAGACGTTAAGAATTCAAGAAAGAAATATGTTATGCAAAGTGTATGCTAAACAAGTAGTATTTTCAAAGTAAGCTTGCTTTCAGAGGAGGACATTACTATTTTTTTCGATAGCAAAAACTCAAACTTCAGCAGCGCTCAAACCGTTGAAGAATATATTTCGGGAAGAAATGAACCACTCTTTGGAAATGAGCTCTAAATTAATTAAAATATTTGCCTTACAAAATCTAAACCTTGTCACAGCAGTTACTTTCTGAGATAAGGAATTAAATTCCCAAGTTTTCCTTTATGGAGTTTATGAGAGTATTTAAATATAAGCTTGTGTTGCTTTGATACGCACCTCGGTTTCTCGAAACGTAAGTTTCCTATTAAGTCTTCTGTTATGTTTTCGATAACTTTACCTTCTTCCCATTCATGCTCCATGTCTCGCTCAAATCACTTTATTCCATTTTAAAGTATCAATATTATACATTGTAAATTATTACTGTTTGAAACGGACAATGTTACTCTAGAAGAAAATATTCTAGGATTTACACATAATTGGATACAAAAAGTAATTTCAAGTGGATTTATTTTCTTTTAAACAACATAAGGTTTTTGAATAGAGGCTTTTAAAACAGTAAAAACTGCCTTCAACAGGTCCCTTATTGAACGGAAATTTATTTTAAACGGAAATATTTCACGGTCCCATGAATATAAAGATTAATATTAGGGTGGAGCGTTTTGCACTTTTGTTGGAAATTCGATGACGGCTAGTGCGGAAAAGATGTCATTAGTGGCACCGACTTTACTGATTTTTTTAATTTTTATTTTTTTGGACAACCCCTTACCTTACCCCAACGGACTTTTAAGTGTTTGGTTAGGCAACGCGCACAACACCAATTACAGAAAAGCTACTTGTGGTCGTTTTTAAAGTTACCTGATGGCTACAATTATTTTATTAAAAGAAACTTGTAGCAATGCCAGTAAATAATTTTAAAATATTTATGAGTCAAAGTACAGTCATATTAGCTCAGTTGTTGGAATTAATGTCCAGATTTTGTTTGGAATGCCACGTTAACGATGATTATAGGCATAGCTGTTGATATAACACGATTTATTTTTGGCAACTCTTCGCTTGTTATGTACACCTACAGCAAATGCTATCTAGCGGCAAATGCTTGTTATGTACACAACTTCGTGGTTGCTTACTTTGGCCACGCTCTTCGAGCGTCGTCGCAACGTCCGACTCCGTTCAGAAGATTCACGCTCCTCCCGCTCGCCTCGTTGTTTCCAGAACGTACGCCGACGTTTCTAGAATATTCTCGCTCGAAGTTCGGCGGTGGTATAAATATTGCGTACTCGGCCAACCAATCCAGCAGGCCAGTTTATTGCAGCTTAAGCTTTAACGGTTTTAGTTCGCTACTGTTTCTGTTAAGACAGAGAGTTTGTACATTGTACCTAAAGTTACAGTCTTCTTAGTGCGATACGATTCAGAGACATTTTGTATACTTTGGCTTCCAAGTTCGGAAACAATGGAAAGCAAATGAAGAAAATGCCTCATATCAGACCAACGCGGGGAAGTGTGAAACGAGGCTTATTTGACACTCCAAGTGAAATGAGTGAAGTACAGTTACCCACGTACGCTGACGTTATGCGACGTTATCATTGGTTTCGAAGTGGTTTAAGTGGTGACGAAAGTGTAACTAAATTACCAGTGACTGACATTTGTAAACTAGTTGGACAAAGAGTTGTACATATTTGGCGTAAAGCAAGCATTCCTGTGGTTTCAGAAAAGAAAGTTTTTGACATGCTGAAAACATTTTATAATAAGTGTCGCACCAAGGAAAAACATTCCAGTCGACAAGGACAAGAAGCAACACTTCGTGCAGGTTTTGTTGCACACGCGGAAAAGTATCTTTTTGATACTTGCAAGTCTTACAAATGTAAAACCGCCGAAGATTGCAACTGTGAGAGGACACGCAAGATTCCAAAACGAGAATTCAAGTTTTTTTTGGACCAGAGAACATCACGGAAAATAAGCATTGGTAATATTGACGTCCGAAGAATCAAATCTCTGTGAAAGAAGTTTTCCCGTAAAGTGAGCAGGGGCAGACGACCAAGAAAGACGCTGGAAGTGTTGAAGCAAGTCCATCAACTAGTGGGATTAATCATAGGCACAGGTCAAAGATACTGGCGTCGTAAGGGGAATCCAGCGAAGCTGTTGAATCGGGAAGCACGTCGGGATCTGACTTCCAGGCGCGACCAAGAAGGAAACATAGCCTAAAGCGCATCTGTCTTCAAAATACAGCAGAGGCAGCGTTTAGAACTGGAGCTTCAGACAGACAGGTTGTTTTGATCACTTCTGCCGTACTTTAGGACGCGAGACTCATAACGCCAGAGGACAAAAATCTTGTTGTTGACAGATCTAAGGTACAAAAAGGAAAAGATAAACTGGGTGAGAAGATCCAGAAATAAAAGGCTCACCTAGGTCGGGCGATTACAAGTATCTACTTCGACGGAAAAAATGATGCAACTCTTGTGCAAGAAAAAATTAACGGCAAACTACGAAGACGAGAGGTTACAGAAAAGCATATCACAGTTCTATCGGAGCCCAGTTCAGAATACTTGGGTCATGCCACACCTAAGTCAGGCACTGGCAAGGATATTGCCGACTCTATATTGTAGCTTTTAGAGAAGAACCAGTACGACGTGTCAAGTATTGAGGCAGTCGGCAGCGATGGTGAAGCCACGAACACAGGATGGGATAACGGCGTGATAAGTCAGATACAAAGATCCCTAGGAAAGGAACTGCAGCATCTCATTTGCCTTCTTTATATCAACGAGTTGCCATTTCGACACCTGGTTACCGAATTGGATGGTGGGACGACCGGACCCAACGCTTTTTCCGGCCCCATCGGAAAGAATTGTGAACGTTCACCGATCGTCTCCTTTACACCCATTCCCGTTGAATGGGTGTTTGAAATGGAAAAAACAGATGGTTTAAGCAGCGATCAGAATTATCTCTTTGAAATTTGTAAGGATGTTGCTACAGGAATGTGTACTACCGATCTAGCAAACAGAAAACCAGGACCATTATCACATTCACCATGGCTTACATTGGCCTGTAGGATGCTTCGCCACTACATCAGTACTGATATACCTAGTTCAAGTTTGTGTCTATTTTGCCAGTACATTGTTAAGGTATACGCTCCCGTCTGGTTTTCAATACGGTAAAATCCTTCGTGCGAAATGGGCGCCATGCATCTGTTTAGCATAGTTAAGCTATCACGTTTTCTGCCAAAAAAATCTACAACACATAGTTCATTCTGTTCAGCAAACAAAGGGATACTACGCTCATCGTGAAAACCTGCTGATAGCGATGACAGCAGATGAAAATCCACATATTCGAACGCTAGGTTGGAGTAGGATTAAAATAGGTTCCGCAGCCAGAAGACTCCGAGATCAAGCCGCCCACGTGACTTCATTGTTCCGAAACTAAACTTTACAGCTGAAAATTACTACGACATGATTAATTGGCCTAAATGTCTAACAGAGCCGCCAATCACACGAAACATAACGGATCAGCAGCTTGAAGAAAACATTCGAACTTCAGCTACTGTAACAACAACATTCCCTTGCCATAGTCAAGCTGTGGAACACACAGTGAAGCTGGTGTCCGAGGCAGCGTCGAAAAAGTGCGGCCAGAAGGCAAGAGATATCTACGTTAGAGCCAAACTGAAGTCTAGAACAAGAATGCCCTGCTTCGAGACCAAGAAGAACTACGTGACCTAAGGTCAAATGTCAACGTATGCCTACTGGGTGGGTGAGTGGGCGGAACTCGTTGTGCAACCACATCCACGTGGTGAGTTCTGAGTTATTTTGCGTACAGAGCAAAATAAGCGAAGAGTTGCACAAAGAAAATCGTGTTATATCAAGGGTTATGCCTATAATCATCGATAAGTGGCATTCCAAACAAAATCTGGACATTAATTTCAACAACTGAGCTAATATGACTGTACTTTGACTCATAAACATTTTAAAATTATTTACTGGCATTGCTACAAGTTTCTTTTAATAAAATAATTGTAGCCATCAGGTAACACTAAAAACGACCACAAGTAGCTTTTCTGTAATTGGTGTTGTGCGTGTTGCCTAACCAAACACTTAAAAAACTTTAAGTTCGTTGGGGCAGGGTAAGGGGTTGTTCAAAAAATCAAAAAACATTCAGTAAGGTCGGTGCCACTAATGGCACCTTTTCCGCACTAGCCGTCATCGAATTTCCAACAAAAGTGCAAAATAATCCACCCTAGTTAACATGGTAAAATTCTCTTGATTAGGCGGAAGCTGTGTTGCGAAGAACGGATGTTAAAATATATTTTTTAACGGAAATATTCAAGTTCCGGAATGCAGCATTTAGAAGATTTTTTGACATTTTGTAAGAGGTTAGATATATGAACTACGTTGTCTGTAAAGGTCTTCGTTTACTTGTTACTCTACATTTTTAACCCTTAGTCCACCGCCATGTAAGGCCCTAGATACTGCGCGACTTTTTGAAGAAAGTGCAATTTACATAGTAATTTCCAAATACCAAAAACTCGTTCTCTAGCTGGTTTAGAGACATGGAACAAGGAGCAAAATATACACAGTAGTTCAAAAGGAAGCCAACAATAGAGGGAGGAGCGCTGAAAAGGGCATAGCATCTACATTTTGTCATGGCCTTTGAAACCGTAGGTAGGCTTTTTTTTTTTTTCATTGTAAGTTTTATATGTATTAATTCGTAGCACAAATAAATACTGTAATTGAATACGGTAGGCCTATGTACAATATTTTATTTTATCTCACTATGTCCATTATACGTATGTACATTATTTAATTTTTAAAAAACACATCTATCTTCGTTAACTTTAAAACGTTTAACGGAAATTTTTGCCAATCCTGTTCAAATTCGCTAGGTAGGTCAAGAAGCTTTGAACGCTTGCAGAGCTAAAAACATTAAAATCGGCCTTGCGTTTATCAATACTCATTTCAGTTGAATTTCAAAGATCATAATGATGTTTAATGTTCGTTTTAGTCCGCTGTGATGCTTCTCTGTTCCTTATATGTATATTCTGTGTCATAAATTTAGGTGATTTCTTATATCAAATGAAATTAAAACTGCTAATAAACATCGGTCAGCGAACGCCTCCTTTCAGAGTTATAAACCGCCGAAAGTGCGAAGCATCACTTTATAAAACGCTCCCCCGTCTTGTATTATGGGATCTTTCGCAAGCGGTAAAAGGAATTAACAAACGAACTACTATAGGTTCTTATTTAAATATCCATGTTTTACATTCCTCTGGTACCTATTCAATGCGTAATCAATCAGTATTTAAAAAATGTATTTTCTTACCCCAACTTACTTTATACAATTCATTATGCCGGTACCGAGGGGTGCGAGCGGTCCCGGTTCGATTCGCGGTGGGGACACTCGCTCGAAAAAGTGTGATAGGTTTTTCAGGCCAGCCATCTTGAGTGCGGTGTTTCCTGGGTTTCCCTCATTCGCACCAGGCAAATGTCGGGATGATACCTACATAATGGTCCCAGACCGCTTCCTTCCCTCCCCATCCTTTCTTCCTTCCCTTTCATCGGATAGTGTGCTCACCGAGAGACTTCATCCCTCATATACGTGACGGGGTAAATGCCCTTAGATGCCGACAGTCCAGAAATCTATTTCTTAATCCTAATCCGGTACCGAGGAATTGTGAAACATGGATGTTTAGATAGAGCACTTACTAGCACGTACTGTGTAATTTCTTGAAATGCTTGCGAGGTGTCCCATAATTTTCCAGGTCAGGGCGTTTTAAAACGTGATGTTCGCATGTCGGCGGTCTATAACTGTAGGAAGCGTTTTTCGGTTTATAACTTTAAAAGGAAGCGTATTCCAACCCATGTTTATTCTTTTTCTTTATTCTTTCTCTAAGGAATCACGTTTATTAACACCCTGTATAAAGGTGATATAAAATTATTCGTACATGTTCATTTCAATATTGTTCTTTCTTTCTTTTTACTTTTTTTATTAACATTGTTAGTATTGTGTTTATGTTCTAATAAGTTCTAATATAAAAAGGCCAGATGGTGCACTTCATTGTTCTTAACATTGTTAAGCTCATTGTTAAGGAACAACTCAATGACAGAAAGTAATCATATTTAAGGAACATAAAAAACAATGGAGTATTTGGACTTCCTACATATTGTTAATATATTAAGCAAAATTGACCATGTTAATGTTTAGGATTATCAGAAACTCATATTGAAAGGGATATCTATTGGGAACTATGGAATTTCGAAGCTGAAATAGAAAATTAATTATGTATCAAAGAAAAAGTGAAATTAATCACTAACACACAATCAGTGTTTTCGTTAAAATACTTCATCAGATAGGAGGAAAAAGAAGTAGAGAGAGAGAGAAAGGAAAAGATGAATGAGTTGAGTTGATTTTGAGTTTAACGTCCCGTTCAGCAGCGAGGCTATATGAGACGTGGACCTACTGATTAACGTGGAATCCGAACCACATGAGCTCTCGCCGGGAATCGAACCCGGGCCTCCCACGCCAAAGGCGCGTACGCTAACCGCTTAGCCAAGGAGGAGCTCAGGAAAAGATGAAATAAAGAATAGAAAAAGTTTAGAAACATTCAGTTGGGCGTCATGATGGATTGCAGGGCCTTTTAACTCACCTAAACACTTCTCAGCTTTTCTTTTGTTCTGTCTCTACGTCTCCCCTTTCCCTACCTGATGAAGCATTTTAGCGAAGGTGCTCTTGGTATATTTTTTTTTCCTTTAGCTTGTGATTTTGTTGTTCTTTATGGTACTATATACTAATACTGTGTTTTGTACAGTACAGTAATACTACTATAAAATATGGTGTTTGTTTATTTAATTATTATTTTAAAATGGCTTCCTGACGTACTAGGTGTCGATATCCATTTATTTATGCATTATTCCTTTACAGACCTGTTGAACATGTGGATCTGCAGCTTCCTGAACAGGAATACATTGAGATCCGATTACCTTCTTCCTCTGAAGAACCTCAGGTTAAATTCAAGGAGAAAAAGATCAAAGGCCTCGAGGACTTTGCTGGTGGTGATAAAGAAGTATCATTTAAGAAGCGAAAAGTGGGTTTAGATCATAAAAGAAATATGAGAAGAAGATTGGACGATGATTGAAGTAGTAAAGACTTGATCACTAGAATTTTCAAAGCAAAGTGAGAGTCTATTATGAGACATTTTTCTAATGTTCTGATGGACAAAAATATTGTTAGTTAATGAAGATTTTTTAATGACTTTATTCATTACTGTATTGTAATGAATTCCATTCCATGTGAAAGTGTGTGTATGTGTGTGAAACGAACCAGAAGCAAACGAAATTGTTATGGTGTACATATTGAAATGTATGTGGTAATTATTTTTAACAGTCGGTACGCAATTACTAGAATAACACTGCATTTAGTAACAATTTTCTTTACAATTGTTTGGCCGAGTAATGTTAGTGGATTCATCAGGGATACGTAATGAATTGACAATTTCTGGAACTCGGAGCACATTTTGAGTTGAGTCGATTTTGAGTTTAACGTACGTTTCAGCAGTGAGGCTATATAACACGCGACTTACTGATTAACGTGGAATCTCAACCACAGGAGCTCCCGCCGGGAATCGAACCCGAGTCTCCCACGCCAACGGCGTATACGCTAACCGCTTAACCACGAAAGAGCTCCGAAGCTCATTTTGTTGTAAAAGAGGGTAAACTTCTGTCTACATGAAAATATATAGAATTGAATAAAATGCTAGAGAATGTTCGAATGGCGAAAGGTATAATATAGAACAAAAAGCCCTAAAACCATGTTTAATAATTAATTAGATTCTTTTAAATATTTTATTTGCAAAATGTTTTTCTTCTAGTCGTGTTTCTGTTGAACTTTAATTCGAAAACATAAGGAAAACAAACAAACAAACAAAAGCACTCCACGTTCAAAATAGTGCGTCGAACGATAGTGAACTTGTGGAGATGAGTCATAGAGCATATAATATATGGAATTACAATACGAATTCATAGTTAGAAAGAATACAACATTTTTTCACCAGTGAATTCTAATTATTTTGTTCTCACTCTCTTCCGTGTGTACATTATATTTAAGTTGGGAGTAATTCTGGGGAAAGGAAGAAAAAGAAAATGTTTATCACTGGACTAACGTTACGATAGTAGTTTAGGCAGATGTTCTGACTAAGGATTAATTTTCCATCACAGCACTAAGAAAATGCCAGTAATTCAGGCGATAATCCACATAGTGATCAAAACATTTTGTCATTGTTTACGTGAGAATATCTTGTATTAATAATGATCCGTTATATTGTTGTTTTGTTAGATTTTTATGTGGCATAGGAGTGTTTGACTATGGAGTACGAAATAATGTGCTGCAGCATTGCCGAATAACGCTTTGTTCTAATCCGCTTCAGCTCATGAAATAGTGTTTGGTTACTAGAGTTATATTCGTTGTCTATGGTTCCGTCTGTCTAATATAAATTGCGCAATGCATTTTTAAACTAGAATTTATGACTACAGCTGTGGCCACTTGAGCATATTCTGCTATATTAACAACTACTCTCACCTCCGAGTCTTGTTTTCTGAGTGATTGACACGTCGCTTTCACGCAGACGAATTCACGCCACAGAACTGTCGGTATCATTGTGGTTTCTTCTAGCTTTCTTTGGCTCTAATTTACAACCATGAAAGCCTTATGTGTTATTTGGTCTAGTGGCTAGCGCATATGATCCCAGGTTCGATTCTCGATGGGAGACCATTAAAATTTGAACGTTTTATGGTGGTACGGATTTAACCTTAAAAACTAGGTCTTATAACCTCGGTGTTCTAAAGGAATGCTAAACTTCAACATGTAAACAATACAACTATGATAGTTATATTTTCATTTTCTGATTCGTAGTCCTCCAGTTTCTATGATTTAATTAGATTCACAAGCAGTACGTGTGTCATATGTATGCTGTCCCTAATTTCAACCCAAGGATCCTCAACACTAGTGTACTCCGAACCTTCTAAAACCGAGAATCTATTCGACACCTCAATCTGGTATTCCCCACAGGGCCTAGAGCTGAATGGTAATCACCAGGTTATGGCGTATGCTGATGATGTAAATATAATAGGGTATGATAGGAGAACAATAGAAACCAATGCAGATGTCTTGCTAAACGCTTGCAGGGACACGAGTTTGGAAGTAAGTGTAGAGAAAACTAAATACATGGAAGTTCGCCGGGGTCGTAATACTGCAAATTATGGGTGCGTTAAAATACCAAATAATACTTTCGACAAAGTTGATACTTTCAAATATCTAGGATACATATTAACAGACCAAAACCATATTCACGAAGAAATTAAATGTCGACTGAAAGCTGGAAATTTATGTTATTCATTTCAAAATCTTTTGTTGTCGCAAATTCTGTCGAGGAACTTAAACGCAGACTGAAAGTACTTGTATTTGAGAACAAAATTCTGAGACGAATATTCGGACCCAAGAGGAACGAGTGTGGGAATGATGGAAATTTCATAACGAGGAACTGGATAGTTTATACCGTTTACCAAACATTGTTAGGGTCATCAAGTCTAAGAGGTTGAAGTGGGAAGATAAAACCAAAATGGAAGAAAGTAGGAACGCTTTCACAGTTTTGACTGGAAGTCCAATCAGTAAAACGACTATTAGGAAGACCTAGATGAGAGGACAATATTAAGATGGATCTCGCAGAAATAGGAGTACAAAGTAGAAACTGGATCCAATTGGATAAGGATAGAACTGAATGGAGAGCTTTTGTGAACCTTTAGGTTCCATAAGACCATAGAGTTGGTTTATATGTGTCAAATGTTAGAATAATGAATGCCACTGTTAGTGAAATTCAAATAGCAATAAATACAATCTGCTACCGAACGGTGTACATTTTCCATATAGAATAATAAATAAATAAACAGCAGAATGAGAACTGTTTCAGCGGAGTATGAACTATCAACTGTTATCAGATTGACTTCAAACGACATATTTTCTAGTGCCATAAAAGTTCATTTTTCTCGAAAACTACACATCACAATTTGCCCCTTTCCCCAAGCATACCATTTTGTGTAGCTCTATGTGGTCTACTTTGAACTATATCTTATTAATCATACTGTGTACTACTATCGTGCTAGTGCCATAATGAAAAAAAAAAAAGGAAAAGAAAAAGCTTTAGTACCCTACAGTCAGTATAAGATGTACATCTTAATAATGGCGTGGTTACCATAAGCATCAATTTTTAGGTTTAAAAAAATTTTCTCGAAAATTGCCCATGAGAATTTTACACACCCATATAGTAATTTAGTTCAGTTTAATGAATCAGCTTTATCATATTCACAATCATATTCATATTTATTTGCCTGTCTATAGCCTGCAATATAAGGATATTCACCAATTAAGCTTTACAGTTGTCAAATATGGTTACATTTTCTATATGTTATCAGTAAGATAATTTTCAACAGAGTAATAACTTTTTTCTAACAATAATTGTAGCAGAGTATTTCTGAATACCCGTTTTTCATTAATGTCCTTATATTTTGTCGGTAATTTGTTATACAATTTTATACAATTCATATAGACAATTATGCTAAATTCGCATAGTTCTGCTGAATGATACACGTATTACAATTCTGCCTAGTATTGTAAGAGTGGATCGTATTTGATAATGTAAATACTCCCTTGTGTTCGATGACATACATATTTAATATATGTCTAATATTTGAACATTTTTTCCGTTAACCACTAATAATATTGTAGAATTTTTAGTGTGTAAGATACCCTCTTCATAAATTGCAGGGAATTGGAATAATAACAAATTAAAACGATAATTATGAGGATTATATCAATAATTTTTTTTGTTAGTTTAATATCCTACATTATACCCTTTAGTCTAAAGGAAACGGATAATCAATGAAGTAAATGAATGTGGGAGTTTTTTTTTTTTTTTTTTGTGTGTGTGTGTGTGTGTGTGTGTGTGTGTGAGTGAGAGAGAGAGAGATCTTTTCGAAAATATAATCTGGGACCGAATGCACCAAAGCCATACGCGCTAGCCACTAGAGCAGTGCGGATGGCTAAGATTATATAAAGTTCATTCAGAAGAAAAGGAGGAGCTGAGAGACAATTATTTATTATCTGTTCAAAATAAGAAACGAATTGACATTTAGAGCAAGAGGTGTTACCCTGTTGTCATATCATGAGTATTCCGTTAAGGCATCCGCTTTAACTGCCATTTCCAATGAAAGGATAATTATAGAGAACGCTTCAGCGGAATACTCATGATGTGGGAACAGGGTAACCACGTCTTGCTTTAAATCAATTCGTTTCTTATTTTGAACAGATAATAAGTCAGACATTCTGTAAATAATAATTATTTAGGTTAAACAATCTGAGAACCATTTGCTATTGATGTACCTATTAACATAAATAGCAAAATATTGCTGGGAAGTTAGTATACTATAAAGATTTCTTTGCGTTATACTGTCTTATGGAGTATTTTTCCCCAATCTTCTCAGTGACTTGTTCGATAACACTTTCTTTAAGTTGATGAATAACGTGGCCACACTTCTCCTATACACCACGTCTTTAACAAGTTCAAAGCTGATTTTTTATGGTTTGTTTCAAGTTCTTAGCCAGGGTAACACCTAAATATTTGAATTTTCACTGTGTGTATATGTCAAAGTCCCCCTAGAGAATACCATATAGTAAACGAACTTCAAAAATAAAGATATTGCAACGTTGAAAATATCGATAAAGAGTATATATTTAGATACTTATAAATAAGAAAATCGATTCCACGTATCTAACGTGCGTATGTTCCTTTTTTTAATCCTTGTACGTATTTCGATGCTTTGTGAAATCGTTAAAGTAGTCGGCGTACTTAAAACTTTATATAAGCTGCAATGGAATAACAAGGGGTAAATTTAGTAAACTTCATAATTTTAATAAGTCTTAGGAGCTAATATTATAAATCATAGATACCTGAATCGTGCAATTTAATATACCTTAAGCACAACGTGTCAGTTAGATACCACTGACAAGTAAAGAGTCCAAATGGATGAATGGAGTTGCGGGATGAGACATAGTGGGCCTGATAGAGGATGCGAAAATATGTGTATGTTCAAAGTTATAGCGGCTGAGCGCCATAAGAAACGGAGGGGGAGGGGGTCAAAGTTGGTGGGAGAAAGGCTATGCTATATTATAGAAATTCATCAAATAAACTGTTAAATCGTAAAAATAATGAAATATATACAATGGAAACGGTGGTAGTTTCACATATTGCCAAAAGAAGAATTGGCGGAGTAGATCATGAACTGCCGCCGCCATTTTGAAATATGTGATATCTTTTGAAACAGAAAGGTAGTCATGTGATATATCAATTAGGGCCAGAATGTTCTTTAAAAAATATATATATGAACTCTAAAGATCATTATCTGCACTTATTTGGAAGATTTAAGATCATCTTTATAGTTATTTACGAAAATCTACGAGACTGATACTCGTATGTTGAAAGTTTGGATTATCATGAAAACATAAGTAAGTTAAACATACCTACAAGCCAATAAAACTAAAAGTGAAATTTGATATCTACGTTGTATATTATTGCAGCATTATTTATGACATTGCTTCCATTTTGCTTCTTATAGTGCCGAAGAGAACTGTTCCGATCTAGAAGAACCGCTTCCGCTTGACGTTTTTGTTTTTGTTTTGTTTTGTTCTTGCGCTTATGGTCGAAAACAATGTTGAATTTATATAGCTACATTTTGTTAAGTGACATACTTACTAATATAGACCATAACACAATAAAATCTGATAGATTGCAATGCAATTATTACGTACTGTACGTAAACCACAATATTTTAACCACTTGCTATATTTTTCACTCAACTTTGTTTGTTCACCTTCGTAAGCAATAGCAACTTGGGACGAGCGTAGCATGTGATATCTAAATGAAAAGTGAACTACTGCAGTCGAATACGGCAATGAAGTTGTAGCGGAACATAAGTTATTGGGTGAGGTGGCTTCCTCGAGTGTCTATCGTGTCGCATTGTATTTGATTGGTTTGTTTGAAATATGAAGCCTTCGATTATTGTGACAATGTTAGCACAGGACACGATTATTGTGTCCTCCGGCGATGTATCATCATTGCAAGTTCCGAATTCGCGAACTAACATTGTCACAATAATCAAAGGCGAATCAATTACGAACCAAACTTTCAACTTATAAGTATCAGTCTCCTAGATTTTCGTAAATAACTATAAAGATGATCTTAAATCTTCCAAGTAAGTACAGATAATGATCATTGAAGTTCATAATTGACATTTTGAGAACATTCTGGCCCTAATTGATATATTACATGACTACCTTTCCATTAAAAAAAAAAAATCATATTTCAAAATGGCGGATTTCAAGATAGCAGCGGAGGTTTGTGATCTACTCTGTCAATTCTTTTGCCAATATGTGAAACTACTACCGTTTACATTGTCTATTTTTCATTATTTTTACGATTTAACAGTTTATTTGATGTATTTCTATAACATAGCATAGCACTTCTCCCACCAACTTTGACTCCCTCCCCCTCCGTATCTTATGGCGCTCAGCCGCTATAACTTTGCACATACACATACTCTCATATCCTCTATCAGGGGCACTATGTCTCATCCCTCAACTCGATTCATCCAATTTGGACCCTTTACTTGTGATAATGAGTCGCCCAATTCCAAATCGTCTCATTCCCATTTTTTTATTTTTCATTGTTTATGATTTATTAATACTTAATTCAGCTAATTTATGTCATTTAGTATGTTCAAGTATTTGTTTTACATTTTACAAAACTTATTTCATTTATTAAATTAAGATGATAACAAAAGAAAACTTGATTTTCCGAAAGTTTGTGAAGCGACAAGAGACGTATTGGGATTGAGCAATTCAATTAAGCCTACAAAACTATATAATAATAATTAAGCTCCTTTAAAATTCCAAAAGCATGGTATTATTATTATTATTATTATTATTATTATACTTCACTGTGCCTTGTTACAAAAATATAAAAACATAATATTCTAGTAGTTTAAAAAAAGAAAAAAAGGAAAGAATAATCTAGATTTACGTTTTCAAGTTGTGGTAACGATCAATGGTGCTTCATTGTACAGTTTGTCTACTGGCTTCACGAAATAATCTTGAGCTTTATTATTACTTTTTTTTATAGCATATTATTTCTTCCAGCTACTGATTGTCCGCACTGCCAATTTGTGTATTCAAAAATTCTAGTCTGTACAGTGATACAGATGTTTATTCGTAAAGGAGAATATTTTCCACGAAAATTCCACAAATTCTCCCATTGCATAAGTTCGGATTGTTTTTAAGGTTGTATAAAAATAGCCGGACACTCTTCGGAGCGAAAAGATGCAAAAGGAGGTTGTAAAGAAATAAAGATGGAGGTTCTGAAATGTAGTTGATAATTTTCTAAGAGTAGTAAGATCTATATTATTCTCTAAGGCTAGTTTTAGACGGAAGCATTTATTGTAGCATTTCTCGTAGTAAAAATCGTATCATCGATATCCTACCGTGTAAAGTAGCAAATGCTATAGTATTTCCCATGCCATGGCATATCCTATGGCATTTCTTGTCGATAGAACCTGCTCTATTTCATAGCATTTTCCGCAGTATTTCTGGTCCGATTGCAGCGCCGCGGTGTGTTAAAAGGACGCTAAAGATTTTGTGCCAAATATCCATGCTCTTTGTTTTGTGTGGGAAATTGAATTGTAGTAAAGAAAAATGAGTTGGAGTACGGATGCTCTTTGCCCATATATTTCTTTGTGGTATTGGTTTTTTAATATAACCGACGAGAACTGTTGTTACAACCACTATAGCTTTAGCTACCTCAGGCTTTAGTTTCGGAGCCATAATTGCGCTCTTCTCCAGTGATTTGTTTGCTGCGTTACGACAAGACGCTTATCAAAATACTACCGTGTAAAGCACCACGTACTTTTGATGCCATAGAATATTATATGAGATTTTTGGCAGCATATCTGCTACGAGAAATGCTACGATAAATGCTTCCGTCTAAAACTAGCCTAAGAAAGCTAATGAAGAAGATTCGCACAAAGCCCTTCCATAATGTCTGCAATGATTTGGGTGAAAATAAGTGTGATCAACGCTGTTCCCCTTAAGATTATACTGCATTTAAATGCATGGACAATCGTTAGAACTACTATGGAATTAGTTGATATATTAAAAATATTTGTATGCATGGCTCTGTATGTTCAATTTGCAAGCACGAGTAATGAAAAATGTACAACTATAAAATAAAGTACAATGTTTATAAAATTATTTATTTTATGTTATTTTTACTATACTTACTATTTTTCTTTACTTATTTATTTGTGTATTCACAAACACAATTCCAGATACAGCTGAACACCAGTTTACACTGGGATATTTAACAAATATAAGAGATGATAACATGAAATAATAATAATAATAATAATAATAAATCTAATATTAATAAAGGCTGACAATAGCTGACTAGAATTTATTAAAGTGACGTTGTAGTGCAGAGTTATATGTAGTGTCAGAATTAAATAAATCTACGGGTGTATGTGATATTTCATTGTATAACTTAAGGAAGCCAGTAGAAAAGAAAGCGTTGAAGTATTGACAGTCGAGGTCGTACAATATGAAAAAGATGTGTGTTACGTGATTGTGTGAATGGAATTCGGAAATACAATTCAGAGAGTAACGTTTCGGATCTGAATTGGCCATGTGAGTTTGTAGAGATATTTGACATCACTGATATTATGACGAATGTCAGGTAGTTGAATATTTAGTGTTTGTAACAGTTCGTGCTTTGTCATCGCACATATCCGAGATACTCTGAAATGTACTATTGCAAGGAAGAAGTTTAGAATTGAGAGCCGTGATAGGTTTGTAGGATCTGCCATTGTCCAAATAGGTGAACAATATTCCAATTTAGGAGAGATTATTGCCTTGTAGAACGTTGCTAAGGAAGAGAGGTTCCGTATCTCTGTTAATCTGTACAAAAGTCCTAGAGTGACAGCATTTATATGTTCTGTAAAAGTTAGTCTTGTGTCAAAAGTAACTCCGAGATCTTTATGACTATTGACTCTCGTGCTGGGCGAACCATTTATATTGTATGAGGTGTTTACAATATTTTTCTTTAGGGAAAATGTTATGGATCTACTTTTATCGGGATTTATGTTTAAGAGCCATGTTTTTCACCAAGAGGAAAAATTATCGTTTTGAAGTAGGTCGGAGTCGTCTACACTTCCCTGAAGATGTTACAGTCGTCTGCAAATAAGAAGATTCTGCTGGAGGTTGAGTTGAAGACATTAGCCAGCCCAAAAATGTGGGGGGGGGGGCGATGAAACCATATTATATTTCATCACCATATTATAGCTCATTTGCCAGTCTACCGTGAAAATTTTAGTGGGGCGCCGCCTAGACCCCCCTGGGTACGGGCCTGTAGCCAGGTGATCCATACACAATATGAATAAGAGTGGACCAACTTCACTACCCTGTGCTACTCCGGATGTTACAAGAAGCGGGCGGATGTTATATATCTGCGATCGTGGTCAATAGTTTCTACGTAGAAAAGTTTTTCATGGATCAGAGTTTAACACTGCTCACAGAACTATAATATGACACTTGACTAAAATATTACAGCACGTTCTCAGGTGGATTTTTATCGTAAATAGCTAACAGAATATCTCAACCGAATTAATATGGTAGCTTAAGTAATCATAACGTTCATCGCCGCAGCAATGAAAGTTCGCAAGTGGATTCTAGCTTGTGGTTATGACGTTTAGACCAAAGGAGACGGATCATTAATGAAAATGCATGATTATTAAGTTAAATTTTCTATGCTTTCCCACCGAGAATCGAACCCGGAAATACGGGCACCATAGGCATAAGCGTAGTCACTAGACCAGCGAGTAGGACTTATATTACATTAGGGTTTGTCCTCCTTGCGAAGGGTACTTCAGCATTTATGACCTCTTCCCTTGCTAGCAACAGCACCACACGGCGATTACGTTAGAACTTCTATTTTATTGGGGAAAAAAACTTACGTTTGTATATCAGATTTATTACGCATTGACTATAAATTACTTGGTCTATGCTGTTTACATTATATGTATGCTATTGCCGCCTTATCCAGAGTCGTTTTGAAGTATGATTAGCATCATACTAAAAGCCTGGCTACTGCAGGAAACATATGTTAGTCGAACCCTTTAGTATGGCACTAATCACTTATCAGAACGACTCTGCATAAGGCCCTTGATGTTTACGCAAAGACACACATTACTGCCTGCTTTTGTCATAACTATCTTCTTGTAGGCATAGCATTGCATATATGTGGTCTTAATTCGTATGAACATTCCCAAAATTGTGGTAGGTAACAATGCAAAATTTGTGCAAATCAATTATCATTGCTATACCCATTATCGCAAACTAAAACGCAGATTTTGGTTGTGTAGACGCAAATCATTATGGAACGGTGCCAATAAGCTATTTTTTAAAAATCCAAGCCTCTTTAAAAGAACAATATTATTTTTATTGTGTGTGTACGAAATTTTAATGAGTTGCCTTACAGGCTGACTCGGGTGAGGTTAAATTTATATTGAAGTTGCACCACCCGATCGTGACGTAATGTCATGTGGTATTATCATGGCGGCGTGTCGGCTGTGAACAGAAGGGTGTTTTTGTGGAAATTGTGACAAAGGTGGAATAAAACGAACCCTGCGAAACTTCTAAATCCCTTCGCTCGCTCAGATTCGTATCGCAGCGTAAGTATATATATATATATATATATATATATATATATATATATATATATATATATATATATATATTTATCAGTGACGTATTTTGTGGGCTACCGGGCCTACTGGCGGTAGCTCTAGAATATTACAAAATAAAGTTATTATAATATAAACTAATTTATATTGATAATTTTATACTTTAATATCATGTATGATAAACATTTCTGAAAAGTTTATGTATTTAGAAACATCCAATACTTCTTTGCATGGTTTGCCTCGCTTCCTTAACAGAACGACGTGACAACGCAGCAGAAACCTTGTTACTCCAGCAAGAATCGTAGTTATCAGCGCATTCCCCTCTCTTCACGCATCCAACTCAAACACACAGCGTACAAACGGGCTGCCAGGACACCAGTTGCCTCAAGAGAAATCGGTTTCTTGGAAGTGAGCGAAGAGTTAAAGAGAAGTTATACGAGTAATGATAGTGCATTTTGGAGGACTTTGAGAATTGTCCCCGACATCTTGAGCCTCGTTCCACAGCGGTTTCCGTCAACGCAACGCAAATTTTGAGTTTTACAGTATTTTGCGATAGGCGGCATAGCTGTTATATATGTATGTTTCATTATTTGCGCTACGTTGCATAGGCTCTTACAGTCTCAGGCTCCTTCATTGGCTAATCGCCTATTTCAGCGTTCTTTATTACTCGCACAACTTCCATTTACTGTGGTGAGTTCGGTTACAACCTATCCAAAGCAAAATGTAAGGTCATTTCGTGCACCAAATGAAGGTAGAAATGTACAATCGTTCCTACGAAATAAGCAATAAGATAATAATAATAATAATAATAATAATAATAATAATAATAATAATAATAATAATAATAATAATAATAATACAGTAAATCCGCCTACAACGGACCCTTTATTAAACGGAAAACTGTCTTAAAGGGAAATATTTCATGGTCCCATGGATTTTGGAGTTCAGTGGCGGCGGTTGGACGTTAGAAGTGGGGGGGCAAGACATGATCTGAACAATTGTATATCAATGTTAGATTTCCTGATTGTTTCTAACACTGTTTCATGAAAGGTTGTATAACTAATAGGATACTATCTTTTTTCACTTAAAATGCCGTATATCGTATTTCTATTTCATTAAGTAAATTCATAAGAGCAATACAGGTAACCCTTTATACTCTTAAACAACGAAAGCGTAAGAAGAGATTTGAGTTCTTGCTCATGAACATATTAAAATTCTGTCTGGAAAATTGTGTGATCAGATTATCTAATAAATTTGCAAAATAAATAAATAGAAGGGATAATATTAATTATAATAGTAATGAATAATGACGCTTCTTTTGCACAAGTTATATTGAAACTGGGAATTAATGAACAATTTGTACTTTTAATTCCACACATGCCATTATATTAATGTTTTTAGTCTTAGAAAATGAAATACAGTAAGTACTGCAAGCATATGCTATGACATTTAAAGAAATATGCAATTGCAATATTAATTGCTTTGAATTGCAATTAAAACGCAATTCCTGTAGCTTTCTTAACTCCATTTGAAGACAAATAACCAATATGTACTCACGCAACGGCAAATATCATATGGCACCATTTTTTTTTCTATGAAACGGTAATACATACAAACCCTTTACCAGGGTGTCCACATTCTGGAAAATAAGTGTAAGTCAGGGAAGTAAAAATGTATCAGGTGAAATCAGGGAAATGGCAGAGTGGTCAGGGAAAGTCAGGAGAAAATCGATTTAGGTCCATTGTTCAATTATTGAATTTATGAAATAGGGTTGATTTCTTTACTGTTACTGGACGCAAAATGTGGTGTTCTCAATGATGATATTGAGGGAGTCAGTGTTCTCTGATATAGTCGTTGAAACTAATTTTCTGCGAAAAACACATCTAACTACATCCTGGCATATTTGCTCAAAAGGGTAGACGCTGTTCTAGAAGAATTGCATGGTACCAAGAGGATATCTGGACAAGTGGCTGAGAATGCGAAGAAATAGTATCTCCAGCTCACAGTGAAAGTGAAGAATTTAAGGAACACTAGAATGAATTCATAGCCAATGATAGAGATGGTATTGGACTTGATGAGTTTTTTACTTAGTCTTAGGAAATGGGAAGAACTTCTTTGATTTATGGTCAGTTATGAAATGTGTTTTATCTTCTTTTACGGAAACGCATTTTTTGAAAGTCGTTTCACAATAAATAAAATTCTCATTGTTGAGAATTTACAAGAAGAATCTCTGGTGGCTCAACGGATCATATATGATTCTGTGATGAGAATAGGTGGATCATCAGGATTAATAATTACAAGAGGCATGATAAATTCAGTTAGAAGTTCAATGAGACAATATCCGGTGTATTTGGAAAAGAAAAGAGAAATAAATGCTGGAGACGAGAAGAGGAGAGAGAAACGGAAAATTCAGCAACTAAAGGAGCTGGAGGAAGAAAATAAAATTAATCTGCGAAGACAAGGACATTCAGATCAACTATGCGAGAAAATATGAAAACAAATTTCTAAATTTGCTGCATTTAACAGCTGCACCAGCAAAAGTATGTGTTACATAATGTGTGTGTCTTCTTTTTTTTAATAATCAATAAAATCATGTATGAACTGTTTATTGCTATAGGCAATATTATAATGCTGTGTAATTGGTATTATAATGTGTAATTTTTTTCATATCTTAAGTACTCTGTATACTGCACACTTTCGTTTGTAACTTTACATTTTGTGCAATATGTAGGCCTAATCAATAATGGCCTAATGCACATATTTATAAATTTATATTCCTTTGGAAACAAAATTGAAAAAGAAAGAAACAGAAATGGAATGAATAGAACAAGGCCAACTATGGGTAATGTGGAGGCTGGTGTTTCTTTCTTTTTCCTATATTTTTAAGTTATTCAGGGAAATCTGCAACTTTTGTCATGGAAAGTCAGGGAAAAGTCAGATCTTTTCTCCAAATTGTATGGACACCCTGTTTACATTTCCAAATGAAATTATATAAATAAGGGCACTTCAAAAAAGTGGGGGGGCAACTGCCCCCTCTTGCCCCCCTAATCGCCGCCCATGTATATATTTATCAGTGACGTATTTTGTGGGCTACCGGGCCTACTGGCGGTAGCTCTAGAATATTACAAAATAAAGTTATTATAATATAAACTAATTTATATTGATAATTTTATACTTTAATATCATGTATGATAAACATTTCTGAAAAGTTTATGTATTTAGAAACGTCCAATACTTCTTTGCATGGTTTGCCTCGCTTCCTTAACAGAACGACGTGACAACGCAGCAGAAACCTTGTTACTCCAGCAAGAATCGTAGTTATCAGCGCATTCCCCTCTCTTCACGCATCCAACTCAAACACACAGCGTACAAACGGGCTGCCAGGACACCAGTTGCCTCAAGAGAAATCGGTTTCTTGGAAGTGAGCGAAGAGTTAAAGAGAAGTTATACGAGTAATGATAGTGCATTTTGGAGGACTTTGAGAATTGTCCCCGACATCTTGAGCCTCGTTCCACAGCGGTTTCCGTCAACGCAACGCAAATTTTGAGTTTTACAGTATTTTGCGATAGGCGGCATAGCTGTTATATATGTATGTTTCATTATTTGCGCTACGTTGCATAGGCTCTTACAGTCTCAGGCTCCTTCATTGGCTAATCGCCTATTTCAGCGTTCTTTATTACTCGCACAACTTCCATTTACTGTGGTGAGTTCGGTTACAACCTATCCAAAGCAAAATGTAAGGTCATTTCGTGCACCAAATGAAGGTAGAAATGTACAATCGTTCCTACGAAATAAGCAATAAGATAATAATAATAATAATAATAATAATAATAATAATAATAATAATAATAATAATAATAATAATAATAATACAGTAAATCCGCCTACAACGGACCCTTTATTAAACGGAAAACTGTCTTAAAGGGAAATATTTCATGGTCCCATGGATTTTGGAGTAAAAGACATGTAAAAGTCCCTTCATTAAGCGGAAACTGTGTTATGCGGACAACGGAAAGCAAAATAAACTTTTAACGGAAAATTCTGAGTTTCAGACTACATCGTTTAGAAAATTTTTAAACATCCTGGGAGAGGGTAAACATATACTGTCGGCGATAAATACTTCGTTCTTTTGTTAAATCTTTATGAGCAGTGTTGATCTTCGTCAATCACTACTCATATTCAGCTCCCACGATTTTTCGCTAGTCCTACGTAGCATGTCAGCTGTCAGTCTTCTTTGTAGGCGTACTTCTGTTCCGCTTGTGGAGCAACTAGCGACAGCCAACAAAAATGAGAAGAAAACTGACAAAACAAAGTTCTGGAAAAAAGGAATTGAGGTAAAGCAGAAGTTATATATCTCCATCACGTGTCGTGAAAACAAGGAGGAAAGAGTTCAGAGGACTTTCAAAATTCCAGAGAAAGCTTTTCTCTGTCCTGAAGTATACCGCAGCCAAGTAGTGGCAATGTATGCAAAAAATCCTGCTTGACTATTGGGAAAAATAAAGGGAAGTGTGCACAGCATATTTTGTGTTTATTTTAAGTTTTTTTGGGTATTAATCCGTAGAAGGAAAAAGCACTGTAATTGAACAAGTTGCGTACATCAATATATTTTCTCATTATGTCCGTTATAAGCATATATATATATATATATATATATTAACGGAAAGGTCTATCTCCATTAAGCGGAAACCTGTCTTTAACGGAAATTTTTGCGAGTCCCGCTCGATTCCGCTGAAGACAGGTTTTACTGTAATAATAATAATAATAATAATAATAATAAACTTTCTAGTGAAGGGTGTAGCGAACATACAGCCAGAATGGGCTGAATTATATTATAAAGAAAGTGGTACATTTTCAAAGGAGAGAAAAGCATCCGGACAGTATTATGATTTCAGAATAGACGAGTTATTCAATGAACACAACTCTAAATTCAACAACAGATACGTAGATGTCCTACAAAAGTATACTTCCTCTTGGTTATAATTGAATATTGAACCTAGTAAACACGGAACTACTCCGCATAAAAACTAGCTATTAGAAAGTTCAGTTGTCCATTATCGTCAGTTCATGTTGTGTGTATGTCACTCAATCTGTTCGAGGCGCTTGCGTCACTCCGTCAACCTAACGCCAATGACGCCACGACGCCTATCATCCTTGACGTAGAGTTCGAATCTAAGTTGTCCGTAAGTCCAGGAAGCTAAGTTAGCCATCGTCCATGTAACAGATGACGTCCAGTTTAAGACTACTTCTGGTCCATAGCCCAGATCCTAAGAAGGAGATTACAGAGACGGCCAACAGCGAGAACGAACGCGGGACTTCAGCGTTCAGAGCAGAGTAGCGACCGGAACGTCAAGACTGCGAGGCAGCACCCGAAAGAAGAAGAGGGAAAACCTCCGCTGGGTTCGATCCAAAGACTTCAACAGTCGACAACAAGCTCTTTCACAAGTAATAATGCGTCGTTAACACAACATTAACTGAAAGTGTCATCAAGTTCCTGTACCTGTGGGCATCAGCAAGCTAAGCGCACGTGAGTAAGGAATACCATCTCTTAATGATCTATAAAAGGTTGTTTTGAGGAAAAAGGGAAACGAATTCTCTATTTAACACACATAGAGATTTCTTTATTTACCGCATTGACAAGTTTATCTCTTTAAGTCTCAGCTATTAGCCTTCAGCTAATGAGACTCCCGATCTATACCGGGACCCTTCAGGTTTAAAGCTTTGATCGGTTATCAAATTTCAATAAATTATTCTGACAAAATACCCAGATCTCCATTACTTATTTTCATTAACTCATCATCATCCTTTTTGTAATAAAATACAAAATCCAACGTTTCATCTTTTATTTTGAAATCTTGTATCATTCTGATGCGCGATTTATGAGTTATGAGTTAAGTTTAATAATTGAAGTAATTAAAATTCTCCTGCGTGAGAGCATACTCTACCGAGGTACTGTTTTACAGGGTTCGTCCGGGAAGTAATAGGACTGATTTTATTCCGCCATGACTGTGCTTCGGAGCGTGCGCGCACCGACTGAATCCGGTATAGGGCGTTCCTAGCTAACGAACGAGCGACTGGTCAGTTGTCTCCGAGCACGCGGAGAGTCAGGACAGGCTTTTTCGGGCGACGTGTTTCTGTGAGTGGTGCAAGCCGAAAATGCAGCGTTCGTTAGAGCAGAGGTACGCGATTAAATTCTGTGTTAAACTCGGTAAATCTGCGACAGAGACGTTTGATATGATCAAGCAGGCTTACCCAGATGATGCTTTAGCAAGAAGTGGTGTGTTTCGGTGGCACAAGGCCTTTTCGGAGGGCCGAGAAGAGGTCGCCGATGAAGACCGTGCTGGAAGACCTTCGACTTCGACAAACACCGACAATGTGACTCGTGTGCGCGAAGTTTTGAACTTTGATCGTCGACTAAGTATTCGTTTAATTGCCCAGATGTTAAATTTACCAAAAACTGTGGTTCATGAAATTGTGACGGAGCATTTGAACATGCGCAAGGTGTGCGCGAAGATTGTCCCAAAAGTGCTCACTGACGACCAGAAATTGCGGCGAGTGGAATTGTGCCAAGAAAATTTGAACGTGTGTGAAAGTGACCCCCAATTTTTGAATAGCGTAATCACAGGTGACGAATCATGGATCTTTGAGTATGATCCCGAGACAAAGAGGCAATCTTCCGAGTGACACACGCCGGCGTCTCCTCGCCCAAAAAAGGGAAGAATGAGCAAATCCAAAGTGAAAACGATGCTCATTGTCTTTTCTGACATCAAAGGCATCGTCCACCATGAATTTGTTCCTCCTGGACAAACCGTCAACGCCAAGTTTTACGTGGAAGTGCTCAAGAGACTCAAACGAAGGGTCAATCGGGTCAGACCAGACATCGGAGCCGACTGGAAGCTGCACCACGACAACACCCCGGCTCTCACCGCCTTTCTTGTGAACAGCTACCTGACCAAGGCCGGCATCCCAACGCTTCCGCAGCCGCCCTACAGCCCAGATGTGGCCCCAGGACTTCTTTTTGTTTCCTCGCCTGAAACGCCCGATGAAAGGCAAGCATTTTGAGACGACAGGGGGGATCCAAGCAGCTTGCACCGCGACTCTCAAGGCTATTCCGGAGAATGACTTCCGTGACGCCTTCAATGCTTGGAAATCGCGCTGGCAGCGCTGCATCGACGCAGAAGGAGCTATTTTGAAAGTTTTTAAAGAATTGTAACGATTGGCTCAATATTTTTTTTAAAATCGACTCAGTCCTATTACTTTCCGGACAAACCCTGTATAACTCCTCATGTAAAAGGACTTGTTATAGGATGAAATCATTTATTTGCTTGATAAAATGAAAGGGTATTGTAAGGTTTTCTCTTATTTTGAAGACTGTATAATAACGTGAAAACTAAACTCCAATAATAATAATAATAATAATAATAATAATAATAATAATAATAATAATAATAATAATAATAATAATAATAATAATAATAAACTCTGTCAAATAATACACAACTTGATGTAATCTATCTAGACCTAACTAAAGCTTTTGATCGCATTGACGCTATTCTTCTTCATAAACTAGCACATAGATTTAATATTCACAGCAACTTCTTCTCATTGTTGCAAGACTATCTCACCGAACGTGAACAACGTGTTGTTCTCTCTGGATCTGTTTCGAATTTTGTTTCTATTCTCTCTGGTGTTCCGCAGGGTAGTGTTCAGGGCCCACTTCTTTTCCTTCTCTTCATAGATGATCTCCCGTCTTAAGTTATCTGACACCAAAATTCTTCTCTTTGCTGACGACTGCAAATTATTTCGGGAAATTAGGACAGCTCAAGATGTGATTGAATTGAAAAAAAAAAAAACTCTCAGATCTTCTGGACTGGTGTAGCATGTAGAATCTAAAAGTAAATCCCTTAAAATCTTCTACTATTACATTTTCATTAAAGAAAAACAAAATCCCTTCTACCTACTTCATTGGAGATGACCCTATTGCTAAGGTCTCATCTCAGAAGGATCTCGGGGTTGTGTTCGACGAAAGACTTCTGTTTACTGATCACATTGCTGCCATGACCAAGAGTGCTATGCGATTATTAGGTCTCCTGTACAGGTTTACAGAGATTAGGGATATTACAGCCTTAAGTATACTCTATAAAACGTTTATTTCAACCAAAATAGAGTACTGTTCCATCTTTTGGAGTAGGCTAGCGTATCAAATCTCTCTCGCATTGACTCAGTTCTAAATTTCTTTCTTGCCATTGTCAGGAAAAGAATACCTTCTGTACGCTGTTTAAGTAAACCTGAATTGTTGACTGTTCTTGGCATCCGTACACCTTCATCTCGTCGCATGCTATTTGATATGATGTTTCTTCATAGAATTCTAAATGGGAAACTTAGAACTGAAGAACTAATCTCTAAATTTAATATTCGTGTACCTGCAAGAAGAACTAGAAATAGTGAACTACTTCAATGCAACACGCCTCGATTATCAATTATTCAGCGTTCTCTGTTCCATAGACTGGCTTCTGAATTTAACTCCATTGCTTCTGACGTGGCTATTTTTAAATCTGAGAATGTATTCCGACGGGAAATTACTGCTACACTTATAGAGCCTTGGTTTTATTTCAATTTGTTATTGCTACACTTATGGACCTTTATATAGTTTTTTGTTTATACTTGTTATTGTTAATTTTATATTCTGTTATATAGTTTCAGTGTAAAATGGCTGCCTTGCTGTATCTGGAACTTTGTCAAATAAATAAATAAATAAATAAATAAATAAAAATAATAATAATAATAATAATAATAATAATAATAATAATAATAATAATAATAATAATAATAATAATGTCACCAACTTCAACAAATATGAAAATCGGGATATTTTAAAGATGTGACTTCAGGAGCGGCTCATTTTCTTCGAAATTGGGATTGTCCGGTCGGAACGGTAGTAAGTGATGTACTGAAGTTATAGTACCCCTTGCAGGAAAATGAAAGAGGGTGCAGTTTTACTATACGGATCCACATATTGTAAAATGTACAGAAAAATTTAGGCAAGTGTTTAATTTGCCCATTTTATGTCGAGAACAGAACTCAACCAACCGTTGCGGAGCTTCCAACCTGTTCCTACTACTACTTATACTATGGATCCGTATAGTAAAACTGCACGTGAAAGAGTTATAAATAAATTAAAGAAACAAAGTGTTTTTTTTTTTTTAAATTGTTGTACAGTAGAATGGTTACAGAAGCAAGCTTAAAAGTGGGTGAAGTACTGTTAAAGTAATTTTGAAATAACAAAATCAGAAAATCATTCTTTTTTCGAATGTAGCGAACAGAAGAACCAAAAATAAAAATAAATAAATAATTGTGACATTGTGAGGTAAAGCATGGCGGAGGAAGCTTTAGGAGAGGTTTCTATTGACAATTACTGTATTATAGAAAGTTTATTAAAAGTGCCTATTAATCATCGTTTATATAACGAAAAACTAGAAATTGTGAAAATGGCAAAACCAACTCGAGTTAAATTTATCTAAGGATGTAAAAGAAACAGCGTGAGTACACATCATTTTACATTATATTTGTAAGATAAATTTAATTGGTTATGTGGTAGCTCTAACTTGTCTAAAATATGTTATTGGTCGTGTTTGTTATTCAGCAATGTAAATAAGTAAGCAATGTATTTATAGCAATATTATTGCAAATGACTACATATTTTTATTCACTATTATTATTATTTTAGTTTGTATGTTTGTTTAATAGAAGTGTCCCTTTGCAACACCCAGGCTACATGAGACAAGGACCGACATGCTAAGATAGAATCTGAATCATCGTAATGCGTTCAATATTTTCCCACCGAGAATTCAATCCGGGACCATGTACAGCTAGAGCTCGCGCGCTAGTGACTAGACAAGTAGGGAGAACTTGCATTATTATTATTATTATTATTATTATTATTATTATTATTATTATTATTATTATTATTATTATTATTAAGGTACAGATGTTATAAGGAATAGCGGTAGCCCAAGCCAACAAATTATTATACGCCACTGCAGTAGCGTAGCCAGAATTTTTGTTGGGAGCCTAAGTGTTTATTTATATATATATATATATATATATATATATATATATATATATATATATATATATATATATATATATATATATATATATATATTGGGTGTTCTAAAAATGGCGCCCACGGAGCACAGAGCATTATTCCACAAGTCCAAATAACGTGAAATATATTTATACCTTTCGGATGGTCGTCTGAAGACGCGATTTCTACTATGTGGCAACATCGCATTATAGATAAAGGATCATACACATTTATTCTAACAAACCATCAAATAATTACATCGATTCTTTCCAGATGGCAGTTAAAGTTAGACTTGGTACTAGCACCATCTATTAGCATCATTACAAAACACTTGCTAACAGAAGAGCAAATACTTACCAAGTTGAGCCAAATAGTTTCTACAAAAATACCAATATTCTCGCAATTTCAGTGTAATTTTCTTCTTTTGTAATGAATCTCAAAGAAACAATTGTTTTAAAAAGAGAATGACAGATCAAGAGATTTGCTAAATTCAAATAATAAATTCTGCTTCATTGTTTAGATGTTTTTATAATGCCTCACCGAAATCTAGTGATATCTCAAAATATAAATCTATACATAATTTTTTATTATTCTTTTTTTAAAATGGCTTAATTACATGATATAGATAATTTTGTTCAACACAACCTGTCAACTCCGTTGGAAAACAAGGTATATATGCAGGGCCGTATTGCAACCCAAGGGCCCACCGGGAAAATACTTTCTAGGGGGCCCACTCACATATATGTACTGCTCTCTTCCCCCAACAATAAAAGGAGTCCAGGAATGTTACTCGGATAAAGTATGCTGGAAGGTCTTAAAATGCAGATTTAAATCTTTTTAGGTAGTAATTTCTCCCTGACACTGACTGATCTGACGTAATGCCCAATCCCTCATTCTTGTCTTGCAACTGCACAATCATCTGCACAAGCCCCATTCCTTCATATCTCCTCATAAAATAAAAATGGTGCACCGGTGCTATGAAACCCTCATAGGCGCCATACAAACACATATACGAAGCATCGGAAGTAATTTATAATTTATACAAATGCAACACTTCTCCATTGTATGGCGGATGCAATAGTGTTTCCCACCCGAGGCATAGAATGGTGTCCCGGGTCATCCTAGCTACGTGGGGCTTAGCGTTGTTCTGTAACAGGAGGACACATTTGCGATCCAGAAGTGCTGGCTCCAGAGTTTTGAGATTTTCTTGAACACGGCTCAACTGCTGACAGCACACAGCTGCATTGATGATCTGACCAGCTGCTAGCAGTTCCCGATGCACGATGTCGCGATCAGTCCATCAAACATACAGGAAAACCTTCTTCTGGTGCAATGCTGGTTTCGGAACCGGTTCATGGGATGGCGCCGTGGAGCTTCATATAGGGCTCACTTCTCATCACATGTTATCACCCTGTCCAGAAATGGTTCCTTCCTCAGGCAAGACAACAAAGAAATGCAGGTGTCTGTTCGCGTTACCCCCTGGCCCGTTGTCAAATCATGTGGGATCTATCGATCCAACTTGTAGTGCTTCCCAAGTTGATGGAAGTGCTGCCGAATGGTTTCTCCACTCACACTGAATTGTAGTCCCAGTTCCTCACATGTCTGGCTACTGTTCGCCTCATTTGCTGTCTGAGGATCTTCATTTTGTACATGTGTTGGTCCTCCTGGCACATTGTGCCTCTTCGGGTGTTTCGTCACCGTCCTTAAACTTGTTAAACCACCGCTGCAATGTCCGCGTAGTAACGACACCCGTGGCAAAGACCTGGCCTATCTTCTGCCAAGCTGCAACGGCGTTTGACCCCAGTTTGAACTCGTAGAGCATACACGCCCTTATGATGCAAGTTCACGGTGTAACTGAAATGCCACAATCAGGTAATATGTTTAATATACCCACACCAACAACTGACCTTTGCCTTATCTCCATTCGCATTCAACTCACGGTGTGAGGGCCAATTGAACGCAGACTTTCACAAAACGCAACAGAACTTTCTTGGTTACCTTTATACAATGTATCAAAATATTAAAATAACTCATTACACAAAGAATAAAATTCTATATCAGTGACATCAAAATGTATATCTCAGTTATTTTTTTTAAATATGTTTATTTCTGTTTAATACTTTACATTAGCTGTTTCTACACATCTATGATCTAACACACTTTTTAAAATGCACTATACTAATAGTTGACGTACATCATAATTCATATAATTACGTTAGTGAAATACATTAAACGTTACTTTTTAATCATTTTTGTCCCTGTTAAAAGTTTTAATGTTACCATAGTAAAGCATGATAAAATTGTGCACATCTCTGTGCAAAATACGTAATCGAATACATATTTAGTCTCATTGATAATGTATTAATATATAGTTCTCTTGTGTTTACATGTTTTCCTGATATCACTATTTGAGCCATGTGACTATAAATCCATATATATATATATATATATATATATATATATATATATATATATATATATATATATATATATATTCTGAGGCATAGAATCACACACAAAATACAAATAGTAGCGTATAAAATTCACTCATGGGTATGAGCTTTTGTATAATTCTATCTGTGATACGTTTAGACTCTGCCCATATGATATCATGGTAATCACAGATAAAAAATGCTGTATAATGTTCGCCGGAAAATTGCAGTGTTCTTAGATCATCGCTATCAGAAACAAAACAGTCTCTTATATTCACTATTCTCATTACTTGCAAGATAAGAAATTACATCATCGGGATTAATACAATAAAGATCAGTTTCAATAGACATAAGTGCCATGGCTTCTAGCCGTTCTTGTCCTATTGAAGATCTGATCTTGTTTTAATAAACTTAAGCTTACTGAAAGAGCATTCACAAGATTATTGTGTGAATGACAATGTTAATGGTTATTTATAAACAATAAATAGATTTGTGTAAGCGAAGCAGTGAAGATTATTATTAAACAAAATATGATAACAGCACAGCAAGAATTTTTTGCACCGATTACTTACGGAACACTTCTGAAACGGAAGGTCACTGTAATTATTAATAGTAGGCTGCTAAGAGGAATTGGCATCACTTTCCGAGATACTGATTTCCTTATTTTCCCTTATTCCATGTCTTTTGAGGTACACATCTGATGGACTTCATAATCAGCAGACCACCTAATCAATTCACTTGTTAAATCTTCACGGAGACATTTTGCTAAGTCACTTCCTCAACTCATACTAATATTGTCACACTATGAGATGCTTTATCTAGTATTCCATCACTCATAATTTCATGAAATCTTGTAGAATCTAGGCATCTCATATCTCGAATTAGAGCTTCATTTTTCCCAAACCCACAGTTATGCCGGCTAGGCTAAAGGAGACGGTGATGATGAGAAATAAATGAACCCCTCACAAGGTGTTTGTCCACCCCAAAGTTCACTTGGCGAGAGCTGGGATCGAACCAGGGACCCCATGCACCAGAAGTGAACGCTCAGCCACTGAGCCACCGTTCCAGGAACACCTAATCGACCCTTGGCGTCTTGGTGATTTATTTGATCATTATATTTTGTTATATTTGTAGTATCATACTATAAACAATACAGGAACATGTAACACCATTTGGTATTTGCCTTGCTAATTGAAAATTACTACAAATTGCACTGATTTTATGGACACACCAGTTCAATTTTTTGGCCTCCGCAGTCTAATGGTAGCGTACCAAATTCTACTTAGTGGGTCAAGTACTTGACTTTATCATACGTTCTTTACGTAACTACGGCTTAGGGCGTATGGATGATGATGGGATCAATTGGTGGAATGAAAACAGTGGGAGCAAACGGGACCACCCAGGAAACTCTCACGCACACGGTGTTTGTTCACCACAAAGCTCACATAGCACGAGCAGAGATTGATCCGACGACCTTAAGCACCAGATGTGAGTGCTTTACCTATTGAGCCACCGTTGTCCCTCGTAGATCAAGCATCGGTTCACATTCTACGCAGACCGGCCATAGTAACTAGCATTTCTTCGTTCTTTTTGTACTTAGAAGGTAAATTCGGTACCACCAGCCATGTCAACTCTGACGCGAAGTTGTAGCAGTTGTAGTAATATTAGTAGTGGTCGTAGTAGTATTACAGTACTTTGCAGTCTTGAATAAAGAGTCAGTTTCCCAAACACATTACGATTAACATAGTCCGACAACATTAGTTCCTGATTAGTCTTTCAGTGTCCGGACCGAGGCGGAAATACAGTGCTCGGTTCGGTCCTATAGCATTTGTGTCCGACTCGGAATGTGCTCGGCTCGATTCGGCCCGGTTGGGACCCGGTCCAGTTTGAAATTACTTGAAACGGGCAGGACCGAGCCGAACCGGGCGCGTCCGTACCGTGAAGGGCTCTGGTCTACACAGTATCTAACTTCTGGATTGTTTGGACTTTCATCTTGCTGTTTTTCTTCAGGCATTCGCTTCTTGCATGCTACTCTCTTCTCTTAAAACATGCATGCAAAACTCGCATCACTCATTGTCTCACTATCTTCCCAGATATCGTCGATACAAGCATTTATCTCTTCAATGAACACATATGTTTCATGAAGAATGTCTTGAAAAAATAAGTTCTGCAATTTTTTACCAGCATTTTCAACCATGTGCCATACAGTTAGGTAATCCAGGCTACAGGTCTACAGATAACGAGATGTTTTACTCAAGACTGAATAAACTTCTATCATTAAAAACCCCGTTAAAATAGTTTCAAACTCACACCACACTGTTCAGAGAGAACTTGCTGATGGTGTGTGGTTTTGGAATCTGACTTTCATTAATTTTGTAGTCCAAAACATCCTGAGAAGAACAAGGAAGCATCCGGATGATGGGTCATCATAGCTGTCAATTATTCGCTTCGTTACAACCTCTGCTGATCATAATCTCATGTATACAATTTTCTGCAAACGTCGTAACTTTGCTGAACCTTTGTTATCCAATTTCAAGGCTTCTTTCCACAAATGCATCCTGTTGTACGTATCCCACAGGAATACATTCTGGAAAATACAATGTCATAGAATCATTGAATGACTGAGAATCGTTCCTCATCTTGTTTCAGTGTTTTAACTCATAACCTTAGAATTTTCCTCTTACACGTAGGGGAGGCCCATTTAACACAGGTATAAAAAAGGACTCAAAACTCTGATACTGGCAGTACGCACAACTCAAAGCAAATGTATAGTATATTGTACTTATTTCACAACCCAACACCATGGAGCCTCAAAGGACTTATTTCACACTGAACCACAAAGTCCTTAGGAAAACCCATACGTAAGTAGATCATTTGAAAGTAAGATATGAATGAATGAATTTTATTTATATCCTTTAAGCATTTTAAGCAATGGAAAGAAAGTTGACTTAAATTTGCATCTGCACAAGGCCTCTTATGATGCCCTTAACATACGTTTTAAAATACACCGTTTAAAAAGCTACTTACCTGCAACATACTGATTGCTCCTCTGATCTTCCTATAAAGATATAAATATTTTCCTTTATTTAAAAAAAGAAAAATTGAGTTGAATTTTCATTTTCTGCTCCATGACTCCGTGACCAAGAGGGCCCCAAAAAGTTTAAAATTACTGAAAAATTTTAATAATAAAAGTTTTAAAATATGACGTGAATCATTTCTATATAATTCATGGACCCTTTTGAACATGTTGAGAGAGGGCCCATCATAAAAATGTTGATAGCCGTCCTTGTATTTTCCCGCTTCAGGGCCCCCAATGGTCTTAATCCAGCGCTGTATATTTTCTATGCGGAAAACAACGGTGCTGTAAAATGTAAATTATTGTTTAGTTTCAAGTTATGGCATCATTTGAGATTTCAATTTAGCTAAATGCTTCAATATTAGCAAAATTACAAAGCAGAGTAGGAAATCAGGAACTTTTCAAGGGTTGAATTACGAAAAATGTGAAAGATTGTTTTCGTGTCATCATGGGCTGACAATACTGGTTTGGGACTAGCTGACTGTATTGCTGGTACTCGACGTGCTATCAGAGCCGTAGCTAAGGGGGGGCCAGCGGGGCGCCCGCCCCGGGCGCTGATAGCAAGGGGGCGCTGAATGAGCAAGGAGAAAGAAAAAGTGGTGTTGGACATGAGTAAAAGACGAGTCGCCCCCAGAAAGTATTGGCGCCCAATTGGATCAATATTGCTGTCGGTTATCAATTAAATACGTAGATTTCTGAAAAATTTTCTTGCTCGCTTCGCTCGCAATACAAGAGTTTAAATAAGTCAAAACAAGTTTTTACGTATTACTTAGAGAGTTATAATAGATGATTTCTTCATGACATGTGGTATACAAGGTGCCGAGTAATGACTTATAGTGTACGCAGGAACATGTTCAAAATCAGAAACCAGTTGAGAATGCTCCAAGAGCATTGTCAGAACGAACTTAAAAAGAATGGAGAGGTGATATATAGACCTATATTCAACTTTGTTACTGCGTGCATGGGGATCATAACCTAACACTTGCTCTCACATTCATCCCAGCTCAATTCAAAAGCAGCATTGCATCCAGAATGCGGTTTTCCTATAACATTTTCATGCGCTATATTTCTCAAAAGTGCCAATATGTGCAGGATTTCTCTTTGCATACAGTAAGAGCAATGCTTCCGCTACGACATAGTAAAGAATCACAGATATATTATGCCCTATTTTCTACTAAAATGCCATTCTATCGTTTGACCATAGTTTATATGCTTTCAGTACCACATCATTTTCCAAATATGATATTAAGTAGGGGATTATCATAGGGATATGATAATGATATTAGCATCATTCCAAATATGATTATTGACTACATCATATCAACATTCTAAATATACAAAACGATACATACATGTCGGTCGTCTCACCATGTTTACCAGCCACTGAATATCTACACGCAATGTAGGAATAGTCGCATTCAAAGTCAATTTCCTATCTTCTGTCACTAAGCAGCGCTTCTCCGGCTTCGGCGGATAACCAAATTTACACGTCCCATGAGTTCATTGTAAACTGCTATCACTTCTTTTTCCTGTACACTATCTTATGTGTACACTATTAAGGTTTTATTATAACAAATTATATCGAGTCAATCTTTTGCTTCATTTGTCGAGTTTTTGCTAAGAATTGCCTGGTTTGGCCCCACTGTGCGACGGTGAGAATGAAGGTATGAAAGTGAGAAGAGTGAAGAGACACATTCAAGCTGCTGTTTGCGCGAGAATATTAAAAATAAATGGAAACGAGGGGAACAATAACATTTTCGAACTTCAAGCAGTTGTAGAATAGGGGCTTAAGGGATCAAAACTTAGCCCAACGAAGTTCGACTTTTTCAGACACTAATCACTACCAATGATTTACTTTTAAATTCCATTGACTTATCAAATGCTTCCAATTAAGAGGAATTTATTGGGGTCATTTTTTCATGGACTTTTTGTATCGCCTGCATATTATTTTGTGCATACGTGTCTAGTCGTGTGATGTTTTTATCTATCTACATACATATAAAACGTAAGTACATACACTCTTTATATATGTACGTGTTGGTGTATTTTAATGTGTTAATTAATAATAAGTACCTTGAATTCGGAACTTTCATTCATTAAGAAATTAAGTAATTACTATAATTTCAGACATATTTGGTAGCCAAAGTATATTTTGGATTTTAAGTACAAACATTGAACATATTCTTCACCTCCATCGATCAATATTTAGAAATTCACAAAGAAGGATCCTTCTGAATTTCCATTACATTTCACAAAATATTTCTTACCGTAAAAAGATCGAAATTAAAATGCTATTGATGTGCTCACATACAAAATAAAATTAAAAAGTTTACAATTAATACTGGAAATTAATACTGTCACCCATTTCGAACAATTTAAAAGCAGATAGTTTTTAATGTATTGAAATTTCATTTCTTATCTATAGTATGAAACGCTGTAAATAGTACTGACTTTCCATAACTGTTCTCTTACTGTATACAACCAAAGGTAGTTTTGTGAAGTTTAACAAAAAGCCCAAAATGAGACTCTTGAAAACAGCTCTTATTTGAAAAACGATACATAGTGATCGATTTTGGTTGTTGCAATGGTCTTTCCAAAAAGATTAATAAAAATTCAGAGTAGCATAACAACAAAAGCTGCTTTATTATATATATATGTCGGGGGCGCCGAATTCTACTTCGCCCCGGGCGCCGAAATCTCTAGCTACGGCTCTGCGTGCTATCGTCCATCGTTCCATTATTCCCGTATGCGAGGAGTGCGTGACGTGTGCCTTTTTATACATTTACCGGTACTTACGAAACGAGGCGGAGGGCCCACTAAAAAAAATCATCATCCAGGACAAACCGGGAAATTTTTCGGTTTTCCGCCTGGCCGGTACGGCCCTGTATATATGGATATTTATAGATTATCTATAAATATAAGAAGGTATTTGTACGAGTAGATGATAATTTGATTTAGTTGAATCATAATGTTACTTTTTAACAATTAATGCTGAAAATAAGGGTGAATAAAATCTAAACTCAGGGATCATGCCATAATGGCGAAATTTATTACCTCCGTGCTTATAAAGTAAAGTCACCTAAGTTCATTACTGCGTGCACGGAGGGGATATAATATGCACGGAGTGACATTGTGCAGTAAATCTTGGCAACTTACGACATGTGCACCAATAGTGGCATGTGGAATTATTTTTATAGCAGGCGGAATGAATCTAAATGGAGTATCTCAGAAAAATATGATATTTTAAAATGAATATCATGATTTAATTTTCTAAAACTATTACTGTTTTAATATCCATTCAAATGCGAAACTTGTTTGAAATTCAAGGACTGAAAATCAAAAGTTCTGCAAACTTTCAGACGCAATACTACTTGATATCTACTATGCAGAACAAACTTTCTAATGTCAAATTTTATTACATCCGTTAGGAACTTGTTTATATTTTTTAATATCGAAAGTACTGTGTCATCCCCGTTGTAACATTATAATTTCATATCTATCTGTTTATCTCTTTTAACATTTACGTAGATAGATATAAAATTGTATGGTACAACGAAAATTAAACACTTCATTGTATATCACAAAAACATAAGCAAATCCTTAAAAAAGATATATATAGAAATACATATATCTTTTTTATATATAAAAAGATATATATAAAGAAAAATCAAAGATTGTTATTTAGGTGAAATACTACCTTTGGTTTCAATTGTAACCCAATTTTCTCTATTGTTGATGCATTACTTTCGCCGAAACTTTTTTTATAAAATACAAATTAACAGTAATTTTGTATTCGAAACAAATTGTTTCAATAAAATCGAATTTTTCACTGTTGCCTAAAGCGTATTTTACAAGATGCAATCTTCCACGTAATATTACATGCAATGGCATTGTCCTAATTCCAGCAAATATCGCCACCTGCGGATGATGGTACATATTCATTTGTACCTGACTGAATTGTCACTGGCAAATTGACGAGTGACGTTACTTGTCACTCGTCAATCTGCCTGTGACAGCGTAGAGAAGTAAAAATATTCAATTAAACAGAACGATTTGACATTTGAATTTGTTGATAAAAATTCAGAGCTTGAATTAGAATCTGTATGGGTTTGCGTAAACTCAAAATGAGTATTTTCGTTTGCGATAATCGTTATAGCACTGTCAGTTGTTTGTTCAACTTTCGTATTACGGCTCAGGGCCGGCGCTAGAAGTTTTGCCGCTCTGGGCGGTACTTTCACATGCCGCCCCCTTATTTTTTTCTCAAATTTTGCCGCCCCTGTATTCTTTTCTTTTTTCAAATTTTGCCGCCCTGGGCGGTGGCACGGCTCGACCCCCCTCGCGCCGACCCTGTTACGGCTTGAAGTTCACAAAGTCTGGGAAGTGTACAATGGAATTGTGAAGACTGGTTATGTCAAAGTTTCTAGGTGACAATCCATTTTTGAACAAGGCTGTACAATTCATTAAACTACATAAATGTTGGCAATTGAGAAAGAAGAAGAAGAAGAATTTTCTATTCGAATAAAGAAAAGAAAAGAAGGGGCGTTTGTTAAAATTATAAACAATAAAAAAAGAAGAGGAACTAATGTTATTGTGTAATGTATGGCAAAATATATTATTTTAAGTTGTTTGACGTCCTTCGGTGGTCCGTAATGAAGATTAACCTAATAGGCAGTATCAACTGGTCAGAACTATTTCATACCAAATGGAGTGTAGTCATATTTATATCATATATGGTGTTGTTTATAAATCAAGGTTAGTGACGTTGACAGTGCTTGTCAACACTACATAAATAAAGAATGTAACATTGCATTTCGATCCATATTGTTTTACTTTTGACACACTACTAGGAAGATTTGTTGAAAAGTTGTAATCTCTTCACTAATTCCCTCTTTATTGTCCTCTGAAAGGTTTCCGCTGCTGACGTGAATATATCTACGTGCAGATTGATTATATGGATCCATACATAAATGCATGAAATATACACATATGTTTCTTTTTGCATTCACTTGTTGTATCTTCAGCAAACATTTTTGAGATATTCAGTTCAAAAGATTCTCCCAGCCAGATTCAGTTGAAGGTTGATGTGCAAAACAGCAACCAACTCATGCTAGGTGGCCACGAAAAAGCACCAACTTTATCTAGCCGAGCCAGACGGGAGTGTAACAGGGAGGCAGCGTAAGTGGTGGTTCGTGCGTCAGGAGCAGGCGCGTCATCGATGGTGGGTATAGACCTACGCGTAGACGAGATTTAAGGAAAACATCTGCCTTGACGATAAAAAGATATTTGATTGGGGTTAAGTTCCAAAGTTGGGTGCCCGTTTCCAGCAAAATTTTTAAAATTTACAGGGAAGCTATGGATAATTTGTTTGTGTGCTTGGTAATATATAAGGATCTCGGAAAATATCTTTATTTGTTATGTATAAACGGTTACAAACATGGGACTATTCGGCGAGCGGAGGGAACTACTTGGCGCAAGGTAACAGAATATTTGTATTGTGGGAAACTAACGAGCATTTATACTATCAACATGGCTGCAAATATACCGAAACGATGCACAGGATATGAACTGACTGTGTTAAATTTCGTGAAGCAATACGGTCATAACGAGCAAAATCTTCTAAAACTATGGGAAGAGCATGAATTAATGAACCTAAGAACAAATTGTGGGAAGTGTGTAAAGGAGGTGACAGCGAAGAAACGTTGAGAAAGTTATTGTTTTCAGTACGAACCGAAGTACTAAGGTAAGTAAGTATATAATAAAAAAAAATATGACTGAAAACAACGTGACCTGCGTGGCTCTAACCTGCCTTAACTCGCTAACGCTCGCTTGGCAGTACTGTGAGAATTAAATACTAAACTTTCTTCGGACGTTCAAGGACACCCGTCTTATATGTGGAAACCTCACCTAACCTAACCTTTCCCCTACCTCACGATGTAAAGAAAGTAACCCTAAAGTCAGTTAAGAACGTAGGAATTGAAAAATTATAAATTTTAATAGCTTTCATGACAGGGTATGAAAAAACCCGGGTTTTTTTGAAAAAGTCCACCCACCTGGGCCCATGTGGGTTTTTTCGGGTATTTTCGGGTTTAATCGTTTTTTTTCGGGTTTAATTGGGTTTTTTCGAAATATTTCAATGTCTTTGGGGTAAAAGTGTTAAAATGTGATTTATATTTCAAGATTATCATTGTCACAACTTGCATCAATTTTCTATTCACTGCTGTTTTGAAAAAATGGCCGCCATTTTGAAATTTTACGTTAGATAGCTGCCAAAATATATACATCTAATTTAGAGTGTCTCGTGCTTATATTCTAAAAAAATTCAACTTAAAAGACCGAAAACTGCACTTTGTAGCGTGGATACCCGCTATTTTTTTTAAAGCCACCATTTTGAAATTGTACGCTGGTATGCCGCCAAAATCGATACTGGAAATTTAGTGTGTCTCGTACTTGTACCCTGAAAACTTAAACTTAAAACATCGAAGGTTGTACCCTGTAGTATGTGTGGTACAGGCAGACGAACGAACAAATGTAGATCGAATCATCCCAGAAGCCTCAGTGACGTTTGCCAAATATGAACACCAAATATATTAATTTAACAGCGTAAAATAAATGGTTTTATTTGAAAGTCACTTTCGATATTTTGTGCGTTCAATTAGGTGAAATTCCGGAGCATTTGTTGCAAGACATTTCTTTCCAGAAAATTAATTTAAAACAATTAACAAAGATATAATTCATATTTTACAAAGTAAATGTTTCAAAATGTCTTAAATGAAATTAAATATCTTCCAGCGTAAAATAAATAGTTTTATTGTTGCAGTATTCAGTTCCGATGCTTTGTGCGTTCAATTGCGGGAATTTCCCGAGCATTTCTTTCGCAACTTTTTTTTTTTTCCCTCGAAAATGCAGCTTTCTTTACTGTACATCGAAACTTCCACTAGTACGGAAGTTTGAATTCAGCAACTAAAGTAGTAAGTGTTACGTAGTTTTCGGAACTCTGAGCATTAAGCTTCTTAAATTGGACAAAAATTTTTACGCTATTGTTGGTGTTGATTCTAAAGAATGCTTATTTGAAGAATTCCAACAAATAACTGAAGTAAACTGCTATTGTTGGAAGGTAAGAAATAATACTAATAGTTTTACTAATGCACTACATATTTACTGGTAGTACCGGCACATATGGCTTTAAACTCGTCAAACGTAGGGGAAACCGGGGCACATTGTCACAAGGGGCACGTTGTCACAGTAGCAATTCTGAAAAAAGCGACAACATTAGCGCGCCGGTGCTGCTTTCTTGTTTACTTACTAGATATCACTACTAACTGTACTCATTTGGAGATGCGCGGGAACAACGGTGCTGCGTCAGTTGAACTTTGTGTGTTTTCAGTGCCGGAATGTAAATTTTCCGAGTCCTGAAATTGCTGTTTTGTGTGTTCGTGAAAGCGGTAGAAGCAAATATTTTTGTGTGTGTTATGTAGGCTAATAGAGCTTCATAGTGTGCTACTTTGAATGCGCCTAATCTTGTCGTTTGGTATAGATATTTTGTAAAAAGAATATGGCGACGCGTGGGGCAAGTTGTCACAAATAAGACGGGGCATGTTGTCACTGTGACAATGTGCCCCACTCTGTTTCACAGACAGTGAGAATATACAAAAGAAAGACAGAGAGGAAAGCACCACCAATGGAAGATCTACTGGTTGCAGCAAGAGCTATGAAAAGAAATAACCTCATATCAATACGTAGGCCTAAAGCTGCTAAAGAATTTCATGTCCACTACAGAATATTGGCAAGATTCTGTGCACGTGTTACAGATGGCAAACTACAGTTCGGCCAATGCTCATTTACATTAGGTTACTCTTTGTAATACTAGGAAGAATTACTAGTATCATACCAAAACAAGCTTCGCACATGTAATTTGGACTCACTACAAAAGAGGTTCGCGATTTGGCTTACAACTACGCAAAAGCGCTAGGATTGAAATGCCCATAGTCATGGAATGAAAAGCCATTGTTGGCCCAGACTGGTATCCGGTATTTCTGAAAGGCATGGTGATCTTGCTATAAGAACTCCCCAAGGAAGTAGTTTTGCACCTATAAACAATGTCAAGGAAGGTCCAAAGAAGATTGCGAGTCTTCCTCAGAGGACGACGATACATTGTGTTTAGTTTATGGCGATCCATACAGTACGAGTACATGTAGCGAGAAATGGATTCAGTGCATTCGATGTACGGAATCGGTCTACGAAAACTGAGGGAAGCAGAATTTGTTTTACGTGTGTATTAACTGTGACTCTGACGATGACCTCCAGGTATGATACTCTGTAGAAGCAAAAGGATAAACATTTTCAAATTAGTTTGAGGTGCGTACTAATAAAACGCAACTAAACTTCATAATAATATTTACTCCTCTTCTAGCTATACAATAGTCCTATCAGAGGAATTCTTTGCAATTCATAAACTACAATCAGAAACAACTTAAATGCAATTGGTTAATTTTGTGTTGGCCTATTGGAGAAGTAGGCTATGATTTGATAATTTCGTCATTTTGTTATTACCTTTCAGTTTGTAGTTTTGATTCCTTAGCTATGAGTTAGTTCTGTTTTCGTGGCCGTTTTGGTTTTCCTACAAAGCTTGATGTAACAATAAATCTTTTAGGTTGAGAAAATATAAGCTATGGAGCCCAAGGCAGATATGTTAGTTTTAAGAGTGGTTCAATATTGATTCAACAATCACATGGTCTCCCTATTTTTTTTTTTTTTTTTTTTTTTTTTTTTTACCTATTTAACTAATATAGTTTCCCTTTTCATTTAATTATGTTTTGATTCTCTTTCAGACGCTAAGTATTTAATGCTGGTAACATTTACAGTCTTTTTGCATTAGTAATAGCTGCATTAATAATATCTACCAATTTCTGGAAAGTGCCACAAGAATAACATGTGACAATTTGCCCCATATTTTGTGACAACTTACCCCGCATATGGGGTACATTGTCACAACTGTATTGATCATAAAACATAGTACATAAGTCCAGTTCAGAGCGAGTTACATTGGACAGAGAAATATATGTTATGCACAAGATAATAAAGTATGTGTATACTAAAAATTATAATTTTCGGCCTTAGACGAGCATCACAAGAAAATAAAACGTGAAAATTGTGACAATGTGCCCCGGTGTCCCCTATGAGGGATAACGTCCCTCGGTATAGCCGAGTCGGCGAGCACAATATTTACGGAAAGTATTTTCTAAAATATAAAATTGCATTTTTTTCAGATAGGCTATAAGCATAATCAATACATTAATTTGTTATATAATTATCTCAAGCTAAGGTAAGTTTTTTTTTTTTCATTTATTCAGTGCATTCAGAACTTTATAAAGGTCTTATGTAGAATGTTGTTGTATACCTTAACGTGAAAGCATTTAATTCGCCCGAAGAAAGTCCAAAATTTGATAAAAATCACTTTCAATCTGATCAATTTAGTTGTAGCAATAATATATTATCAAAAAGCTCAAAAACCCAGGTGGGTTTTAAGATGGGTTTTTTCAGGTGGGTCCAACCCGAAAAAACCCGGTGGGTTTTTTCGGGCTGGGCCCACTTGGGCAAACCCTGTTTCATGAAAATTTTGCTCGAAAAGTATCGGACGCCCAAATTCGGAATAAATGCTTGTGGTTGGACCCTTCATTTACAACCCGTACCTTTTACTATTCTCCATACCTTACTACTCTATTTTGGTTCTGCTTAACTTTTTGCCTTCGTATAGGCTACCTTCAATCATCTTTCTTCTCTGTATACACTGTGCTTATTAATAGCTACATGAAGGAGAATGAATGCTCAGTGCAACATATTACATTTCAATTTCTGTTTTTCTACGTACAAGTCTGTGTCGGACGTAAAAACATAGCATATTTCGATTATTCAAATACTGGTTTATTACAACATTATTACTAATTTATTCTGTAAATTTTAAAAATTGTTCATCCGTACTATTTTTGTGCAGTAATGAAATGTGGATATATATGTAGTTAGTTTAGAAAAAAGAAAGCAGGAAATTAACAGCTTTTTATGAAATACAACTGAAATAGGAAAATGAAACAGGAAGAACTATGAGTAAGGTAAGTAATTAGGAAAATAATGTTTAAAACAGATTTGTTTCTCCAAACACGGGGACCATCAGAGAAACTTGAGCCCAGGTGTAAAACCGTTGCAAGTAGCTGGTGTAGAAACTCGTGCCCATATTAAGGTACTTGTAAATACAATGTACAATCACAAACTCCCCTATTCTACGATCTATAACTACAAAGCCGTCCGACAGGTAAGTCACGTAGTAGCATGAGGAAAAGCGTGTTTTCACTATTTTCGGTTACGCGCATACTCCTATGGACGCATCCTCGTGCCACCTGCCCTGGCGTGTTTATACACAGTTTGTTCGTTTTAGTGGACACCTAGCACAGGTTGGTTTGTTTTTTTGCACTGTAGTTTTTTGTGACATAAGTCTGGATGCAGTATTTAAACGCAAAACCTTGGAAGAATTCTAATATTTGAACAATTATTTCTGGTGGCTTCCCTGAGCTTGATCTATGTTAAATAGATCATTGTTAGATCGTCTAGCGGAAAAGATTTCGAGGACAATATAAAAAAATTAGATAACAAATTATAATTTTTCAACAATTCTTTCAAATGATGTACGGAAACTTGCACATTAAAAAATTATTGCTTATGGGTGTAAATTCTTTTCAACCTTTGTAAACAGTGCTGTCTGCAACGTAGAAGTATTGCCAATGTGCTAACAAATGATGAAACAAACTGTAGGAGGGAAGGAAAGAAATTAAAAATTAAATGGTATGGGCTTGTGATAGCAGAGGCAGGAGTCCTTTTCTCTTTCCTGAATCTTTGAACTAATATATAAACGTAGACATGTATCGAGAAGAAGTGGCAGATCTATGGTTGGATGAATGGACTAGAGTTTAGCATCCCTTTCAGCAGCAAGGTTCTATAAATGTGGACCAATAGCATAACATGGAATCAGGAACACATAAGCACCCACCGGGTATCGTACCCGGATGTCCGCGCCGAAGACGCACACACTAATTATATAATCACGCGAGCTCACTAGCAGATCTAAAAAATATGTATACTTGTACTCCTCGTTCCCATTCAAAATACTGAACTACTCCTTTTCTATTAGAGGTGAGATAATTGTTGAAACTAGTAATTGATCATTTATTTAAGAAGTTGAAAGCTACTGGCTTTATTTAGTTATTAAATAGAGGATCTTAGTTATACGTAATAAAATACCCATAAAATATGCTTTGAATCATCGCGACTTATCTTTTCATTTAATGTCTAACAGAAAATGTTACACCATCTACCAGGTATGAAGACTCTATCGGCACCTCATTCATCAGATTCAATGAAACCGTTTAGTTCTATATAGGAATAGACAAACACACAATCTAACATGCATAAATATTACCTTCCTTTTAATATCACCGCAGCAGTGCGAAAAAGAACAGAAGAAAGAAGTTATGAAGCTTCCTCTCCAACATTATAAACTTCTTACATCTTCAAGATTTCTTCCGATGTTTTCGCAATGTTACAGATCTTTAAATCTCATCGCATTTTCGAAAGATGATTTACGAATTATTAAGACCTATGTGTAGAATTAACCTTCCTACACTATACTACTTCGTCACGAATCAATGAAATAGTTTTTTTATCCATTTTATTTTATTTTTTTTAAATATTTTCTACCACTTTCTCATCTGTAATGAAATATATGGGACTTAATATCTTAAATAAGAACAACGAGTAGAGCTGATTTGTGGGTTTCAAAAATGACAGCTGTTTGGGAACTATTCTTCAAGGAAAAATAAAAAATTATTGTAAGTTAGCAGCACTGAGAATGGGACGAATGACACTTGATTCTTCTAACAGGAGAAAGATAATCCACTACAGATACAATATACTCTGGTAATTAATGTATTTGTAAAACATACTGAGAACATTTCAAATTCAATTAAAAGCATATATCTATCTGGGATCTAAGTCTTGGGCCAAAATGAAAATATTAAGAGAAAACAGTTACAACCAATGACAAAATATGCGAGGCGCGCGCCACTATTTGAAGATGTCATCTAAATAACCAGACAGGTTACCAGATGCTCCGCATTTTTCTAATCAGGATAAAGAAAGTATTGTATGTTCGCCGATATACAATGTGAGAAAGTTAACCGAGAAATAGAACTGTAAGCACAATCTGTATCCATGGATTTGCTGAATGATTTAGATCAGAGCTTCTCAAACTGTTTCATTTATGGAACCCTTTCACTCCCAAAATGAAATGGCGGAATCCACGAAAATAGCATTACGATATTCCACAATTTTAATAGTAATCCCATTTATTATGCACTATCATTGAACAGAAAAGTACTTTTTTTTTTTTGATTCCGTAATATTATATAAATTAGCATCACACTATTATTTTAAAATGCAATAAATTTAAATTATCGTAGATATGATCACTTTTAAACTGTTTTATATGCACATGAAAGTCAAAGTTTTCATAAACACTTCAAAAATAATAAATCGCTGCAAATATGAAATTTTATATACACACAAGAAAGTAGGTTTTCATAAACTCTTCAAAATATTAAATTATGAAATATGATCATATTTACAAATTTAATATTTTGAAGTGTTTATGAAAACCTGATTTCTGAAATGTAACATGAGAATCATTTTTCATACAGAACGTACCACGTGTGCTGAGACTTCAGTGAGAAGAGTGGGTTGATTTTGTGCCTGGAGAGTTGTTTGAAGTCTGATTTTATGGCGGAAAGCTGCAGTCTCATTTCTAGTTCCGCATCCAATCTGTTTCGGTATTTGGTTTCTGTGGACGCATACACAGAAAATCCAGTTTCACTAAGTACTTAGAAAAGAAAATAGCACTACAATAGCTTTCTTCCATAACCCCGAGTATTTTTTTCTAAATTGTCCCCAGAAGTCTATCAACGGCAGCGTCTTAAATTGAAGTGGAAGGGATGAATCGGATGTCAAGTCTATTAGGTTCTCGTATTCGTCAAATGAGGCGAGGAGACTTTCCTTGGATGTCATATGGATTTTTGACCCGCTGATGTTGATGATGTTCGTTTTCTTTTTCTGGTAAATACTGATTTACAGTGTGCTGTAAATTCTCCAAGTGTTGAATAAAGTCTTTATTAATGTTACCAAATTCTCCGAGATTTCTTTCGTTCTCCTCAAGGAAATCTTTCAATGCAGGAAATACGTCATATTCACACTTCTGCTCCAAAACTGTAACTTCCTCTTAAAAGCCGTGATTTTGTCCTCTGCTGCCAATACATAAATTCCTTGAAGGGACAGATTGACCTAATTCATTTTCACTAATACGTCAGCTAGATAGACAAGTCTAAATGGCCACTAATGATCACTCAAACGTTCCTCCAGCTCGAAGTGGTGATTGATGAAGAATACTCTTACAACGTCTCTTAGTTCAAGTAGCCTGCTTAAAGCTTTTCCACGAGAAAACCATCTGAGTTCTGTATGGAGAAGGAGGGATTGATGAAGGCTTCCTATATCGTTGCAAAGAATTTTGAAGAGCTTTGCATTTTGTGCTCTTAATTTGATTGTCACTGCTTCATCAAGGGCGTTTTTGAGGAGCTGTGGCATTTTCTTTTTCAATATCTCTCTTTCTCTCTCTCTCTCTCTCTCTCTCTCTCTCTAATTTGATTGTATGGCTGTGAATGCCGCTCCCTACAAAATACATTGGAAAGGTAGGGGAAACGTGCTGTTCTCTATGAGTTATTATTACGCCTGTAAATTTGCATGAAATAGTAAATTAAGGGATTTATATTTGAAATCAAGTCTTATATTAGGTGATACTTTATCTTTTAGTTACGTCTTGTATTCTGCCTCTAACTTTATACATTAATTGTTTTGCAGGTGTGCTGGTAACTGCTTCTCAGAACTCTAACAATGTATATTCATATAACACAGTGACTGTTGTGTTATTGACGGAAGTGATGAAGCTAGTTGCTGCAGCGATTTTTTACTGTAAAGAGTAAGTTTTAAAACATAATAGATAAAGTACGAAATAGAGCATAAGAAATTACTTATCTTGTATCTCATTTTTCGTTCATTAATAGAATATTTCAACTTTCACGGAGAGATCTTCACCAACTTTTTTGTTTTGTTTTGTTGTTGCATCATCGTACCTTTTCCTTCACATCCTCAAGTGTGGTTTTGAGCTTTTCTACAAAGTGCAATTTTAGACAGAGAAAAAGAGAAGAATCTTCAGTTTGAAAACAAGATCATTTAAGGACATCTAACCTGTGCATAGTTACAAACACAGTTACTTAGTAGTTTAAGTGTTTACCCATCACACATATTTATATATTTGCAATAATTTCTGCTTTGTGTATCTAGTGTTTCCAGTAGTTATGTAAAGTGAATTAGAGTGAAAAACAGCTTCAGCAATAGCACCAAATGAAGGAGAAGTCTTTAAATTCCATAAATAACTGTTATTAGAAATAAGAAGTTTGTTCACATAATAGCGAGTGCACTGTTAAAATTACAGGAAGAGTTAATATCATTGTATGTAAAATTGTATTTTGTACAAAAGCTCAAAACCAAATTTGAAAATGTGAAGGAAGAGATCTGATGACGGAAATAAATAAATAAAAATAAAAATATCTTCGTCAAGATTGAAATACCCTGGATGACAGGAAATGCTCCTATCTGGGTCAGTTCATACGAAGTAGTCCAGAAGTGGTTGCTCGACCATTTCCGAAAATTATAAAACTTTCAGTGTAACGAACCTTGTGTATGAGAAGGTCAATAACATATTCACGTTGTCGTATGTACAAGTGTTTCGGAATGGCGGCCATCTTTGTTGTCGATGGAGTGCCATTTTTTGCATTTGCAAGCGTTTACGAAATCTACAGTTGCTCAGGACGTACATATCAGACGAATTCGAAACAAGAACGAATGTTTAGAGGAGAGATTAAGGTACACGAAGAACATATACTCTTGCTCCTAAATAAATATGCAGGGTTGCAAATCAATACATGAAATCACCAGAAAAATTACACTTTCAAACGGGCTGTATTTTGGAATGGCATAAAGTGGGGGGTTCATAAGTTTTGTGCTGAATACTATAGCATGAAAAGAATCTGTAGAAATATCCACAGCTATGATACTACTGGCATCGCAGATTTATGGGGGTTCGAAAGTTGAAGTTTGTGAATTTGATGCCGTTTTTGGGGCGTAATATCTCAGAAGGGCAAAGTGCTAAAAATTGTTGCTTATGTCACAAAGTAATTCTGTATGTGAAGAAACTATTTCAAAAAAAATCATGACTGATATTACATGGAGAAAAAAGTGAGGACATGGTAAAAGAGCGAAGAAAGCACTCGTGTGACGATGGTTTTAGCCCGGAAAAATTTAAATGTTTTGTTATGTTTGGTGCTAGATCTCAAAAACTACGCATGGTACAGCAATTAGGCCCGCTTTTGATTGTGTTCAGTTGTGCAAAAGCTTGCGAGTGGCGTTTGTTCCATCTTTCTGGCTCCATGATCATTGCCACGTCTACAGAGTGGATAATATATCTTGGCCATCCGCTTTAACGGACAAACCAAAAGAGAGAGAAAAGTGAAACTTTGAAGGAAGCAACTATAAGAAGAGGAACTTCTTTGTGTGTATTAAATAGAAATACTCAATAAACAGTGTTGCCAACCCAATGTAAAGTTATATTTTTCAAATGGCACTACGTCTGATTATTACATATTTAACATCAACGGGTCAAACGTAAACTTAAAATACCACTTTTATTACTCAGTGTTGCAAACTAAGGATGCCATAGTATCACAAATATCCAAATTTCGGAAGCATCTAAAGCAAATACAGCATAACGGAGATGCACAGGGTCATGTACATCGAAAGTTCTTTAGAGTTGGATACCGTGGTCATAGTATAACTTGTTTCGAATGAATAGGAACGAAGTTACCAGGGCTTGAAAATTTTATTTTATTTTTTTGAAAGCATTTATTTCGAAAAAAAAAAAAGGCTTAGATAAGTGTCATATCTAGTTACTCGTATGGTTTGTAATGGATGTGTAAATTATTACAAATCCGTTTACAGCACTTCGATATCTCAAACCGTTCCGGAGATATGATAAGCACTGCTGAAGTTTGCACCAGCACTTAAATCGTGTAGTTGCGAGAACTTGTAATTACAGCTACTAAAAGCTATATCTATAATGCTATAGAAGAGAAGGGAAACAACAATCATTTTAAATATTTTCCACAAATATGTCATTTTCAGCAGGACACTATAGAAAGGTGTAACACAAACCTGTGAACACATTAACTTCCGTAACTGGGATTGGATTTCAATGATACTTTACTGATACATTAAGTGCCTTAATACCGCGGTCCAGTTCGACGATGGATGTCGTGGGTGCAAGGAAGAGCTAACCATCCTTAACATATAGACGAGGCAATGATCATGGAGCTAGAAAGATGGAACAAACGCCACTTGCAAGTTTCGCGCAACTGAACACAAACAAAAGCGGCCCTAATTGCTGCACCATGCGTAGTTTTTGAGATTAGCATCAAACATATCAAAACATGTAAATTTTTCCGGGCTAAAACCATTGTCACACGAGTGCTTTCTTCGCTCTTTTACCAAGTCCTCACATTTTTCTCCATGCAATATCAGTCCTTTTTTTTTTTTTTTTTTTTTTGCAATAGTTTATTCACATACAGAATTTCTTTGTGGCCTAAGCAGCAATTTTTAGCACTTTGTCCTCCTGAGATATTACGCCCCAAAGACGGCATCAAATTCACAAGTTTCAACTTTTGGACCCCCGTAGACCCTATACTACGATGCCAGTAGTATCATAGCTGTGAAAACTTATGAACCCTCCACTTTATGCCATTCCAAAATACAGCCCGTTTGAAAGTGTAATTTTTCTAAAGTTTTTCTGGTGATTTCATGTATTGGTTTGCAACCCTGCATATTTATTTAGGAGCAAGAGTATATGTTCTCCGTGTATCTCAGTCTCTCCTCTAAACATTCGTTCTTGTTTCGAGTTCGTCTGATACGTACGTACGTCCTGAGCAACTGTAGTTTTCGTAAACGCTTGCAAATGCAAAAAATGGCACTCCATCGTACAACGACTTATCAAGAATAGTCGTTAACCTGGTTCGGCTAAGTAAGATATACAAATTTCGAGTGGTAGTATTTCTTTGCATGTAAAAATTAGCTTCAATAATTATATACTATTAATCTCACCTTTTTAATAAGAATGATAACGTCTATGAACGGTGCTAAAAATGGTTTATTAGTTGATATACTTTATAATATCTTTTCCTTAAAACTGTCAAGCACACAAACTTGCTGACTCGGTATCCATAAACATTACATAGCAACAACTATCCCATAATAATACTTTACATATCTTAAAAACATTCTTCTTTTTTTAATATGAAATTAACATTCTACTAAGTATAGTGCACATGTATGAGCACTTTCTGCCCAAGGTACAGGTAATTATTACTCAATCCAAAGTATTTTGTTATAATCGACAACAAAGATTGCCGCCATTCGGAAAGGCTTGTACAGCCACGAACATTAGGAACTGGATATGTAAGAAATGATAGCTTTTTCCAGTAGCAGAATAGTTTCACTGTATGTCTGATAGTTGGACAACCAACATGACAGCAAATACATGCCCGAAAACATAAAATGCCAGGATATTCCTCCACTTGGAGGAAAAAGTATTAGTATCTGAGAGCATCACTTAGAGAAACAACCACAAGATAAATCTGCAGAAATTACATTCACGTTAAGTTCAAAGAGATAGGAATTAATGCAAAGAAAACGAAAAGAATAATACGCATCATGCAGAGACCGAAAAAGTATGGAAAGCTAAACAAAATGAGAAAAGAAGGAAAGAGCAAAAGAATGGAAATAAATTAAATTTTAATACTTAAGGATAAACAGTCTCAGTCTTTCCGCCTGTCCCCTGCTTCTGTCTTGGCTTTTCTCCCTTCATAGGATAAATCTCTTTCAGTATCAAACACGAACATCATTTATAGTGTTTAATTCCTTGAAAAGAAAAATGTAACTCAGTCTAGGCTGAGACTCGAACACAGAATCCTTAGAACGACAGTCACACACGGTACCCACTTATCTACACAGGCTATACCAACTGTGTTTATAAATCAGGCAGTACTCGTGCTGTTATCAAACGTGTTAAATCAGCCATTGTCGGTTAGTTACCCCAGTTATACTTGAAGTTTGAACTTTATTTACGGCCTTTAGCCATCTACGGAAACAGGTCTATGTTTCCATTAAAAGCATTTGTTCTGTAGATTAAAATCAAGAATTAGGTATATAGATATCGGATTAATGGGGGTTACAAGAGTGATTTCGTAACTGCGAAATGGGTCTTCAAGACGGTGGTCGCACCAGTACTGACATCTGGTAGCGTTGTTACGTAACACATTCAGTATAAATAAAGTTTCGAAACCATAAGTTGCAAGTTGTGCCGTGGATAAGTCGATAAGGCGTCTGCCTGTTGAGTGGGGCAACGAGGGTTTGCGTCTCCTGTAAACCGATTACTTTTTCTTTCAAAATACATTTCTATATTTTTATATATGATATTAATGCTTTCTTAAATTAGTGGAGGTTAAGTAAAGTCAGGAAGCTTAAAATACATATATATGATTGCTTTATTCGTATGTGCAGTCCAGAGATGGAGCGGGCCAGTGGGTCACGGGTCAACAGAACGTGACCCACTGTGACCCACCGATCTACTCTGACTTAACGCATTACGACCCATTCTGCTCAGTGCATTGTAGACAGCTTCTGAACACTGGTGAATTTGTCTACTTTTTACTTTCAAGGCATCCTTTCCTTCTTTTTTGCATTTGTTTCTATTGAAAAAAGAACTACAGGCAATTTTAGATATTGATATTTGCAATTGTAATAATAGCAATAGGACTTAGTTAGCTTTGAGACGTAGCCTATGACTTTTTAGAGGAGCTAACTATTGGAAAAAAATGTTTGAATCATGTGTAATATATGAATTATTATATAAAAAATTGATTGTAACTATGTTTGCGTGATCATCACATCCATATTGCAAAGTGAAATGAAATGATTTTTGGTATATAGTTAGGCCCCAATCTCAACTGGGAAGTTATACGCGTATCGGTGTCATTATATTACATATTCTAAGGGGGTCCGAATTTTTGCGAAAAATTTAGTATCTCAAGCCGTACAACTTGGAGAGCTTAAGTTCTGTATATTAATTCTTTATTATAAATAAACAAAACATGTCGTAGCATTTTTTTAAAAAATTCTCTTTTATTGAGGGGGCCATTTTCTGTATAGTGCCGGACAGAAGTCTTTGATCACGTAATAGCGACTGCTTTGAAACAAATGCAGAGCATGAGAATTAAGTCTGTAGTTTGGTGTGGAGAAGAAACAAACTTGTGAATCAAATGTTTAAGAACAACTTATGTTATTCGATAAGACAGAAAATCACGATATCACTGACATATTCACCACGTATTTGGAACTTGCCTCCTCTCCCCTTCAAAGCTGATATTTGAAGACGATGGAAGATGAGCTCACATTTTAAACCAATATATTTATATACCTAGTTTCACCTTCCTCTTACAGCACACATGTTAATGAATATAACATTATAAAAATCCGACTGGAGCCAAATGCTACATACAGTAAAGTTAAAAAACAAATCATTTCAAGCAGATCATCCGTTTTAATGTGAACACAAGACATACAAGTCGATGTCATAATTCTTAAATGAACAAAAGTTATAGAAATTGACTCTCTTCCTCACTTCATACCGAAATTTATCAAAATGCTTGGATACGTGCTTACTCATGTTTAATAAGGATTTTTATATACTGTAAGACGTGGTTACTTTGCACAAAATATGAAAAGAGTTTCACAGTCCTCTGGCGGCAAAACCATGAACAGAAAAGAGGAAGTTTCAACTGGCACCGTAAGATAGAACATCTAACTGTATTTTGGCTATAATGTTGGCAGTTAACATCAGTTCTAATTACCGAGATGGTTCATTGTTGTAGAGATATGGAAAGCAGTCATTGTAAAGGCCGCCAAAATTTGAAAGATATCACGTACAAGATTTTCCGTCAAAGTTAAGCCAGTTCGTAGAATACTACTATGTATAAAGGAACTTTGATGCAATAGTTGAAGTTGAAATGTGAAACTTTTTAAAGTCATAAAAAAAGTAAAAACGGGAGAAGGCAGTTTCAGTCTCTACTCGGAGTTACTTCGCACCAGTCCAAAATACCGCTTAGATAGGAAATTATTACTACTGGAACCTCCTGCATTCTAAATTTAGGTAAACTTCTTATTTAGAATGATGCTGGAATGAATTTCTTGTTGGAAAATAAATTATGAACAGTGGCGGATCCAGAAAAGTAGTTTGAGAGAGACTTCACTCACAAAGACTTCGTTTTTTTTTTTTTTTTTTTTTAAAGAAATGACTATACTTGTGGGAAGGCCTCTTGCTATATCAAATTTGTGAGTGTTCAGGTGAAACTAATATAATCTTTTATTTTACATCGGGTTAATAATGCATAGGTCATTTCTACTATATATCAACTTCACGGACAAAAGCGACTCGTAACTCAATGAAAATCCATTTGTTAGTTCTTCAAGGTCAATACATCAACAAAATAGCTAATACTAGGAGTACACGCGACCCATTACTTCGATAGAAGATATAACAGACGTGTTTACGTCGTGCCTAATGCCTCCGGCACTTAGTAGAAGGCTTAGAAAGAACTATGTTAAAAAAAAAAAAAGCTCTGGGTTCTATTTGTTGTGTGTAAGAAATACGAGTTTGTGTGTCTGTCTGTCTGTGTGCGGCCTGAGAATCAGACGAGTTGACCGAAACTTACTAAATTTTGGCCATGGATACCTTTATCCAGGTCCCAGACCAGGACGAAGTGTTTTTTTAATTCGAACCAGGGGTCTCAGGGGAAGGGGGCGTTTACCGGGACATGTAAAAATATTAGAAAATGACCGATATTTGTGTTGAATTCATAGTAATCGTGATCGCTGAGATCAATGGTGACACTTGCATTAGCGATGACTTTCAAAATCAGCTACCATTGTTTGCGGACCGGGGTCACTGGGGGAAGAGGGGTTACCGAGACATGTAAAAATAATCCAAAATGACCGATATTAGTGTCAAATCCATAGTTTTCACGGTCGCTGAAATAAATGGTGACACTTCCATTAGCGATGACTTTCAAAATCGGCTACCATTGTATGCGGGTCGGGGTCAGCCGGGGGTGGGGTACCGAAATATATAAAAATATTCCAAAATGTCAAATGAATATTAGTGTCAAATCTTTAGTATTCACGGTCGCTGAGATGGATGGTGATTCTTCCAGAGGCGTTGATTTCCAAATTCAGCCCAATCAGCTAGGGACGAGAGGTGTTCTTTTAAGTTTCGAACCAGGGGATCTCAGAGGGCTTTTACCGAGATATGTAAAAGTAGTAGATAATGACCGATATCTTCCCGTTTCGTTGTTCTGTTTGTTTATATAGATTTTATCTGACCCATGCAAAAAATAGGTATTTCAGCTAGTTATTAATAAATGCAAGAAATAAATTCATGGTCTAAAAATAAGAGAGGGTGGCCTAAAAATAGGTGTACAGTACCGTACTGATCAACTCATTGCATTTTATATAATTTCTTATTTTTATCCATCAGGTAGACTTAGTTTCTTTATTATTTGTGCTTAATACGCTTTTACTTACATCTCAGAAGAACCGAAGCAAATATACTCATAAACTAGAATGTTATAGGTAATCAATGTAGAGGTGTATGCCTACTTTTGGACTGCGTGAACAGATAGGAGTGTATTTTGAAAGAAATAAGAGAAAGTATAAGTATACATAACCGTATTTCACTTTATATAATCACGGTCACTAATCTAAGATAATGTAGGAAAAAGTGCAAGAATATAATTAATAATGATAAATATGAACATATAAAAATATATTTTGAAAAAAAAAAAGTTACCCTGGCAGAACTTGTTCACTCCAGGTTTCGAAGCTTTAACCAGAGTTGGAGTGGGACAATGGGCCGGTGGGTCAGTAGATCAAGTGGGTCTAGTTTTCTGAGTGGGTCGTGGGTCAACAGCATGTGACTCACTGCGACTCACCGTGACCCACCACCATCCATGACACTCTGACCCACCGACTCACTGCATTGTAGACAGCATCTTCTGAACAGCATATTTTTTCACCCTCTACCATAGCCATAGAAACTAAAAACACGTTTCTGATTGGTTGCAGTTTCCGATTGTCCAAACCTTCTGATGTAAATGTTGCGTATTAGACTAATAATAGAAGAAAATTGTCATTTTGTTGGAATTGAAGAAGAAGAAGATTGAAGAAGCAGTTGAGGTTAAATTTATATTACGGCAGTTAAGGTGGAACAAAACGAGCTCTGCGGGGCTTCTAATCCGTTCCTACTACTACAACTACTGCTCTTGCTACTACTATTTATACTGTGGATTCGAATAGCAAAACTGCACACGTAACGTAAGTATATCACTTTTTTTAGTATTATTTTCATCGTATTTTAATGAAAAAAGTGTTATGAAAATTTTAAAAATAAAATATAAAAATAAAAAATTTCCTTGGCCGGGTTTGAACCCATACCAAAAGCAATTATAATTACTAGCCATTGCGCTAGTAACGAAAAATACAGTGTTTCCCATCATATAGCCATATGTGCTTACCATGCACTTTCTACTATGATAATTGCTGAAGTTTGGTTATTATATGGAGCGCTTAGAGCACTGGTCAATCAACCCATAAAGTTGTGAGAAAAATAGACATAAAATTTGTAATGTAAGCTTCTGTACGTTGGTCTACTTACCTTGATTTTGGAGTTTAAAAATTTCATCCATTTTTCTACTGAAAAGTATCGATAATTCAACAAGGAAATAATTAGACCATGATAATTTAATTGAGATTCATTGTAATTTTGCCCATGGCAAACACTTTACCATTTTATATCGTAAAGGTCAGATCCATCGTTATTGTAACAGAGCGGTGTTTGAGCGATTGGCCGTAGAAATTCAAACTCTAATTAGTTAGAATTTCACAACCTGGTTTTATAACAAGTGTAAACTCTTTAGCCGTGTAACGTGGGTTCCTGTCACCACGACATGGCGCGTCCTCAGGTTGCGGATCGAGGAGAAGGCCTCTAGATATAGAGGTTAGCTGCGAATATACTGAATAAGCAGTCGCGGACAGCCCACTAGGAGTGGTCCTCCAGCTTGGGGGTTTGGTTAAGGCTAACAACCTCATCCTGAAAAAAAAAAAAAAAAAAAACACTTGTTCAGAAATATTTACAAAAGCCTCGGACAAGGACTGATAACTTGGCACGACCTCAACAAAAGAAAATGGACATGAGATTTGGAACATGGAATATTAGAAGTCTTTATAGGGCAGGCGCGTTAAAATCCGTAACGAGTGAGCTAGAGGAATACAGGATGGACCTAGTAGGAGTTCAGGAAGTTAGGTGGGAAGGAAATGGATCTGTGAATTCCGGAAATTTTACGTTCTTTTACGGGGAAGGAAATAAATATCACCAGTTAGGAACAGGGTTTTTCGTTCACAAACGAATATTACCAGCAATTAAACGGGTTGAATTTGTTACTGACAGACTTTCTTTTATTATTCTTAAGGGACGGTGGTATGATATTATTGTTTTAAATGTAGATGCCCCAACTGAAGATAGGGATGACGATATAAAAGACAGTTTTTACGAAGAAGTGGAACGGATATTTGACCAACTCCCGCCATACCATATGGAAATTCTATTAGGGGATTTCAATGCGAAGGTAGGAAGAAAGGATATTTTCAAACCGATTATAGGGAACGAAAGTCTGCATAAGGAAAGTAATGACAACGGTGTTAGACTCGTGAACTTAGCAACATCCAAAAACCTAATCATGAAGAGTACAAAATTCGCACATTGCGACGTTTATAAATACACTTGGACATCACCAGACGGAAAAACACATAATCAAATTGATCACGTTTTAGTAGATAAAAGAAGGCAATCTAGCATAATTGATGTCCGATCGTTTAGAGGGGCTGATTGTGACACTGCTCACTACCTGCTAGCAGCGATAATACGAGAGAGATTATCGTTGAATAAAGGTAATATTTATTGTCCGAAAACGGAAAGATTCAATTTAAAGAAATTAGAAGACAGCCGGGTAAGAGAGGAATACCAGATTGAAGTTTCGAATAGATTCTCGGCTTTAGAAGATTCGGAGTGCACTAGTGTTGAGGATACCTGGATTGAAATTAGAGATAGCATTAAAATATCAGCAAAAGAAAAATAGGTACACGGGTCTGAAACAAACCATGGTTCAACCAGAAATGCATTAAACTAACAGAGAAGAGAAAACAGGCAAAATTACGCTGGCTACAAAATCCGAATGAAATAACTACACAAAATTTCGCAGATATCAGGCGGGAAACTTCCAAAACTTTTTGAACAAAGAAACGCGATTTTTTGAAAGCTAAAATTAAGGGACTTGAAGATAATAGTAAACATAAAAAACATCCGGGATATGTATAAGGGGATCAGCGAATTTAAGAATGGCTATCAACCTCGCGCTTATATATTAAAGAAATCTGATGGTACAGTTCTCACTGATACGGACAACATCTTAAATAGATGGAAAGATTTCTTTGACGATTTGCTTAAACGCAACCAAAAGCTAATGTGCGTGGAGGAAAGGAGATACACACCGCAGAACCGTATATTCCAGAACCCAACCGAATAGAAGTAGAAACCGCTATAAAGAAATTAAAGAAACACAAATCTCCGGGCGTAAATGAAATTCCAGCTGAGTTAATTTTAGCTGGAGGCGAAAAATTGTGGAACAAGATACAAAAACTCATTCTCCTTATCTGGAACAAGGAAGAATTGCCACAAGAGTGGAAAGAATCAATCATTGTTCCAATTCACAAGAAAGGCGACAAAACTGACTGTAATAATTATCGAGGCATTTCTCCTCTGTCAACATCCTATAAAATCCTTTCAAATATTCTATTAGCAAGATTGACCCTATACGCAGATGAAATTATTGAAGATTATCAGTGCGGATATAGACGAAATCAATCAACTATCGATCAAATATTTACCATTCGCCAAATACTCGAAAAAAAGTGGGAATACAATACTCCGGTACATCAACTATTTATTGATTTTAGAAAGGCGTACGACTCGGTTAGGAGAGAAGCATTATACAACGTTCTTACAGAACTTGTTATACCGAGAAAGCTAATTAGATTAATTGAGATATGTTTAAGTGAATCCCAAAGTAAAGTCCGGGTAGGAAAATTTTTGTCCACGAGCTTTCACGTTGAAAATGGCCTGAAACAAGGAGATGCGTTGTCGCCATTATTATTTAACTTTGTTCTGGAATACGCTATAAGGAAAATCAAAGATAGCAACCAGGGCCTAGAGTTCAACGGTATTCACGAGGTTATGGCATATGCTGATGATGTAAATTTAATAGGGAGTGATAGGAGAACAATAGAAAGAAATGCAGAGATCTTATTAAACGCTTGCAGGGACATGGGTTTAGAAGTAAATGCCGAGAAAACTAAATACATGGAAGTGCGTCGGGACCGTAATACGGCAAATTATAGATGCGTCAAAATATTAAATAATACTTTTGATAAAGTGGATAGTTTCAAATATCTAGGATCAGTATTAACAGAGGAAAATCATATTCACGAAGAAATTAAATGTCGACTAAAAGCATGGAATTCGTGTTACTATTCGGTTCAAAATCTCTTGTCGTCGCGAATTCTATCGAGGAATCTGAAGCTTAAAATATACAAAACTATAATCATGCCTGTTGTTCTGTATGGTTGCGAAACATGGTCGCTTAGTCTGAGGGAAGAACATAGACTGAAAATATTTGAGAACAAGATCCTGAGACCAATATTCGGACCCAAGAGGAACGGCAATGGGGAATGGCGGAAACTTCATAACGAGGAACTACATAATTTATACGGTTTACCCAACATTGTTAGGGTCGCCGCCAAGTCTAGGAGGCTTAGGTGGGCGGGTCATGTAGCTAGAATGGAAGAAAGTGGAAACGCTTTCAAAGTCTTGACTGGAAGACCAATCGGAAAACGACCATTAGGAAGACCTAGGCGCAGATGGGAGGACAATATTAAGATGGATCTCGCAGAGATTGGAATACAAAGTAGAAACTGGATGCAGTTAGCTAAGGATAGAAGTCAGTGGAGAGCTTTTGTGAACGCGGCATTGAACCTCCGGGTTCCATAGGCCATAGAGTTAGTTAGTTAGTTAGTTAGTTTTTTTTATTTATTTATTTATTTTTTTTTAGTAAACTCTTTAGTCGGCAGAGTAGAGGCCGTGGATCATGTGTTAAGAGTTGATGATGATGTGTTTTGGTGGGTCAGTGGTTCATGGTAGGTGGTGGGTCAGAGTGGGTCATGGTGGATCATGGGTCAGAGTAGGTCACGGTGGGTGGTGGGTCATGGGTTTTGGGTCAGAGTGAGTCACGGTGGGTCGTGGGTCAAGTTTCCATTGACCCACGTCATCATGGCGTTAACTACAAGGCCACCAAGGAAACCTTATAAATATTGGTTTGTCTATTGTATTTACATTGCGAATAGGTGAAATTGGAACAATATGGCATCGGAACCAGTCATTTAGTTCGAGTAAAATCTGTACGTTAAACGTAGCACAATCCCTTCAAGAACATTTGGGAATGCGGCGTAAGATCCCAACTGCGTAGGAACAAAAAGTTCAGCTCAAAACCTGTTTGGATCCTACGCAGTTTTGATCCTACGCCGTTGCCCTGAAATAATTTAAGTTTTAATCATGCGCTCAAAAATATATATTTTTATTATCTCTTTAATTGTGTTTAACCTGTTTAATCTGTTTAACCTGTGCAGCTATCAAGTAGGGTTATATTCATTGACTTCGTACGACCGAAACTGCGTAGGGTCAAAACTGCGTAGGGTCCAAACTGCGTACGATCCACACTGCATACGACCAGGTTCGCCGCTAAGGGGGTACAGGAGGAAGCCTCCCCTCCCAGTCACCGACTTCTGATCGAGTTGGCATTTCCTTAATTACCCAGTTGTGAATTATCAATTGTTTTACGGACATGGCAGTTGGCACAATTGAAGATTTATGTAATTAGTCCAGGTTTTTGGCTAGGTGGGGCTTCGTCCCAAATTTACCAACTTCTGAACAAGTTGGCAAATTAAAATGCCTAGTTGGCAGTTATTACTTAGAAGACTGTCGTCACGTTCAATTGACTTTCTTGGTTTAGCATTTTGTTAGTTACCCAGTTGTTGTGAACTATCAGCTCTTACGGACTTGGCAGTTGGCACAGTTGAAGGTTTATGTAATTAGACTAGTTTTGGCTAGGTGGGGCTTCGTCGCCAAATCCAAAATTTGCTCAGCCTACAGTTTCGCGCCTCATGAATCTACAAAAATACCGAACTTCCAAGTTTTTAATTCCGATTTCAATTACGGTACCTAAAACATGAGATTTTATGTTTCCAAAAAGTTTATTTGAATTCCATTTAAAGTTCATTCATTTGCGACATAGTCATTTGCAGAACCTGAGAAAAAACATGTTCAAGTGCGTCAGATGCAACTAGAGATGCAAGGGCTCAAAAAAAAAAAAAAAGTTTTTTTGGGAAAAAAAAACTCGGTGTTTCTGCTTCGCTTTTTTGCTTGGGATTTTTTTTTTCTTAATTCTGCTTTAAATTGATAAAGCAGACTTTGTTTCGCTTCTCTATAACACAAAAAGTCATTTAATTAGTGGTTAATGCCGATAATAATATAAAACCTCGAAAATAAACCATGAATTTCGAAAAGATATTTCAAACAATTTTACTTGAACATATTTATATTATGAATTCCAAAGGATTAACCAATGTATATAATAAGGATTTTTTAAACCTCTATATGCAAAAGTAAGCATGATTGGCAAGAACCATGGTTGTTATTGAAAATGCCAAAAATCCATTTTTTGGGGGGAGTTTAAACCAGTTTTTTTTTTTTTTTTTTTGTTTTGTTTAAACCAGGTTTTATGATTTAGATATTTTGCTTTATGTATTTATATTACATATTGACAGAAATAAGTTTGTTTCGCCTTGGTGGTGTTATGCAACAACGGGGTTATGCTGGAAGAGGTCCCATAAGCTTAAAGAAGTCCGGTCAGTAAATTTCGTAAATTGAGAAACTCCCGCCCTAGCCATCGGGAAATCCCATCATTACTTTAAATGTAAAACAATAACGGGAAAATCCTGTCATTGCTTTGCATGTAAATTTAAAGGTCAACGTATCATAATCAGTAGGCTAAAACTGAGGTATTAAATTACAAATTTAGTATGTAGATATTATTAAAAGTCCAATCCAAGCTAATGTTGGAAGCTACGTAGGCAATCGATAAATTTTGCCAATTTCTATCAATATATTTAAGCAAACTTGGCTTCTTTATAAAACAGCAGGCATTCAGGCATGCAGAAATATACAATTTGGTTTCGTTTCGTATGTTTAGGCTTAACATCCTTATGTAATACCGAGGTTATCAAGGGGAAGACATTCGGTTAAAGTGACATCCGAACCGCTACTTCGTTTACGCATGAAAGAAGAGTTGTGGTTCGACCGAGAATTGAACATGGGACACCTTGATTAAAAGGTGAAAAGGAAATAAAAACTAATGCAGATGGTTTAATATATGTAAAAGTCGCCATGAAGTTCGCACGATTCGCATTTTTCGTTCTTTTTATTTTTTTGGTTTAAACCAGTTATTAAAAAAAAAAAAAAAACAGCTGGTGTAAACCAGCCAACCCTAAAGGTAAACCCTTCTTTTAAAAAAATACACAAACAACTAGCAAAATTGTATGTAGTATTTTTACTTCAAAATATTCTATACCCTCTTTTTGAAACAAAATAAAATTAAAATAAAACATAAGAAAAATAATTAGATTTATGTGATACACTTAAAGGCTGCACATCTAGAGCTTTTGGTTCTGTATATTCTTGAAATTCTATAGCTAAGTTTTATATAACCACCACCACCGTTTATCTAATCCTCAAGTTTTCTGAATTTTTAACAAGGGGGACTCAACATATCGTTACGGAACTCCCCCCCCCCCAAAAAAAAGGACTACGGAATATATTTAAGCTAAGCTAAATACAACTGCACAACAAACATCACTGAGTGGTTAGCTTTTGCGCTTCTATCAGGAAGTCCGGGATTCAACCCAGCATTCGACCATTCTGACAAAGCTTTTCTTCATTCCATCTGTGAATGTAGAAATAGTGCGTGTGCTGTGAGTTGGCCGACTTCCTTTCTTATTGTTTCTAAATCGTTATTATTACTAATTACCAGCAGTGACGGTTTTGCGAAGGTTATGGGGGCGGTCTTTCGAACTGAAGCCTGTTCCCCAAAGTTAAGGAATTCTAAAACAAACGAAATATCTATTATTTATGCCTTTACTCATAAACTTTAATCTCCCGTCAAATAAAAATTACGAATGTTTAGAAAAACTAAACATTAGTAAGAAAACCCCTCCCAAAATACTTTTCTAAATCCGCCACTGATTCTCAGTATAAAATGATCTTCAATGTTGTATCCGGAAGATTATTGCTAAACATATAAACGAAACGAAATGTTAGTTATGCCTGTACTCATAAACTTCAAGCACCTCCCAAATAAAATTAGGACTTTTTAGAAAACGAAACAATCAGAGAAACCCCTCCCAAAGTACTTTTCTATATCCGCTACTGATTATTTGTATAAATTGGTATTCAAGATTGTATCCGGAAAATTATTGCTAAATCATTGCACAACTACAGTATAACATAAATTTGGAAGTACGGTTTGACGGATATATTGAAAAACGTACGCTTTGACGGAAATATAGAAAAATGTAAGTTTAACTTTTGCGCTAGAAGCTAGAGTATATAAGCTCTTAGAAATGAAACACGGATGACAAGCTAAAATGATCTAGAGAAGAAAAAAATGTCGATAACTCAAAAGTTAAAATAAAATTAAATAGCCTCTAAAATTGCCCTCAAATACTACATTCTTCATGTTAGCTTTAATTCGTAAAACATGTGCTCCATCCATCTTGATGGTGAATTTCAGAGTGAAATATGGCATTTAGGTCATGGAATTCTTATCTAACTATAGAATATACTATAAGAAACCAATTTAGATAGAAAAATCATGAAAATGAAAAAAAGCCAAAATTTCCAAAATTCTCATTTTTTCCCCCCAAAGCAGTCTTTTTATGTAAAAAAACCATCGATTCAAAACAGCCGGCTTTTTTGCATCTCTAGATGCGACCCTTGATGGTGATCTGCAAAATATAAATAAGATAGACGCATCATTTGCGGACCTCTGGAAGTGTTACGTTCAATTCGATTCTATTCGATTCTTTATGAAGCACCTGCGTTGGATGCTTATAGTATGGATGTAAATGGTTACTTACACTCTACGATTATTAAAACATCAAACTTGAATTTACTCCAACATAAAATTTATACCGGTTTACTGTTCAAGTATAAACGTTACGTGGAAAACAACTCACAAGGGTTTTAGTTGTTTTATTGTGTTTGCAGTAAAAACAATTTTAATGGGTTGAACACTATTGTGTACCTACATCGTGCTTTTGAACCCATGCATCAATGCATTTGACCCATTTATGCCCATTTCCCCGCGTCACAACCGCAGGTTATTGCCAAGAAAGAGGATTATACCCCCCCCCCCTTTAGAGCCGGCCCTTACATGGCAATATGCATCCTACCAGATTAGATATTGGCGGTGTTAGAAGCATTAGTCATGTAATGTCAATGACCTTAGTTATAGGACCAGGTGATTGTGAATTCTATTTCTGGGAATTTCATACAAAGATTGTCGTTTTTGTTTTTAGGAAAAGAAAAACGCTTTTATGTAAATATAGAGCAGCCGGTGCGCTGTAATTGGTATTCAGAAAGTTCATCGCTCTGCTTCGATCGGTAAGATCTTTACCAAAGAAACAAAGTGCACTCACGTTCAAGGATGCAGTTCAATAAATTTCCAGGAATTTGAATTGTTGCCCTAAATATAGCCTAGAACCAGCTAGGTGGAGAGAAGTGAAAAAGGAAGAGAGAAGAACGTATGAGTTGATTTATACTGCTAATGTGAAATCTTTAACATTTATTTTGTTAAGATACAGTTGCTGTTGTTGTTTGTTGAATTTTAGCGTCCCTTATGAGCACCGACCGATACAATACGAGAACCGAATCTACAGTTTAAGGTAGAATTTAAATCACCGTAATGTGTTCAAATTGTTTACACTCTCCTATCTGAAATCGAACACGAAACCACGTGAATCAAAGGAGCAAGAACTAACGAGTGTCTATATATTATGAAAACACTAATAATTAACTGAAAAGAACATTGAAAAGGCACAACGAATTTATATTACAAAAAGCATTTATATAACTTCAGAAAAGTAGAATCAATATGTGAATTTCTCGAACGTAACCTTGGGAACCTAAAAAACTTGTATCTTCCTTAGAATTATTATATAATAATCTCACCTCCTAAACACGTTTAAAAGATCTCGAAGTTATATTTGAGGAAAAAACAATTACCATAAAACATCTATTTGAAAGTGTAATGACTGAAATGTATTATACTTCGCTTCTCTCCCAAATAAAAACGATTACAGTCGATAAGCGTGAATCTGGCAGAACCTATTTTCCGAAATCTAAAACAAATCACGCAGATTGTTCATTGCTTGTTCGAGATTGTCCACATTACATTTTCAGTCGCGATTGTCCACATTACATTTTCGGTTTTTCATTGTTTGTAACTAACTTATACCATAACAGAAATTCGCGCTACGAACAAATTACACGTAGGTATACGCCTATGTGTCTCATCTCGAAAACTTCTGGGCCGCGGTGGAGAGGGTTGACCCATGATGCGTGGGCCCTGGTTCTATACTAGCTTGCGCCAAGTGGGGTTCGTGGTGAAGAAACACCGTGTGTGAGAGTTTTCTCGGAGCTTCCCTTTCCCCTAGGGTTACCACATTACCCGATTTTAGCGGGTACCACCGGATTTTCAGGTCCTATCTTCGTCCGGTGCTTAATCATCTCTTAATCACGAAAAACCACCCGCTTTTTTAGATTGGGGAAATATTGTTTTCTAACACCTGCTCACAACCCAGTTGTTGAAAGAATTTTTCTGAGATTTTTTTAAAGAAAGTTAAAAGGAGTGACAAATATATAATAAAAAAATGTGGCATAATTATACACAGTTTGATTCAATCTATGAATACTAATGTGTAATCTCATGGATGCGGATTTCTTTGATGACCATTCTGTCCAGTTCAGCTGAACAAGTCTAAGTTTTCACCTAGTCTTTATATATTCAGAAATGCTTGTAAATTGAATTACGGTATCCTTAGCATTTTGTGTAGATTATATTCATTATTAATATATTTTTCTTTTAAAATGTTTATGCTGTATTTCATACATTGTGAAACCGTGCTAATTTTGTATGTTAGTACAATTTCAGTAGCATTCTTTAAAAAATAATTAGAAATTATATAAAAGATGGACCAAGACTCCTAAATATGTTTTACCTTTCTTATGATAAAGCAATTACAGTAGAAATTAATTTGTGTTTCTTAGAGAGAAAACCGTGTGAACAATATCTGAAATATATTGATTGCTTGCAGATATCCTTACATTACAGATATCTTACTGTAATACTTAATACTTACTTTACAATTCGAGATTCACATTAAAGGAAAAACCTAAAACATTAAAGGAAAAAACTAAAACATTAAAGGAAAAAACTAAATTTCTTTACTTTAGTTTCGTTAGAAAAGTATAGCATCACTTAACAAATAAATCACTAAAGCAAAGTCTGAAGGATCTCAGGTCAATATTTGTAATATAGAAGTTAACATCAGTACTTACAGTTTAGAATCCCCCGCTTTTCTAAGTTTAAAATATGGCAACCCTGCTTTCCCCCAACTTTCTTCATTTCACCATTCCATTCATTCTCATTATCTCCGTCTCCTTTGGCCTACCCGGGATAACAGTTGGACATAAAACTTAAAAGATTTCATTTTCACATTTAGAGACCCTGTATCTGTGTTCCTTGAGTGCGCCAAATGCTAAGTAATAATGGGCTGGAAGGCCCATGAAGTGTACTACCTGGTACGCCCTTATCTCAACTTGCCCAAAAAGTTAAGAGCTCACGTTAAGTTAGCGCCCCAAATTTTTGGCTTTCACACCTTATAACCTATATTGGCCAAAAAGATGAAATTTGTTAGCCCGTCGATCTTTATCTCGACTAGCCCAGAAAGTTGGGAGGCTCTGGTGAAGTTAGCCCCCAAATTTTCGGCGCCCTCATTAACTATGGGAGAACAAAAACTGAAATTTGGTAGTCCATCCAGTCCGTAGAGAGTACTATCTGGATCATTCATTCTCTGATCCAGCCCAGAAAGTTGGGGGGAGGGTGGCTCATGTTAAATTAGTGCCCGAAATCTTTGGCGCCGATACCTCATTAATCCTTTCGGGACAGAATCGATTTTGGGGTTTTCGTAGACTTTCAGTTAATTTATTGCCCAAACACTATTAGCCCGATTGATATCGTTAAGGTCTTGTATTTTAGAAGAGTTACATGGCTATTTTTTGGTGTAAGTTAGATTGCAGTGTTGCCAACGGGAGGGAAATTATTGAGAGAAATGTAGGGGTGAAAATTTACAAAAAAAATTCCCTAGCCTACTTTCAAGATTTTTTTCTAGTTGGCACACTGAAGCCACATGGGTTCAAGTCACCTAAAAAGAATTCTTTAGTATGTTGACAAGGTACAGTAAAAACCTGAAGTCGCTGGCTGCCATACAAAGAGAGAAAGAAAAAATTCCCTCTCATAATACACATGAAATTATGTCACTTCTTACGCGTCAGAAGTAAAAATAAGCATACATGGCGGGGCACCGGCTTCCCTAATTATCCATTCGTGCTCCTCTATGGTGCGTTTTGTAGGCCCAGAATAATTTCAGACAGTGGTTCGAATATAGCAAACGACATTGAAATAATAGGAGGGAAAAGGATAAATTTCCCAAATTTTTCACAAAGAATCGGCTGAAGAAGAGAATTTCAAAATTTTCTGTAGCTGGCAACACTGCTACCAGACAGACGCAAACTTTTTAAAAATAACCTTTGGCCTACCACTAATACATTAAGCTAGTATCATGACGATATCTCTCAAATTAAGCATGTATTTTTTTTTAAAAATATAATTTTACACACAAAGTCATTATTATCCTTAAAGTTATGTAATAAGGTATACTATAAGGTCTCAGTTGTACTGTCCCTAATTACCCAAGTGAAACTTTTTATGGTGCGTTGTGTAGGTCAAGGATGAGGCTTTTAGAATCTGATATGTTCGTTTCAATGTAGCCAATAGGAGAGAAGCAAATAAGAGGTAAATTTGAGAAGGGAAAAAGGGATATTTTACCAAAAGTCTGGAAATAAATAGTTCTATGGCTGGAAATACTGCTACGAGACAGGCGCAAACTATCTTAAAATAAACCTTAACCCACCACTGATATATCCTGAAAGTATCATGTCGATATTGAATAAATGAAGCTAGTAATTAAAAAAATAATAGATTATGGTAAATATAAAAGTCGGGAAAATCAAGGGTTAGAACTTAAATACGAATTTATAGTGCGCCCTCTAATTACCCAATTGCAACGATCTGTACCCACATTTGTTCAGTAAGGACCTGTGTTTGACTGACGTAGTTGACTTGCGCTCGGACGTATAGGTACGGAATTATAAACATAAACTTCGAAAATTTCGAATTTTTTGCCCAAAATTAGGGAAATTTCCCTAGTTGGCAATACTGCGCGCCTGCCGATCTAATTGATGTCAACAATTAGGGATCTACCCGAGGTATCTACCTGGCAAGTCGCAAGGAGATCTTTCAACAACGAAGGAAGTTACAGGGAAAAAAAGAAAAATGGAATTTCGAAAATTCTCAATTTTTTTTATTTTGGGCTCAAATTTGACAAGGAAATTCGACACGCAGAAGAAAAATAAACTAATATGATAAACTATGGTCCAACCAAATTTGGCCAAAAAAAATCCCGATACCTTAATTACTATTCCTACAAGAGCGAAAAATAAAAGTGACACACACGTGTGTGTCACTTTAGGGTAAGGGTGAGAGAATCAATTGAGGGTGAGGATCAGTAAGAGTGAGGATGGCCTTGGGCAAAATGAGTAAGGGTGGCCATCTCTGCTTTAGCCATTCTGTCCCGAAAGGTTTAACCATGGTGGTTCAAAAGCTGAAATTCCCGCCCATTCCAGCCCATGGGAGTACTACCTGCCCCATCCATTATTTCAACTAGCCCAGAATTTTGGGGACTCACGTTGCTTGCGCCCCAAATCTTTGGCGCTCACATCTCATTAACTGTGTTGGCCCAAAGGCTGAAATAAGCTTGCCCACCCAGCTCATCAAAGTACTATCTGGCCCACTACTTGACCCATTAATTATTTCAACAAGCCCAGAAAGTTAGAGGCTCGCATGATGTTAGACCCCAAACTTTCGGCGCCCATCCATTATCTGCACCGGCCCAGAAAGTTGGAGGGCTCGTTAAATTAGCGTCCAAAATCTTTGGCACCCATATGTCATTAACTGTGGTGGCGGAAAGGCTGAAATTTGCTAGCCCATCCAGCCCATCAAAGTACTATCTGGCCCACCCATTAATTCAACTAGCCTAGAAAATTGGGGAGCCAACTTCACACACATTGGCTTGTCCATGGTTGCTACTCCTGACAGAAATTGGTCAGAATTGAGATTAAAATTGGAAATGATCTTACTTGATGCTCTTACCCTTTCACGCTTTTTATCTACTGACAATTTTTTTTGAACTCATTTGCTGAGAACTTGCGCGTGACCAAGTCATTATTAATTATGCTGTAGACGAGTTCCCGTGAAATGCCTCCAACCTCTGTCTCATGTTTTGCTGAAATTGTAAGATTTTTTAGAATAATATAAATTTCACCCACAATTTCGGGAGTAATCATTGTTTCGGTATTTGAGCATCATCTGTTGGGAAATCACGAAGTTTAAACTGTGCTACCCACTTTTCCAATTGCGAGCCTCCCCGGTGGTCTTGGTACACGTCTCATATAGACTCGCTGCTGAAAAGCTGCGCTAAACAATAACGAATCAATCTTTCTACTGCTACTTTCGGTTTGAATAGAGGGATTAGATTAGATATGGAATACATTCGTAGGACTTTTAATTGATGGCGCACACCGCTTCCCGCTATTTTAGTTTCTACATTACAGCAATAAACGGCAAAACTCTTAGTTTCCACATTACAGCGATCAACGGCAAAACTGAAAGTGGATGATTTATGCCACTTTCAGTGTTAATGGAGAAACTAGAGGTGAGATGGTATTGGGACTAATAATTGATTACAAAAGACCACTACTCGCTATTACTAAAAGCGCAAGTGGCTAATTTGTGCTTCTTTGGGCTTGACTAGAACATTTGTGATGAATATGAAGCATATTCTTGGGATACTTAACTGATTGTGCAAAAAAAGTTATTGCTATTTTTCAATCTCTACCTGATCAACTTTAAACCGGAAATTGTATATTTCTGCCAATTCCGGTTGACATAGCAATTCCATCAACAAACTCGGTTTCTAAATTTCATCCATCTACATCTTTGGCAGAATTGGTGGTAATAGCTCAAGTAGTCCTTGATTTTTTTGCCGGGATAGACGGATATGAGCCCCTCGGTAGCAGTGGTGGATCTAAAAGGTAAAAACTGGGGGGCCAGCTAGTGCCTAGATTATGATAGGTATATATCAACTTTCAAAAATATACAAATAATAGCTTGAATTATTTTGTCACAGAAAAACTTAGCCTAACCCTGGTCTAGATCCGCCACTGCTCGGGAGAACATAATGGTAAGCGCCGTTAATATAAGTCGAGAAAATTGAACGTGAACATCCGGAATGACTTGAAAATATCAAAATAACAGTAATAACTACATCCGCCTGCCATATGTGGAATGTTTACATTAACTTCCACGAGGCGGATACCACTCCTCTCCCGAAATCATACCTGTGTAATGCAAGCCATACACGAATGTGAGTTTACGTATGTAACTTCACGTTGTTAGTTTACGTACTTAATTCGGCTCATACGTTGTGCGTGATTTTACGGCGTAAACGAAGGTAACCAGTCGCTTTTCAATTTGTTTAGTTGCTTTCAGAGTGGATCGAAGGAAAGCAATGCTTTGAAGCGCGGGTGCTATCAACATTGTAGTGTTAAGAAAAAGAATAGAGAAAAGACGTAAAAAGACGTATGTGGACAAGAAAAATAATCTTGTTTTGTGTCGTAAATTTGTAGAAGTCTTGATTCTCGAAGGGCTCTTTCTTAAAAAAAAAAAAAAAAAAAAAAAAAAAAAAAAAACTATTCGTTTTGTAAATGTCTGTGCAAAAGGAGCCTCTTTTGGAAAATTGACTTTCATGTTTTCATCAAATTACAGCCTTTTTTTATCAGGGGTCCTGTAAGTCAACAAGGAAAAATAATCTTTTGAAAAATGATTCAGCCGTTTAGAAATTATTTTTAAAAAAAATATTTGTAAAACAATGGTGTTATATGGGAGACTACCCATCACATACAGATTTTTTAAGGTATGACCGCACTATTCCCGATCAGTGACTTTTTTATTTTTTTTAGAACATGCAACGAGGCAAATAATAGAAAAGAACCAAGATGGCGTTATTTTTCTTTTTGACATACTGGGTGTCGAAAATTGGAAAAATTGCAATTTTTATGGAGATTTAATTGTTCATATACAATGTTTTTCAAGTTATTTCTTCAACATCCACCCTTATATACATATTTATCTCCGTTTAATAGACCATTTGATGATGAAAACAAGTGCGTATAGTTTCACAATGTGAAACTACGGTAGATTTCAAAACTATGCAAATTGAATACTATATTGAATACATGGAACATATCCTTGGGACTCTAAATCAATTCTCGAAACCCGCTTTTCGATATCTCTTACCGTTTTTGCTATATAAAAATCAATCTTGAAACCGGAAGTAGAAGAGATTTTTTACTTCTGGTTTCAGTTGAAAAATAGAGATGAAGGTGGTTTATTTCTCTATGACCGCAAATCGATTTCTGAAAACCGTTTGTCGCTAGCTATCACCGTTTTTTAGTTATAAGCATTACTGTTGAAACCGGAAGTTGTCGATTTCACCACATCCGGTTTAAGTTGAGATTTTGTCGAAACATACTTCTTTGAGAATTAATCGATTCCCAACTCCCGTTTTTCGCTAGCTATTACCATTTCTGGTGTATGCCCATTATTATTGAAACCGAAAATAGTCAATTTCTACCACTTCCAGGTTAAATGGAAAGTTGCAAAGGGGTTAGGATTTATTATTGCAACGGTCAACCGTTTCCCGAAAACCACTTTTCGATATCTGTTTCCGTTTTTGCTCTATGAAATTCAGTATTGAAACCGGAATTAGTGGTAAATTTTTTACCACTTCTAATTTTAGTAGAAATATAGGAATGGAAGTGGTTTATTTCCTTAGCACCCTGAATTGATTCCCGAAAACCGTTTGTCGCTAGTTATAACCATTTTTGAGTTACAAGCATCACTGTTGAAATCAGAAGTGCTCGATTTCAAACATTTCCGGATTAAGTACTTGTAGAAGGTAGTCCAAGAAGATGGATCCTATTCCGGGAACTGAATTGATTCCCGAAAACTTCTTTCTGGAAGAGTGCGATCATACCTAAACAAATCTGTATGTGATGGGTAGTCTCCTATATAACACCATTATGAGATTTTTTTTTTTTTTAACAATTTCCAAACGGCTGAATCATTTTTCAAAAGATATTTTCCTGTTGACTTGCAGGACCCTTGATAAGAAAAGACTGTAATTTAATGAAAACATGGAAGTCGATTTTCCTAAAGGGGGTCCTTGATACCATGATCTCTTCTTAATTTCAAAATTTTTCTTTCCCGCACCACAAGGTGCGACATATCATTTAAACCATGTAAACTATTGCGGAATATTGTGTAATGATTTGGGTAGCTTTTAATGTTGATAAATGCTTTTAATTGTATTCGTACTTTATGGTCACCTTATCAATTTACGGTCACTTTATCAATCAAAATCGGTTACGTTTGCACAATTAGATGAACTCAAATCGGTAATGATATACTACTAGGGACGTACAGAGGGGGTCGTCGTAGTCCGAACATCTCAACCCGAAATTACCACTTTTCTGCAAATTTAGTCTAATATTAGGGGTGAATTTACAAATTTGAAAATAATTTACCTTCATATTGAATTTGGACCCCTCCTCCGAAGTAAATTTCTGCGTAGGGTACGTGCCAACATACTAAAATTTTTAATTTCGGTAAAAATCCCTTTGTTTTCTTGCCCCCCAGGATAACTATATACTTTACCAGTTCATATTTTCTAAACATTTGGAATGATGTATCGTCATATGTATAGATTAACCTCTTCCATACAGAATGTCAATTCACCTAAGATGGCCAAAGTTTGTGCGCTCATCAGCTCAGACAATTCCTTTCTCCACCAACGGTTGTGCTCGATGTGGCGGCACACACCGCTTGACAAGCTTTCCAGAGCCCCTCTATGGTGGTGAGACGCCTTTGCGTGAGTCCTTGTTTCAGAAGGCCAAAGGCGCAGAAATCCATTGGCGACTCCACAGGTTTGGACGAAAAGGGTATGACACACCAGTTTTCGTGGCCATACGCCAATAATACGCGACAGAACTGCGAGCATTGTGGCTTGATGGATGTGGATCTATACCTTCCGGGTGTCCCTGCCATACAACTGTGGGATGTGCGTTCTGTATAAGGTTTTCATGATATTCGTTTGAAAGTAGGCTGCATTTACCTTGTCCTCGGAATTCACACGATGCGTTGGCAACTTCCCACTGGCGCAGAAACCTGCCACCACCATGAAGCCTTTCGAAAACTTCTCGCGACATTCACGGATGGAATCGCCGCGGCCCTTGGCATCATGTGGTGAATAAAATATGGCCCTGGTCTTATTGGTGTCATCAAGGTAGATCCAGGCTTCATGCAGAGTGATAACCCACTGCCATTTGTCACCTGAGAGGTACTGTTCATACAACTTTCTTGAATCTCTCTTGAATGTGCCTTAGTGATAACTTATGACCTATCGCCTTATGTCGTTTTTTAAGTTGCAAATTGTCCTTTATGATACGACATGCTGTGTTTCTCACAGCGCGTGGTTTCCTGGCTGGACATGCCCGTTTCCTTTTCACTCTTACGACTTGATCTTGATATTTAGGGCCGGTGCTTTTACAGCACTGGATTACCCTTCCTACCGTACGCCTGCTGATATTGTTGCCGCACACATTTTCACAATCACTGACTCATTGCATTTTGTATCGGAAAGTGCACATATGTGACCTTCGCAATAAGGTGTAACTGTAACAGGCATGTACTAGCTGTTCACCACAACAACTTCCACACAGCGGTGTACGTGACTCAGTACTGGATTCACGGGCTACTGACTTCTGGTTCCTTCTCCTACGCTGTGCTCGTCATCAGCTCTGTAAAATTGACCACCTTAGGAGAATTGAGCTTGTGTAGTATATGAAAGACTCAGTGGGAGGGGTTACAACCCCTACCCACCCCTTCGATACGCCACTGCCTAGGCATATGACATATTTAAACGGGAGGTGTTGAGTAATAGAAAAGATGTTTTCGCAAACTGGCTTTAGTGCATTTTCAATGTATAAATTGTGGTTAGGTCATTATTAGGTAAGTAAGTGTAGGCTCAGAAATATGTCTCCATCATCATGAGACATAACAAAATGGAATGAAACTATATTCGGCAGGCCTGTATACGGGATTGAACCAGAAAACAGGAAGTCAGCACCAATATCGAGTGGTAATATTTAGACCTATACATGTGAGCATTGACATTCATTTATGAAATACTAGCTGATAGTTATGGGAAGTGTTTCAAGGTATACTTGAACTTAATTTCTCCTTCCTGAGATGTTTTATTTTTGACAAAGTTTAAACCTCTCCCCATTGAACCCCGCCCCTAGGATCCTCATCAAAAAATTATATATAGGCCTACTACAAACTCCAAAACACACCAGCTGCATTGCTGTTTGCCGAGCATCATAGTGAATTTGCTACCCTCTAGTGGAAGAAGGAGTGAATGTTAGAACGTGTAGAGAAGAAACAAACATGTTTTGAGTTAGTGCATTTCCTAACACCTTATTTACAAAGATTTGCAGAAAGTTTTCATTTTATAATCAATCGAAATCACAAAGTGTTTTTGTGGACACGCTATATATACCTATATACATTTTAATCAACAGCAGGATAATATACTAATGAAAAACATAGAAATCCACGTACCTCAACGAAGAGTCTTGATCCATTTCCCACCCCCCTCCAAACAAAATAAGAAATGACTCTATTACCATAAAACGTGAGACATCAAATATTCAGACACAGAATTTGAAGTAATCTCGTCTGACGAATTATTGTGGCATGCCGGTGGGAAAGAGGCTCGTGTTCAAGTATTGAGTCGAGACAGTGTGTGTAATTGCAGAAGCGGACAACATTACTGTTCTAGTTGTAAGATATATCATCAGCTACTATAGTTTAAGGCTTAAATGTGTAGGTTTATGGATCAAATTGGATTTGTATTATTGGGGCGCTTAGGTCAGAATTTTTTGGAGGCTTGTCTTCAAGACGAGCCAACCATTTTTTGAGTGTTTCTTAATATATGAAGAACGTAAATCTGTACAGTACTGCAAACTGTATTCCAGTTCATTAATTCATTCGGAAGTTACTGACAAAGAAAGTTGTCTTTTTAGTGGTGTTTGCAAATATTTTAGACCCATAATATGAACATTAGCGAAATGTTGATTTTACTTCGAATACAAATTACGAAGGATGTATATTAACTTCAATGATATTTGTAAATGTCTGAATATTTATTAATGCCAAAATTTTTATTGTAAATCCTTCCTTTTGCCCGTGACTTCTTTGTTTTATTTTATTTATTTATTTTTTTTAAAGAAAACATATTCACTGATGTTTTATTTGTATTTCATGGCTTAGGTAGTTAAGCTAAGCTTACTGGCAATATTGTGAAAATAAAATACTGAAACCACATTTTGATGAATAGTTTGTAAACAAATATGCCAGCTTCAAATACACCAATATCTCTGTTTTAGTTACTTATTACGGCGTCAGTTATATTGTGAAAATTTTTCACCGATATAATCCTTACTAACGACATGCATTAAAAATAATAATAATAAAATGCTGTCGAAAGTAGTAGTTTTCATTAAAAATTCCGGTGTTAATGAATATTTTAGACGCATTCAAGAGTTTAAATTATTGGTTATAACCATGCAGATGTTTAGTTCATTTGATATTACGAATAATTTTCTCAGTTATTCACTGTATGTATTTATAGAAACATTTTTCTTCAGCTTTTTAGCTTAGTTTAAGTAAGAGGAAGAATTGGATGAACTATTAAAATGAACATTTCGTGGACATAAGTACCTTAAGTAGTATTTACCAGGCCTTATGTTTGTATGTTGCTACGTACATAAGGATAACCAAAAGAAATATTCACTCAGAATGAAGGAACATATTAGGAAATATCATGAGGATAAAGAAGTTGTATCACAGTTGTCAAATTATTAGAATAAAGAACCCTTTACTTAACAGGGATAAGGAGAGCATTCAAAAAGATTGGGATAACATTATTAGTAATTACCCGGACAAAAGCAAATTTTAGGACTTGAAAATACTTTATTATAATCTGTTTGGTATTAAAAATTATAAAATTCATAAAGTATGGTTTGTAATAGTTACGGAATTTACAATAGTGTTTAATCTGGCTACTTTGAACTTTTAGAAATTTTCAGCGCTTATCGCTTGATGGACATAATAAAGATTAGTGCAAGAAGATCTCATTGAGTGACTTCTAAAAAAATAAATAAATAAAATTAAAAAATAAAGTTAGTTGTAGCTATTTAAATAGTAACAGGTTAACAACTGTAAACTGGTAAGATACAAATTTTTCGTGAATATTTTATATAAGGACGCACAATAATATAAAATAATTTTTACTACGTACCATAATTAGTTGTCATAACTATGTGAAGATCTGCATAAGGAAATAATTTAAGCCTTATCCCGGGGGAAGATTGACCGCTAGTTCAATTGAAATATTGTCTTAAAACAATGTGTGTTGAAGGAATGTTAAAGGTAAGTCAGTATATTATTATTATTATTATTGCAAATCTGCTCCATACGCTCAGTATGCAATTATTAAAGTGAAACCCAAACCACTACTTAGGTTTCTGTTCGTGGCTCTGTTTTTCCAGCAACATTTGAATCTTCATACCAAATTGTATGTTCCAAGTTTAATAAGTATCTGAACTTCCAAAACAGACTGGAGATTATCTGTCTAGAGTGGAATTCTTAAAAATTGAGTTCCGGTCTATTTCTCCATTTAATGGAACATTCAATCTTAATGTTTTAATATTTCAACAGAATTCACTTTTCTCAATTTTAGAAGGGATGTACAAGTGGTTTTCTTGGGCATTAAGCTAATTTTTCGATTACATTTTCTGTGTCATTTTGACAGAAAAGGAAACATTATAGAAATAAAATGTTTCTTGTTTCTACTCATTCATTTGATTTTTTCCCTGAAAAATCAATGACAGGTACATTAACTATATGTCGTACGGATTCAGCCTTACTCATCCCATGTTGATCAAACTTGGTATAGTGGTAGATCTAGACCTGCTATACAAGTTTGTGAAATATTATGGTATGCAGACTTTTGGTTCCTAAGTTTATACCTAACAAAAATTACATAAAACATGTTTTTTTACGACTATGTGTAAGTTCTTGCATACATTCCAGCTTTAAGGGAAAAAGTTACCGATATTTACCGTAAAAGTTTTGATTTTCGGTCTAGCAAGAATTCTGGTCGGTTCAAAGTACCACCATTAAATTTGACACGCGTGATTTAATATGTAATGTTTTTGTTTATAGACTCTAATATAATGTGAACTGAATTTAGGTCTTAGCACAAAATAATAGCCACATCTTACGGAACATAGTTAAAAGGACAGGCGCAATTTAGAAGTGGTTAAAATACGATATGTTATATTCAGATAGTGAGAAAGCTGATAGAAAAATCGAACAAGTATGAACTACTTTTGTGTGGTGCGTTCATTAACTACTGTTTCGATTTAGTGAAAACTTCGGTGATTATTAATGTGGTGTCAAAGAAACTTGTAACAGTTATAACTATAATAATAGAGATATAGATAACTATAATATCTACATAACAGCTATATAGATATATATTACAGTTATAATTGTAATAATAGAGATATAGATACGATAGGTTGGAACTATTTCTCCCAATCCTTTTGCGAACGTACATGATTTTTTTCTTTCGTTTAACGTTCCATAAGTTCCATGCACCGAGGCCAAGAAGGACGTTGGAGGAAGTAGGAGGAAACCGGAAAATCCCGAGAAAACCCATGCACATGGTGTTTGTCGCACAAAATCCATTTGGCGTGATCTGGGATCAAACTAGGGACTCACCACTCCAGAGTTGTGTGCACTTCTTCGGAGTCACCGCAGCTCCCTTTTTGAATATGTTTCGGTTCTGAAATGAGAGAGCAAAGGGATAAATGTAAACGAATAGTTATGTATATTACCCAAACCCGTTAAAAAAATTGTGTTTGTGTATTTTTCCTTGTATAGCATGGTTATCTGTATTACCGTCGTATTTGCCCCGCGATTGTAAACGTTCTTGTAGTGGATTTTGTTGTTAACATCGAAAATAAATCCTAGCTGTGTCTTCATAATATTCGAGATATTCTGTTTTTTGTCTATGCTCTTTGATTGCCTACTCATTTGCATCCGTGTGAAAGAAAGTTTTCACTTTGTGTCGTAACGGAACCTGTAGAAGTGTGCTACTTTTAACACATAAGTTTTATACTGGTAAGTGACCACTTCTATGCATGCCCGGTTGGTGACACAAGAGTGGGAGCGTATGGTTGGTTTGGGGAATAGAAGGATCTTGTAGGTTAACACAGCGGCACGGTATGCATTTGAGACCTCCATCCATATTTTGTTTCTAAAATTTCAATATTTTTAACTAAAGATTACTAGATGTTTAATACATTTTTCCCTGTTTCTCACTGTGTGATATCGTACTTGAAATAAATGCTTCGGTAATTTTTTAAAAATTAATTTCGTCATGTAATTCCGTATTCGACGTGTCTGCTAATCGAGAGGTTTTGTAGATCCAGAAATCGTTAGTAATTTTCTTTATTACGTGAGAAGAAAGCCCTCCCTTCTGGTCTAGTGGCTAGCGCATGTGCCTTTGATGTACGTGGTCCCGAGGTCGATTCACGGGTGGAGAGCATAAAAATTTAATTTCACAGTCATTCACCTTCATTAGTTCATTTCCTTTAGCCTAAAGGACTTAACTGTGGGATGTTAAACTACAGATAAAGAAATTACATGAGTGATTCTTACGTAATTGAGGTAAATTTTGATGTGGTGAAGAAGATGGAAATTAAAGCAGAAAATTCTATGTATTAGAATATATACTATTTTGTATCCCTACGTGTAATTATATGTATAAGATATTGATACAGTGTAAATTTTCTGGTGTTTGCTGCTAAATATTTTGTTTCTTTCAGTCATCCACCTTTGACTCTACTTAATGAAGTTACAAATAATAGGAAAGGTATGTATATTATCTATTGCTACTTTTAATAGATGCATTATTGAACTGAGTAAAGCGAAGCTTTTGTACGCTCACGTTGTGTTCTATTCACAGCTTCTAACTAACAATGTCCAGATTTCGGGTAGAAATATTGGCCCAGAAACTTATCAATTTGCTTAACATTGAAATTTGGGTTGTCATCGTTGCGTGCAAACTACTACACACTTCACGAGTTCACTATAGACTTCATACGAAGCTGTGGAAAATAAAATAACAATGTGCAGATGCTTCTATATACAGATCCGTATCAGTTTAATGGTAATAGCTGTAGTTGAAACATGTCAGATATCTGAGTAGGCAACGGTCAGGTGAGACCACAGCCTGATGATCGTGTTTTAGGTAGTCCTACGTGAGGACCAGTGAAGACAGTGTGCAGTGAATTTAGCAGACAGTGATAGTGTAAAATGGGCGACCTCTCTAATTTCCAAAGAAGAAAAGTTGTTGGCGCTCGGTTATGTAGTGTGACTGTGACGGAAGTGTGCTAGATGTGTAGCGAGGGACAGTGTCTCAAGATGATGGCGGCCTACAAAACTACATTGGAGCGAGCGGTCCCGGGTTCGATTTCCGGTGGAGGCACTCGGTCGAAAAAGTGTAAACCGTTTTTTCAGGCCAGCCACCCTGAATGATGTTTTCCTGGGTTTTCGTCATTCACACCAGGCGAATGCCGGGGTGGTACCTAACTTATAGGTCCCAAGACGCTTCCTTCCTTCCCCCATCATCTCTTCCTCCCCTTTCCCCCGATAGTGTGCTCGCTGAGGGACGTCATCCCTCAAACGTGACGGGCTAAATGACCACAGATGCCGAGAGCCCAGAAATCTAAATCCTAAATCCTAAAACTACATTGGACAAAGAGGAGTAATGGTTGGAAGCATACTCTCATTGACAGGTCCCGCCGAGTATTACAGCGGATTGTCACTTAGAACCGTCATGCGACTGCGGTGCAAGTGACGAAGGGACTAAAATATCACTTTTCATAGCCAGTTTCGTCAATTACAATCCGATGCGAGCTGCATGACATGGACATATGGGGTCAGGTTGCATGGGCAAAACAGGTAATAAGAGATCGCAATTCTTTAGCACGAGGCCATTGTTGTCGCGAACATGCAGCATGGACACTGGTGTGCAGAAACGTGTGATACGGTCATGAGAGTTTTATTGTTAACGTTGTTTCAGACCACGGACCATGTTTATGTGTGACGAACGCCCAAAAAAGCGAATGATCCGCAGTGTCTTCGCCCAATCGTGAAACATGGCAGCGGCTCTGTGATGCTGTGGACCGCAATAACCTTGTTTTCTAGACAATGGGCTCTGTGCTGACGCTTACCGGTCGTGTTTCTGGGCGTAATTATGTTGGCATTTTAGGAGATCTGTAGTCCATATGTTGTTTACGAGCGATGACGCTATATACCAGAATGATAATGCGCCCATTTCACACAGCAGTAACTGTTGCCACGTTATTTAAGGAACATTTTGATGAAGTTGCAGTGGGGTCCCCTAGCCCACGTAATCCCAGATATGAACATAATTGAATATCTGTGTTCTGCTTTGGAGACGCGAATTCAACGCAGATTTCCACCTTCATCCTTTCTCATGAAACTGAGTGATGCAACTGCACATGTAAGGGTGTAATATTCCACTTGCAACCGCTCACGACCTGTAAAACTCCACATCGCATCAGAGCTATTCTGAGGCGAAAGCTAGTGCAAGTCATATTGATCGGAGTGTTTTTCAGACATTTCTATTAAATTGATACGGATGTATATATACAGACTGCGGAAAAATAACACCATCAAACTTCTGGAGGTAATTCTTTATATCAAATGAAAGAAAATGTTGTAATAAATATGTGTCGGGAAAAGAAAAAAAACCCTTTCAGAGTTGTAAATCGCCGAAAATGCGAAAAATCACATTTTACAATGGTTCAAGGAATTACACAGGAACTAATGCACTCTATCTAAATACTCATGTTTTAAAATCCTCCTGTACCGACGGAACGTAAAGGTAACCAAGAAAGTTCTGTCGCTTTTTGTGGAGGTCTGTGTTTAATTGGCCCTCACACCGTGAGTTGAATGCGAATGGAGATAAGGCAAAGGTCAGTTGTTCGTGTGCGTATATCCTACGTACCACCTGGTTGTGGCAGTTCAGTTACACCGTGAGCTTGCGTAAGGACAGAGTGAACATGGGACCTCCACAGAGTCATAAGGGCATGTATGATGTACGAGTTCAAACTGAGGTCAAACGTCTCTGCAGCGGGGCGGAAGATATGACAGACCTTTGGTGAGGATGCCGTGACAACAATTCAGTGTGAGTGGAGAACCATTCGGCAGCACCACCTATCAATTTGGGAAATACTACAAGTTGGTTTGATGGGTCCGACATGATTTGATTCCGGGACAGAAGGCAACGCGAGCAGACACTTGTGTTTCTTTGCTGTCTCGTCTGAGGAAGGAGCCATTTTTGGACAGGGTGTTGACATGTGATGAGCAGTGGATCCTGTACGAAGCTCCACGGTGTTGTCATCATTGGTTAGCATCCCATGAACCGGTTCCAAAACAGCTGAAATCAGCACTGCACTAGAAGAAGGTCCTCCTGTGTTTGGTGGACTGCTGTCGGCATCGTGAACTGCTGCCAGCTGGTCAGAGCACAAATGCAACTGTGTACTGTCAGCAGTTGAGCCGTGTTCAAGAAAAACTCAAAACTCTTGAGCCAGCACTTCTGAATCGCAAAGGGGTCTTCCTGTTACAGGACAACGCTAAGTCCCACGTAGCTAGGATGACCCGGGACACCATTCTGCGCCTTGGATGGGAAACATTATTGCGAACACCGTATTCCCCGGACATTGCACCGTCCGATTATCACCTGTTCCATTCCTTGGAGAGTCACCTTCAAGGACGCCAGTTCAAATACCTAGTAGAGGTGCAAAATGCACTTGATACTTTCTTCGCTTCATGCCTCACCAGGTTCTACTACGATGGAATTCATGGGCCTTCAGAACGTTGGCAGAAGGTCGTCAATGCTGATGGTGACTATTTTTGATCTTCCAGGTATGTCGTAAGTGACATATAAATGTTCGAAGGGAGTGGGTGAAAAAGCAGTAGAACTTTCTTGGTTACCTTTATAGCACTTAAGTACTCCAACTATATTTATACAATTCGTTTCATTGGTACGGAGGATTGTGAAACATAGACACCTTGCTTGAAAAATTCTGCAAGATATTTTTATTTACTATACTAAAAATTAACATTTTCTCTCGCTATTTTTAACATAAGACGATGGAATTATAATATTATGTTTATTATTTGTGTTTCCGACCATTAACTTGCTTTGTTTTTATAAAAAAAATATATGAATTTAAGATCATATTTTTATGAAACTAATTAAAGTTCTGTTAAGGATATAAACGATGACAAGACAACGCAAGTAACCAGAACCTAAGACTACGACTCACACTTAAACATAAGTCCTTAATTTCTGTATCCTAAGAGCTATTATCTTCTACGGAGCAATACAGAAAGGTAGATATTAGTTTTAGATAGAAAACTATTACTCTAATGAATATCTACTATCTTAACATTGTTGATCGTGTAATTGTCGAAATTATTAGCAGTCCGAATTACACAATTGACACATGCTCAGGCCAGTATTTAGGTATTTTACGACCTTAGAGCCAAGAAAATTTTGCCCTCCCTTCCTTTATAGGTTGGTATTCAGGTGTGTGTTAGCTAAAACAGGGTTCTTACTGGTCAGGGAAGTCAGGGAAAATGGTACAGTTCAGGGAAGATCAGAGAAAAAGACCTGAAATCAGGGAAACTTTATAAAATATATTTTTTCTAACATTAATTATACACCAATTTATAACTGTCACTTCGTGATTCTTAACGATATTATTATCGTTGTTGTTTGAGCCACACAATGAGTAAACTAAATTGACATAATGCAAAATGTCGTTTATTGTATACTTCCTTTTTATAAACGTTATGATCCTTACAAGGTAGTTAACATTATGTCTAACCTTGCTTCTGTTACCATAGTAATAATTAAATATGTCGTCTTGGTGATAACAACAACACATTCATTTATTTAATACATTGATTTTATAATGTATCTTTTCTTTTCTTCTTCTTCTTAACCTAGCTGGCTAGTGCATATTTTATAGACAAGATCAGACATTTTGCCCAAAGAATACATTAAAAATACAACATATCGTTGTAAATTTCAGCTTAGTCAACCATTATGAGGGACGTTGCTGAGATTTTTATCGAAGGTAAATGAAATCTACGTATCAGCAATCGATTACTGTTTGTCTCTATAGAGTAAAGTGATCTTCGGCTAGCTGTGGGCTCCGCCCCCAGACCCTCGCACCTACGGCCTCGCACTTCTTAAACACACAATTCTAACGAATTTCAACTTTCTTTTCCTATTTGAAATATCGAAAAGATAAGATTTTTACCCGAAGAAAACGCGCATTTAAATTACATGGGAACTTCTTCATCTCCCCTTTAGACCCCTTAGAAACTAAAAATATTCACTTTTGGTAATTTTTCTGTGGGTTAGTCCCAGAAGACTACAATCATATCAGATTTCATCATTCTAATCCTGCTGGAAGTACCTAAACATTTCGGGTTTTGAAGATATCCCATATAAATAAGATGGAAAAGTTTTCAGTTCCCCATAAAACCAATCTGTTCCCCATGAAAGTTGGAAATTTTCATTTTCAATGATTTTGTTAGATAATCTTATAGAAAACATACAGACATACAAGCATACCAAATTTCAAGTTTTATTCCAATTCCAAGTACCTAAAACATGAGATTATAAGTCCAAAATAAGGCCTATTTAAATAACATGAGGAATTTCTTCATCTCCCTTTTAGACCCCCCCCCCCCAAAAAAAAATATTCAGTTTTGGCAATTTCCCTGTGGGTTTGTCCCGAAAAGCTACAATCATAACAAATTTAATCATTGTAGCCCTACATGAATTGCCCAGTAATTTTGGGGTATAGAAGATGTTTATTTTTGATGATTTACTTAGGTAATACTAACAAAAACGTCCAAGCGTACCGAATTTCAAGTTTTTATTACATCCAAAAAAGACCCTTTTAAATAACACGGGGAATTTCAACATAACCCCTTGAGACCCCTTAAAAATGAAAAATATTAACTTTTGGCTATTTTCCTGTGGTTTTAGTCCCGGAAAGGTACAATCATGCCAAATTTCAACTTTCCACGTCAACCAGAAATACCCCTTAATTTTATGTCAGTTAGTTCATGTAGTTTTATTGAAACCCCCAACTACGTCACTCCTCCTACATTCTGGTTATAATTTGTTTTGTTGGTCGCCAAGGCAATTGTAATAAGCCTAACGGATTTAAATGATTTATGAAGGTATTAAAGTTTTAAAAGGCAATGGACTTCTGAATTTATATTTTATTTTCTTTTAGTGATATGACCGTGTCCAGAACGGAGGATGAGGACGAGTGGTTTTCAATTTAAAAAGAATGACACGAAATTACCTTTTCTAAGGCAATTTCATGCTATTGTTAGCTTGTAGTATCAGAAATTCGAAGTTAACAGTAAGTTGGAACTAGGCCGATTCATATTCAATTACGCCACATAATTGAATATGAACCGAGACCCTCCTTGGTAAGCTGCGAATTGATATGAATGTACTAATCATATTTCAAAGTGAAATCCTAATAAAATGGTACCGTTAACTTAAATTACCGTATTCATTATTTTCTTCTATCATGATGATGCACCACCTCATGTTTTATTCATTAGGCTTTTGATGGTAACTCTGTTAAATGTTGATATTTATGGATTTCCAAGTTTAAAGTAATTCTGTTGACTTGTCATAGATTACTAGTATCACACCAAAACTATCTTATTACATATTCCTAAATTATACTAAACACTAAAGTCAAAAGTCAGGTACTACTCACTACTAATACATGTTGAATCAAATAATTCAATTCCACAAAACATTTTAATAAACGAAATATTCATTTTAACATACAGAAAAAGATTGGAAGAAAAGAAAAAAATTGTATAACAGAATGTAATAAAATTCGAAAGAAAGATTTTAAAATTTTATCATTCGCTAAACAGATTTAACTAATGAGTTTTAAGAAAACGGTGTTACATTTGAGATTATTAAAGTATCCAACACATCGGTAACCAGATTATTAAAACATAAATGAAATTAGTATACATAGATATATTACACATTTTAGAAAGTTTCGTAGCTTTTGCGTATGTGAAATTTAATAAGCACGTCTAGAAAACAAAATCTGTTTCTTAGCTCCACTATCAGTGTGGCATTACGATTGATACTATACGAAGAATGGTTGATAATAAAACGTCCAATAGTGAACCACTTCCTTTAAGATACTTGAAAGGGTTTCAAGTTAGCAAAGTAACGAAAAGTAATAATAATAAAACAAAATCCTTGAAGAGGTTAGGATTAATTAGAACGTTGAGTCTCTTCGCTCACATCCACTTAAATCTTAAATCGTTTGATTAAAAAAAAAAATCTATATCGGGTCCTATGTCGATTAGATTGTAGTTCAAAATTTCACTAAGAGTACACAGCACACTTTCATAATTGTATATATATATTTCACTGCTTCTGATCAGCGCTTCAACTGATCTGCTTGAAGGAACCGTATCGGTTTACTTATTTATCCGTATCATACCTGAAGAAAATTTGATTTCCACACAAAAATCATAAGTCTCATCCGGGAATAGCATATTTAGTCATTATAAGGGATTTTAAATGGTGGATTGTAGTATCAATTATAACTTCATGAACTAATATGTTTCTGCTTCCACTTAACATAACGACCACAAAAAAAAAATTCTTAGATCAGGACATATATATAGAGAGAGAGATATCTGGGACAGCTTCTTAACTTTGATTTTACTAAGTTGGAAAGATATAATTTGGTATTCTGAGTGCTTGGTTTAGTATGTTACTATATTGCTTGCCACCACTGATTTTTTTTTATTAAATCACTATTTCACTGAGAAGTCGATGCATAACTATGTCTCTTCACCCAATTTACAAAATTTTAACAGTATTGAATGAAACGTATACACAAATATCGTACTTGAATTGTATTAAAATCAGCAAATATATATTTAAAAAAAAGTCGAACAAAATATGGCTAGCACCCCAGATGGCAATTCGAACAGTGCATTGGTAGGTCGGGACTCGACAAAAATCATGTAGAATCGGTAAATACAGGGCTAACTTTACATTTCTCTACTTATTTCAAACATTTCGTAATGATTAATTATATATTTTTCATCGTAACGTTACCATTCCCTGTAATCATATAATATATGCGTCACAATTCAATTTTATTTTCAACCTCTTTTCCACTGCGTACAACATATTTATATAGAATGCTCTGTGGCGCTAGGAAGCTTTACTTCATTATATATGTTACAAAATGACTTTGGGTGAACAAAATTATGAAAACAAGGCTACTTCAAAATTAGGTAATGAGTAAAAAAAAACATAGTATTTGTAAGATCAATAATTTTCTCTAAATACATTCAAATGTATCGACAACCGTAACAAATAGGAGGGGAGAGAACAAAATCAGGTGGTATATTGTGATTCTTCCTACACAGAATGGGTATTTGCACTCAGCTCAACAAGGAAATACGATGTCAGTTAAGTTATGTCGCAAGAAACAGGAAAGAAAAAAAAAACATGTATTGAAATGTTAATCTGCCACTGAATAACCCAGCTCGCCATAATCCAGACACACGACCGAAGAAGGTAGCAGATAGGCCCGGAACGTAATCATTGAGTATAATATATATATATTGTGTACAATACAAACCAATGTATAAACAGAAAAAAAAAAAAAGTTAACAACCACTACGAATTGACGCTCAAACTTTTATATAGATATATTAACATGTTTAGGGAAAATAGGGGGATATTACAATAAAGAGATAGGTTAGAACAAGAAAAAGTCAGGAGTCAAATTCAGGCAAAGTTACTTAGTTGAGAGTAAACGAAACTGCGAGTCGTTTTTTTTTTTACAAAAACTTAGCAACTATTTTAAATGACAAATATATTTTCCCCTACTCCAAAAATATCGCTAGCATTAATTTAGACAATTTCCCAACTCGTAGTCCTCGTTAATCATCAACACATGCATAAGTTTCAGGGTATGAAGAAGAAGTAAGAAGTGGACATTGATAGTTTCCCACGCTAAAAAAAAAAAAAAAAAAAAAAAAAACCATTCGCTGAATATCCAAACTATTTCATAAACTCCGATCGAATACCGCCCCCAAATATCGGGCGGATTGAAATGTCCCGACATGACCGCTGGAATTGCTGTGTCCTAGCATGGAAAACCAAGAGAAAACACCCTAGGCGTTACCCTTAGGTTCCCCGCGCTCTAGTCGCTGTAATCTGCCAGAAACGTCCATGTCGGTTACGGCCGACTACATCGGAAGGTTGGGTTTGCCTGTTTAATTTTGAAATATTCTAAAAAAAAAAAAAAAAGAAAAGAAAAAGAAAATTCGTGGTAGTTTTAAATGTCCGTAGAAGACAGGAAAATAGTAAAGCACTGACTCCAATCTAAGAAAATAATAAGAAATAATAATAATAATAATTCAAAATTCCGACATTTTGGGAAGAAAACTGCCAAAATCCCAAAATGAGCTCACAAAGACATGCTCGCTACAGACATGCGCCGCGTTTCTAGAACGTAAGAGGAAAAGGGAGCGGCGTGTTATCTTATGGTAGTGGTAAGTCAATAATAAAGTTTGAACATCGTCTCTATTGATTTTTCCCTTGCATTTAACAGATTCCGAAAGTACGAAAACGAAATCGCAGAAAACAACAAAATTTGCATCCTCCCAAATCAACACACACACACACACATACAACACGTTGTCTACTGCACGCCAGAAACACACCACGGAAATCAGCCGCTTGGAATAATGTTTGGACTTCGGGATAAAATATTTCTTTGCCGTTCGACAGAGAATAAAACTTAAGTGTAGACCATAACTTTCATAAAACAGTTTTAGTTGACCATCCACATTAGTGAAATTATATCATGCACTTGTGCATGATGAAAGTGGTAGGGTAAAAAAAAAAAAAAATCCATATACATGAAGTGTATATACTGATGAAACCTACTTTGACACTATATCTGAACAATTGTCAGTTGTTCCATTAAGAAAGTTCACTATTGTGCTGTTGGTTTCTACCTAAAATCTAAATTTCCTTCACTGCAACTTCTTACCTAATTCAACCAAATAACCTTCCTTTCCCAACGCGTACCGAATTATTCAATTTTGTCAGCAACAAATACAGTTAGCGCAAGACGCCAAAATATCACACGCACTCATCATTACACATGTACTTCCATTAATCGTGGCCTATACTCAAAATACCATGGGATCTTTATCAATATTCTTATAAATTATCATTGGTGTTGGGCCCAAGAGTCTCTCACTTGTCGATAAAACATATATTTATATTTATTTATTTATATTAGTATTACATTACGTTACAGCCACAACACGGTCAAACACATTTTGACTTTATTTACTTTTACACCTATAGACCGCCACGAAACTATACTTTTTTTTTTTTTTTTTAATGTGAGTAAATGTTAGCCAGGTAAGTGACATGGCTAGCATTTACAACACGAAAACACTCTCACTTTCTGCAGTCTTGAAATAACTGGATTTGCTTGCAATAACTGGATAATACTCACTCCCAACACATTAGGCTTAAATTTCTACATGAAATTACCAACAGCATATCAAGATTAAAACTTCATATTTAAAATAACCCAAGACCACTTTTTTTTTTTCCTTTTGTTGAAGCGTATATCTGCATATTAGCAGCTACTTATCAAACTCGCCGCAGGACTTTGGTGAAAATTGTTCTATTGAAACAAAACACTAACATTGAGCGAAGGGTAACAGATGACACCCTAGTCGACACAGTAGACAACGATAATGCATCCCTTGCACCTAACAATAAAATTTGCACTTTCACACGTATATTTTCACTACATGGATGTCACGGACTAAATTAAATTTACGAAAATTATCGAAAAAAACACTCGCGGCAAAATTCTTTAGTCTCGAAATTATTTAAAAGAAATGAGGTTAAACAAAACAAAAAAATAACAAGTAAATACTCTAATAAATACTACATATCATGGACCTGACCTTGACCTTTACTACGACTAAATCACACAATACATTAACTAAAATCAACAATTATATATTTCCGGTGTGATACTTAACTACGGTGGAACTCTTGCCTATTGTGGATTGTTAAATTTTATGTTTTGATATAGGTCGATTTGCAAAGCAATGGTCAATTTCTACACCGAGTGGAGGGGAATATTGATAATAATGGTTATAAAATTACATGTTACAAGTTTAGGACATCTACAGAGACCAGTCAAGGATCTCTGGCAGATGCCTCGCCGAAAGAACTACATTTTTGAACCCTGGTGGGCCACTCCTTCCTAACCTGACATTATGTTAATGTTTATAACGGCATAGAAATTGCATGGGGCTGCCATGATAACAGAACAACAATACTACGTTTTACACAAGAAACGACAAAATGTTACTTTTATTGGGTGAAGATACCTACAATAACTTTTCACTATTTCTTTTCACTGCTGAAAATTCTGGATTTATAATTTAAGAATGGATGGTTCCAGTCACTGCAAACATGGCTGCCCACATGACTATTGTTGTCGTTACTTTCGATTATTAGTTTGTTACTAAATCTTCAACGTTTTGATGTCGGAATTTCACTTAATTATTATGGTTTCCTACCTCTGTTAATCTTCTGTAATAGTCGTTGAGATGGAGCAATAAGAATATATATTTTTATTCAATTTATTTCCTCACATTCGTTGGCCCTCCTGTGCTCACAAAGGTTCTTCAAGATTAGACGCTAACATCACAGATTTAGCGGTCTTTGTACACTATCATTCAATGGTTTAAAGGCAAAAATGCCAATAGGACCCATAACAATCAAGTTAGAGATGGGAGCGAACTACAGGAAACCGTTCTAGCGCATCTCATTGGATGAGATGGTCCCTATTTTTACAAATTATTTTCCTTCCTTCCCGTGATTTATATTATTTGTTTATAGTCATCTATTTTACTTAAATGGAAACTTTAATGTCGAAACTAAAGAGATGAGAGTATAATAACGTGGTCATTAAAGAAGCAGTGGCGGAGAAAGAATTTAAAAAGGGGAATAAATATTTTTTTAAATTAAAATTTAACAGGAATATAGAAAAATACATGTATAATTGTAATAATATTTTAGATTATTACAATTTCTCCACCTCGACGCGAGAAAAATTTGATTTTGATAAAAAGTAAATTTTTCTAAATTTGACTACGATTATTTGAGCTCTAATAGGGAAATAACTATGGATCGTAAATTAAGATAATGTGAAGCATACTAAATTACTACTTAGTACTGGTAGGTCAGTGGTCTTATGATAGCGTTAATTAGAGTAGTCTTTCAACAATTCTTCATATTTCTCCTGTGTGCAATTGAATAATTTTAAATTGTGGAAATTATGAGTGCCGATACTTACTCCTTTGAGTGTATGTAGAACAGCGCAATTCTTCAGTATTTTGTGGACTAAGTATGGGCCGGTATATACTAACATCCATTTAGCAGCTTCATGTTTTATGACAGATGACAGTGGGTGAGTTTTTAGCATGACTAATTGTTTTTGTTTTAACATGAATCCAGTGCAACTTTCATTGTTACTCTTATTTGTATCACTAGATACCAGAATTAACTTTCGACTGTTTTCGATGGGTTCTAGGTCTCTTGGCCAGGGAAACGCCCTGCGGAACGCATGCACAGCAGGATGGTTGCGGCTTTAGTTTGACATCTTGACCCTTGTCTCTTGGTCATTATCCCGGGTCACTATTCGCAACTCATTCTCTGGACGATTATGGGTATTATTACTATTACTAGTGTTGTTCCTACTAGTGTTGTTACTATGTAGTGTATCCACTTCTACCACGTCTACTATTACCGCGTCTGTTAACAGCTCCACGATACTCACGGTTATCAACATTTTGATTAGAATTTGGCCTGTTATACGGCTGATGAGAAATTGGTCTATATCTGTTAAACCATCTCGGTCCACCATTCTGGTGTCCCGACTCAAACGCGCGAGGGTATCTATAACCTGTCTGAGTGTAACTCAGGAAGTCAGTCTGGCAGCTCGTGTTAACGTGTGTTCGTACAGGATTGTTCGCTTTCACGTGCCTAGCAAAGTACTTCCTTGAGGGAGGTCGATCATCGAGTCCATATCGCGACGCTCCGGACAACGCACCGATTCGTGCGACGAGTTCATTCACATCCTGGCATAAGTGAGCTACAATGGCTCTGGATTCTTCGGGCGGAAGACACCCAATTACAATGTCAATAATTTCGGCATTGCTTGGTTCATTAGTGATACTATAATAGCGTTCTATAATATTCCAGGAGAAATCGAGCAACGACGCATACTTTGTTTTATCGTATCGTGTAGATTGCAACGCTTTCTTCTGTGCGCGTTCAATCTGGTCATTGCAATAAGTCTCTTTAAACAGCACCAGAAAATCAGAGCACGTTCGCATTCTGTGCCGATTCGCCTGCATCCATGCAGCCGCATACGACGATAGACAACGCTCCGCAGTTTGTAATTTCTCGTAATCAGTGAACGGATACATATCCATACACTGTTGCAACCGTTTTAGAAAAGTTTTTGGAATATCAGATGAAGTGTTGCCATCGAACTTAGGAAATCGATCAATGTCTCCCATTTTTACTTTAGTACTCATGTACGTTTGCATGGGTGCAAGCACATTCGGTACTGACGTGTAATTATTGAATATAGGCGTTGGAATAGGATACTGAGCCGAACGAGTAGTACTAATACCGCTCGTCCAGGGATACCCGGCAGAAACAACACAGCCAACCCCAGAAGGGTACGCCCCGCGATCCGATCCGACACCACCCACGGCCGAAACTCCGGACCATGAGGGAGCCAGACCACTCAGCGGCAAATTCAACTTAAATGGAGACGAATGAGGAATATTTAAACTAGGTACTGTGCTGGTTACAGTACTAAACTGTGGAAGTGTATTTACAACTGTATTCGTTATAGAAGAGCTTACCACTGGCATTGGTAACTTGATAGTTTCTTCGGAAGTAGACTCTTCCAAAATAGTGCTCAAAGGAATACGCGGACAAGCCGGTTCAGAAACTTGCTTAACGAAAGTGTCCGTTCCTACAGTAGGCTCTGGATCTAGTGGCCTACTGATATTACTGATCGACTGTTCATCGCACTTATTCTGCAGCACGGTCAACTGACTCCGTATTTTCTCGTTGATCTCACTTACAGAGTCCATTTTTACTTTCAATTCTGTGAGAGCCTCTTTGTTCAAATTTACCTGCGAATCTAATTTTTGAATCTTACCTGGGACCGAGTGTGAAACTACTTCTACATCTCGTACACGTTTTTCCAATTGGGAAGTTTCATTTTTAACTTCCAGGATTACACTATCTAGTCTTTTTACCTCGCTCCTAAGTTCACCCTGTATTTCCAATTTCATGTTTTTCATGTCCTCAGTCAATCGGTTCACCGAATTACCCAATTCTTTTCTCAAATCCATCATTTCTACCTTATTTTCATCAAACCCTTTCTTCATTTCCTTATTCATCTTATTCATTTCGGATTTTAGCATTTCATTTATCGCTGCCAACATCATTTGCATGTCGACAGGTGACTGGCTTGAATTTCCAACGGCGTCACCGTCTTCTGAATTCCCATTTCCGTCTTTACCGTTTACCAGCTCTGTCTCATTTCGAGTAGATTCGGCAGTTACTGTACCCAATTCAAAGTCTGCGTCTACTTGTTCAGACGTTTTCATTAATTCTGAGCTATGACCAGGGAGCTTTTCCCTACATTTGGGACACGTCCAGTTGGAATCTTTTGCCAATTGTTCCTCCCTTTCCTCCGTATCGGAGTACTGTAAACATTGGAAGTGGTACCAATTAGGACATTTGGTACATTCTACTTTCCTTTGGGGTTCTTCATATGTTTGGTTGCACTGGCAACACAAAGTATTGGAGGAGTCTCCATCCCCCACTACATTATTCGAATTTGCCGTGTTATCGTTAAACATTTACACACATAGAAAATAACTTACAAATAAACACAAAATATACACACCAAATATAAACTTAATTCTTCGAATAGGCCCTTCGGGTTAAATATAGTTCTTCGGCGTTATTTACTTACTCTTACTTCCTCCACTTTTAAATTATTGTTGCTTATTAACCACCCTTAAAACAAAACGATGAGGTGTTGCTAGCGGTTCTATCAACTTGAAGGTTTGCTTTCAAATCATGGACTAATCTGATGTAAGCAGATAATATGTGCTCAATGATATTTTCATCACTATAGCTACGAGTCTTAAGACACGGAATCTAAAGTTGAAATACATTGTCTAGTCACTGACTTATCCGAAAACTGCCGTAGTGTTTTTAGTAACTCGGTTACTATGGTGACACTTGTCCTGTCACTTGGGCGCCAAAAATTGAAACCCCCAACTACGTCACTCCTCCTACATTCTGGTTATAATTTGTTTTGTTGGTCGCCAAGGCAATTGTAATAAGCCTAACGGATTTAAATGATTTATGAAGGTATTAAAGTTTTAAAAGGCAATGGACTTCTGAATTTATATTTTATTTTCTTTTAGTGATATGACCGTGTCCAGAACGGAGGATGAGGACGAGTGATTTTCAATTTAAAAAGAATGACACGAAATTACCTTTTCTAAGGCAATTTCATGCTATTGTTAGCTTGTAGTATCAGAAATTCGAAGTTAACAGTAAATTGGAACTAGGCCGATTCATATTCAATTACGCCACATAATTGAATATGAACCGAGACCCTCCTTGGTAAGCTGCGAATTGATATGAATGTACTAATCATATTTCAGAGTGAAATCCTAATAAAATGGTACCGTTAACTTAAATTACCGTATTCATTATTTTCTTCTATCATGATGATGCACCACCTCATGTTTTATTCATTAGGCTTTTGATGGTATAACCTGACCAGGATAGCAGTGCGGTTGTGGGAGGGTGGCGCTGCTGTTGTGTTTGCATCAGTTTCCTGGCAAGCGCGGTGGGACAGGGGAGCGGAGAGTTTCACTCTGCAGTGTATCCAACGGCTTTTTAAAGTTGCAGTTTAGATGTTATGCATAGTCTAATCTCTTTACGCTTAATAAAAAACGCCGTAACTTATGTATGTATTGTAGTGAACCATTCCTGAAGTAATGCAGATGTATTGTGAATAGTGATTTATGAATGGAAATTACCAATTTAAGAACAACATAGCACAGTTGACAATTCAGTGAGCTTCTACCGTGTATTAAGCAAATTGTATAAAAATTGATTACGTTTTATTCGATTTCATTATAAAACAGTAGCAGCCTGTAAAACGCAGGAATGACAATGTCAGTGACTAAAAGATTAATTTTGGGTTGATAGCTTAGAGTTTTGCGCAATATCTTGTAACTGTAAGTTTAAATCAAGTTAAGGTTAAGGCTCATGATGCTGCTGTTTAAGTGTATGTTTATCGATTGACAAATAAATTATTTTTTTCGAGTTTTAGCCAGGGAGGAATCTCGAAACGTTTCCTCTCGAGAACTGTGAAAGTCCTTTCCGCTGGTCTATTGGCCAGCGCATGTGCTTTTATTGTATGTGGTTCTGGGTTTGATTCCCATTGAGAGAACAAAATTTAATTTTACAATCCTTCGTTTTCATTAATTATGTCTCCTCTAGCATAAACAACATAATCATGGGACGTTAAAATAAAGAAATTTCATTTTTTTGTTCGAGAAATGTGAATCCTTTGGGGGGAAAGGAGGTGAAGAAATTTTTCCTTCATTTTTTAAAGATTTATGGGATTGGATAGCTTGCCTTTAGGGATTGATTTGTACAATTTGGTTCAGTGCGCCCTTCTTTTAGGATCATTATAGAAATCCAGCCCTTTGGTAGAGTTCGAATAAAAGTATTGATAAAACATCAGCGTATGGGTAGTGTAAGAGTAAGTATCATTGCTTCAAGACACAATAAATTTTATGAGCTCCTCCGTGGCTAAGCGGTTAGCTTACGCGCCTTTGGCGTGGGAGGCCCGGGTTCGATTCCCGGCGGGAGCTCATGTGGTTCGGATTCCACGTTAATCAGTAGGTCCACGTCTCATATAGCCTCGCTGCTGAACGGGACGTTAAACTCAAAATCAACTCAACAATAAATTTTATTTATGAGGAAAGAAATTACCTCTGGACTAACTCTGAATTTCTCTCAGGTTCTAGCTATCAGGTCACAAAGAATTTTATCTACTAACTGTTTTCACACACAGTATAATTTTGAAACTTGGGAGCCTAGTGTTATATTTGTGTCTGTAGTATATAATAATGCTGATACATCATTCTGTTGAACATCTTAAATGTATTTGTCGATTGACTTCAGAGGACTGAGTTTAGCCCGTAAACACAAGTTGCCTATAGTTCAAACATATCAGATGTACGGTCTTGTTTAATAAAACCTGCTTCTCCCTGTCCTCTATCTGAAAAGTCCTATATTGTTATTCACATATGAAATTCAAAGGCAAAGTCAATCGTCTTTATTCAGTTGTATTTTTATTTCAAGTGTAAGTATTAAAATGCGCTACGCATGGTTGCAAGAGGTTGGGTGGCTTTTTTTAAAATACTGAACTGACATATCTAACATTGGCACTCATCTTCTTTATAAATTGATGTAAGAAACGGCCGATTGATTTCCAGCCAATTACTTCATCACCGGTATCTTTGAGCAATGAGATAACAATGGAAGACAAACTTCGTTCTTTTCAAACTTGATACTTTGAAAAACTTATGAAAGTGGTTTTGTTATTCAAATACATATTCGTTCTAATCAATTTCAGAAGTAACATTAATCTGAGAATAACGTAATGACTGTAAGAGTTACCCTGAAAATGTATTTTGTATGTTTTCTTTTTTACGTAATTCAGAGATTTTGTCTGAATTTTACTGGAGTTATAAGGAACCTTTAATTATAAGGCACCCCATTTTAATCGCTCCCCCTCCGCCGTCAATGCAACACTTCTAACCGTCTCCCCAGGGGTCCTGGGTCCACCCCCTGATTGAGATGGTACATAAAGATAATTTTGTCTAATCTCTGTCATTATTTAGCATGGTTTAGTCTCTTATTTGAAAGTTTTCAAAATGTGGCAGAAATATCTTTTTTAAAATTACTAAACCATGCTAAATAATGACAGAGATTAGACAAAATTATCTTTATGTACCACCTCAATCAGGGGGTGGATCCAGGACCCCTGGGGAGACGGTTAGGAGTGTGGCGGTGAAAGATTATCAGTTCTCTCTCTCACTAAACTTTTGAAGTACATCCGAATATAATGTCAATGCAAAAGAATTTTCTTACTCAAGACCTCGATCGCTCCGCCCCTGACTTGAGCATATGCGTGAAGTGGTTTATTACGAACTAGACAGAAAGAACTGTGATAGATTGATTACAGAACTGTGATAGATTGATTGCAAGTAATCCGGTTAGAAACACTGTTGCTTGCATTTTAGTTCCAAAACCGGCCGCCCGCACTCGTTCGCTGGTTGTGTTATAACTCTGTTAAATGTTGATATTTATGGATTTCCAAGTTTAAAGTAATTCTGTTGACTTGTCATAGATTACTAGTATCACACCAAAACTATCTTATTACATATTCCTAAATTATACTAAACACTAAAGTCAAAAGTCAGGTACTACTCACTACTAATACATCTTGAATCAAATAATTCAATTCCACAAAACATTTTAATAAACGAAATATTCATTTTAACATACAGAAAAAGATTGGAAGAAAAGAAAAAAAATTGTATAACAGAATGTAATAAAATTCGAAAGAAAGATTTTAAAATTTTATCATTCGCTAAACAGATTTAACTAATGAGTTTTAAGAAAACGGTGTTACATTTGAGATTATTAAAGTATCCAACACATCGGTAACCAGATTATTAAAACATAAATGAAATTAGTATACATAGATATATTACACATTTTAGAAAGTTTCGTAGCTTTTGCGTATGTGAAATTTAATAAGCACGTCTAGAAAACAAAATCTGTTTCTTAGCTCCACTATCAGTTTGGCATTACGATTGATACTATACGAAGAATGGTTGATAATAAAACGTCCAATAGTGAACCACTTCCTTTAAGGTACTTGAAAGGGTTTAAAGTTAGCAAAGTAACGAAAAATAATAATAATAAAACAAAATCCTTGAAGAGGTTAGGATTAATTAGAACGTTGAGTCTCTTCGCTCACATCCACTTAAATCTTAAATCGTTTGATTAAAAAAAAAAATCTATATCGGGTCCTATGTCGATTAGATTGTAGTTCAAAATTTCACTAAGAGTACACAGCACACTTTCATAATTGTATATATATATATTTCACTGCTTCTGATCAGCGCTTCAACTGATCTGCTTGAAGGAACCGTATCGGTTTACTTATTTATCCGTATCATACCTGAAAAAAATTTGATTTCCACACAAAAATCATAAGTCTCATCCGGGAATAGCATATTTAGTCATTATAAGGGATTTTAAATGGTGGATTGTAGTATCAATTATAACTTCATGAACTAATATGTTTCTGCTTCCACTTGACATAACGACCACAAAAAAAATTCTTAGATCAGGACATATATATAGAGAGAGAGATATCTGGGACAGCTTCTTAACTTTGATTTCACTAAGTTGGAAAGATATAATTTGGTATTCTGAGTGCTTGGTTTAGTATGTTACTATATTGCTTGCCACCACTGATTTTTTTTTGTTAAATCACTATTTCACTGAGAAGTCGATGCATAACTATGTCTCTTCACCCAATTTACAAAATTTTAACAGTATTGAATGATACGTATGCACAAATATCGTACTTGAATTGTATTAAAATCAGCAAATATATATTTAAAAAAAAGTCGAACAAAATATGGCTAGCACCCCAGATGGCAATTCGAACAGTGTACTGGTAGGTCGGGACTCGACAAAAATCATGTAGAATCGGTAAATACAGGGCTAACTTTACATTTCTCTACTTATTTCAAACATTTCGTAATGATTAATTATATATTTTTCATCGTAACGTTACCATTCCCTGTAATCATATAATATACGCGTCACAATTCAATTTTATTTTCAACCCCTTTTCCACTGCGTACAACATATTTATATAGAATGCTCTGTGGCGCTAGGAAGCTTTACTTCATTATATATGTTACAAAATGACTTTGGGTGAACAAAATTATGAAAACAAGGCTACTTCAAAATTAGGTAATGAGTAAAAAAAACATAGTATTTGTAAGATCAATAATTTTCTCTAAATACATTCAAATGTATCGACAACCGTAACAAATAGGAGGGGAGAGAACAAAATCAGGTGGTATATTGTGATTCTTCCTACACAGAATGGGTATTTGCACTCAGCTCAACAAGGAAATACGATGTCAGTTAAGTTATGTCGCAAGAAACAGGAAAGAAACAAAAAAACATGTATTGAAATGTTAATCTGCCACTGAATAACCCAGCTCGCCATAATCCAGACACACGACCGAAGAAGGTAGCAGATAGGCCCGGAACGTAATCATTGAGTATAATATATATATATTGTGTACAATACAAACCAATGTATAAACAGAAAAAAAAAAAAAGTTAACAACCACTACGAGTTGACGCTCAAACTTTTATATAGATATATTAACATGTTTAGGGAAAATAGGGGGATATTACAATAAAGAGATAGGTTAGAACAAGAAAAAGTCAGGAGTCAAATTCAGGCAAAGTTACTTAGTTGAGAGTAAACGAAACTGCGAGTCGTTTTTTTTTTTTCCAAAAACTTAGCAACTATTTTAAATGACAAATATATTTTCCCCTACTCCAAAAATATCGCTAGCATTAATTTAGACAATTTCCCAACTCGTAGTCCTCGTTAATCATCAACACATGCATAAGTTTCAGGGTATGAAGAAGAAGTAAGAAGTGGACATTGATAGTTTCCCACGCTAAAAAAAAAAAAAAAAAAAAAAAAAAAAAACCATTCGCTGAATATCCAAACTATTTCATAAACTCCGATCGAATACCGCCCCCAAATATCGGGCGGATTGAAATGTCCCGACATGACCGCTGGAATTGCTGTGTCCTAGCATGGAAAACCAAGAGAAAACACCCTAGGCGTTACCCTTAGGTTCCCCGCGCTCTAGTCGCTGTAATCTGCCAGAAACGTCCATGTCGGTTACGGCCGACTACATCGGAAGGTTGGGTTTGCCTGTTTAATTTTGAAATATTCTAAAAAAAAAAAAAAAAGAAAAGAAAAAGAAAATTCGTGGTAGTTTTAAATGTCCGTAGAAGACAGGAAAATAGTAAAGCACTGACTCCAATCTAAGAAAATAATAAGAAATAATAATAATAATAATTCAAAATTCCGACATTTTGGGAAGAAAACTGCCAAAATCCCAAAATGAGCTCACAAAGACATGCTCGCTACAGACATGCGCCGCGTTTCTAGAACGTAAGAGGAAAAGGGAGCGGCGTGTTATCTTATGGTAGTGGTAAGTCAATAATAAAGTTTGAACATCGTCTCTATTGATTTTTCCCTTGCATTTAACAGATTCCGAAAGTACGAAAACGAAATCGCAGAAAACAACAAAATTTGCATCCTCCCAAATCAACACACACACACACACATACAACACGTTGTCTACTGCACGCCAGAAACACACCACGGAAATCAGCCGCTTGGAATAATGTTTGGACTTCGGGATAAAATATTTCTTTGCCGTTCGACAGAGAATAAAACTTAAGTGTAGACCATAACTTTCATAAAACAGTTTTAGTTGACCATCCACATTAGTGAAATTATATCATGCACTTGTGCATGATGAAAGTGGTAGGGTAAAAAAAAAAAAAATCCATATACATGAAGTGTATATACTGATGAAACCTACTTTGACACTATATCTGAACAATTGTCAGTTGTTCCATTAAGAAAGTTCACTATTGTGCTGTTGGTTTCTACCTAAAATCTAAATTTCCTTCACTGCAACTTCTTACCTAATTCAACCAAATAACCTTCCTTTCCCAACGCGTACCGAATTATTCAATTTTGTCAGCAACAAATACAGTTAGCGCAAGACGCCAAAATATCACACGCACTCATCATTACACATGTACTTCCATTAATCGTGGCCTATACTCAAAATACCATGGGATCTTTATCAATATTCTTATAAATTATCATTGGTGTTGGGCCCAAGAGTCTCTCACTTGTCGATAAAACATATATATTTATATTTATTTATTTATATTAGTATTACATTACGTTACGGCCACAACACGGTCAAACACATTTTGACTTTATTTACTTTTACACCTATAGACCGCCACGAAACTATACTTTTTTTTTTTTTTTTTTTAATGTGAGTAAATGTTAGCCAGGTAAGTGACATGGCTAGCATTTACAACACGAAAACACTCTCACTTTCTGCAGTCTTGAAATAACTGGATTTGCTTGCAATAACTGGATAATACTCACTCCCAACACATTAGGCTTAAATTTCTACATGAAATTACCAACAGCATATCAAGATTAAAACTTCATATTTAAAATAACCCAAGACCACTTTTTTTTTTCCTTTTGTTGAAGCGTATATCTGCATATTAGCAGCTACTTATCAAACTCGCCGCAGGACTTTGGTGAAAATTGTTCTATTGAAACAAAACACTAACATTGAGCGAAGGGTAACAGATGACACCCTAGTCGACACAGTAGACAACGATAATGCATCCCTTGCACCTAACAATAAAATTTGCACTTTCACACGTATATTTTCACTACATGGATGTCACGGACTAAATTAAATTTACGAAAATTATCGAAAAAAACACTCGCGGCAAAATTCTTTAGTCTCGAAATTATTTAAAAGAAATGAGGTTAAACAAAACAAAAAAATAACAAGTAAATACTCTAATAAATACTACATATCATGGACCTGACCTTGACCTTTACTACGACTAAATCACACAATACATTAACTAAAATCAACAATTATATATTTCCGGTGTGATACTTAACTACGGTGGAACTCTTGCCTATTGTGGATTGTTAAATTTTATGTTTTGATATAGGTCGATTTGCAAAGCAATGGTCAATTTCTACACCGAGTGGAGGGGAATATTGATAATAATGGTTATAAAATTACATGTTACAAGTTTAGGACATCTACAGAGACCAGTCAAGGATCTCTGGCAGATGCCTCGCCGAAAGAACTACATTTTTTAACCCTGGTGGGCCACTCCTTCCTAACCTGACATTATGTTAATGTTTATAACGGCATAGAAATTGCATGGGGCTGCCATGATAACAGAACAACAATACTACGTTTTACACAAGAAACGACAAAATGTTACTTTTATTGGGTGAAGATACCTACAATAACTTTTCACTATTTCTTTTCACTGCTGAAAATTCTGGATTTATAATTTAAGAATGGATGGTTCCAGTCACTGCAAACATGGCTGCCCACATGACTATTGTTGTCGTTACTTTCGATTGTTAGTTTGTTACTAAATCTTCAACGTTTTGATGTCGGAATTTCACTTAATTATTATGGTTTCCTACCTCTGTTAATCTTCTGTAATAGTCGTTGAGATGGAGCAATAAGAATATATATTTTTATTCAATTTATTTCCTCACATTCGTTGGCCCTCCTGTGCTCACAAAGGTTCTTCAAGATTAGACGCTAACATCACAGATTTAGCGGTCTTTGTACACTATCATTCAATGGTTTAAAGGCAAAAATGCCAATAGGACCCATAACAATCAAGTTAGAGATGGGAGCGAACTACAGGAAACCGTTCTAGCGCATCTCATTGGATGAGATGGTCCCTATTTTTACAAATTATTTTCCTTCCTTCCCGTGATTTATATTATTTGTTTATAGTCATCTATTTTACTTAAATAGAAACTTTAATGTCGAAACTAAAGAGATGAGAGTATAATAACGTGGTCATTAAAGAAGCAGTGGCGGAGAAAGAATTTAAAAAGGGGAATAAATATTTTTTTTTAATTAAAATTTAACAGGAATATAGAAAAATACATGTATAATTGTAATAATATTTTAGATTATTACATTATATATATAGTTAAGATGTTCTAATATATAAATATTCACCGTTATGTATTTCTTATTTGTATGTCAACGTCATCCGATACCTGTCATGAAAGTCAGGGAATTTCCTGCCAAAAGTCAGGGGAAATCAGGTAGAAGTCAAGGAAAATAATTTTTCCAGATCAGTAGGAACCCTGTAAAACAAAACTAAAACTGACAAAAGACAAAACATTATAGTTTGTCTCTAGGATACAAAATAAATAATAAAGAAAAATTACTAATACTACTAAATACCGTTCTACAGAAAATACAACACAGAATTGTCGTTAATGTACAGTCAGCGACAAAACTTCTTTCCGTTCGGTAAAATTTATTTTGGGAACAACGGTGGAATAGCTGGAACGTACAGAAAATTACGTTCCTTTTAATTTACTGAACACTGTACTCAATTTGTCCTTTCACGAAACTAATTTCATCAAACGGGAAGAACTTTTTTCACTGATTGTACCACTCTGAAAATTAGTTGCCTTTGACGCGGACCACTGTGACCCATGCGTAAACACAAGCCTGCACGTGCTAGATTAGTAGACATTCATTAGGAGTATTTCTAGCTAAACTCTGATTTAGAAAAGTAAATCCTGACAGATGGAATTGTTAATTTAAATGAGTAATCCAAGAGTTGGTTACATTAATAACAAAATGGCAACGATTACGGTTTCACCAGAATTTGATCCTTTTTTGATTCTGAGGTTAGTGGGTAATTTTTCTTTATTTTCCGTGTCTTTTTAAACCCAAACTCATTAAAATTAGGTGCCCGTTGCGTACTTTAACGAATAACAAAAACCGAACTAAAATTAAAATTTTGTGAAACTCGAACAACAATTTATTAAATTTAGTGTTATGCACTTTGGTTGGAAATTTAATAGAGGTAACTCCGTAATTAACACTGATACGAAAGAGATGCTTGCATGATATTTCTAGAGTCTTTCAACGTAGTCGCCAACGTTCTCAACAACTTGATGTGAAAGTCGTAGGATCCCTGTAACAGTGCCTATTCTGTTGATGGTTCTGACAGAACAGTCTATTGCGTGCGGAATCTCAGGATTTTTGTCATTTCACCATTATTATTTATATATTAATAGCCGTGTCTGTGAACAAAAAACTTCATATCCAAATTGAAAGTGACTATGTTTGTGACTCTTAATCTCTTGAACCATCCGACCGATCTCGATCAATTTTTTGACGTACATGCAGCTTTGGCCTGGGAGTGTTTTTAGCTATTCATTTTAGAACGGTTCGCTTTATATTAAATTAATTGAGCCTCAACAACGCAAACTTCACTGACATAATTCCATTTTATTTATATATGTTGTCCTGACAACCTCGTATCGACAATCTTATTATTTAAACATTTGAATAGCTTTTTATATATATTAACATTATATCTTTTTCTTTCTCTTCTTCTGATATTAAAAACAGCCAGCCTAGTACATATTTAGAACATCTTATGGTCCAAATGTACAATGTACCATTATAATTTTGACGATAGAACTTACGGGAGGGAGAGAAGGGGGAATTTTATATATATATAACAATAACTCTTGAATCAAATGTCCAATCTCGATCAAATTTTCAACATAGATGACGTTCGTGCCTGAGATGGATTTTACCATTTCACTTTGACGGAATAACGTAGGGGATGTGGAGAAGGGGGAGATATACAAAAATCAATAAAATATAAAAATAAGAAAATGAAAATAAAAATAAAAGTGAATTAATAACTCTTGAATACTCAATCGATCTCAATCAAATTTTCAACATAGATGAAGTTCGAACCTGGGAAGTTTTTTATTTCATTTTGATGGTAGAACTTAGGGAAGGGGAGGGGTAAATATATGAAAATGAATAAAACTTAATAACTCTTTAACCACCCACCCATCTCCGTCAAACCTTCAACGTAGATAAGGATGTTTTCCTTGGATGTTTTCATCATTTTACTTTGACGGCACAATGTAGGGTAGGGGAAGGGAGGACATATATGTAAAAAATAAATAAATAAATAAATAAATAAAAATGAAAGTGACTGTCGTTGTAACTTCATCATGCTTTATAACGACTCACTAAGGGTAGTCGTTAACCTGGTTCGATCGATGATATAGGAATCTCGAGTGGTAGTAATAGTTTGCATGTAAAAATATCTTTAATAATTATACATATTATTATTCTCACCTTTTCTATCAAAATTATAAAGTCGACGAACGGTATCAAATGGTTTATTAGTTGATACACTTTTATGTATTTTCATTCAAATTGTCATGCGCACATACAAGATGATTAGGTATCCATAAACAACTACATAGCAACTAATTACATAACACTATCCCATAATATATATTTTTACATATATTAAAAACATTCTTCTTTTGTTATTATTAAATTAACATTCTATTAAGTATAGTGCACATGTATGAGCACTTTCTGCCCAAGGTACAGGTAATTAATAATCTATCCAAAGTATTTCGTTATATAAAATGTCGCCCGACAATTGGACTGAATATAAAAGTCATAAGCAAGCTTGGCTTTTATCTTCAAGAACCACTGGTCCGTTTACAATAATGGTCTTACATTACTTATTTTCATCACATTTTGATCGCCCCTCATATGTATCTTCATTACATATCATAGATATAGATACATTTATAACAAATCTTTCACTTCATTAATACTTATTTTTCATTACCTTAATTATATTTATTTCATTATCATTCATTATATTATTATTATATTTTATTATTAAAATGTCGTCGCCTATTTATTTAATCTTTGAAGGGTGCGAAGTCAAAATCGTAAGAAGCAATTACAGTTAAAACATGAGTTACCATTATCCAGGGCGCTTTATTTAATAATTATATTGGGTGATATTTTAAAATAAACATTGGATCAATAAGGCATCAAAATATAGAAGAATCTCATTCAAGATAGTCGTTGAATAATTAACTTAATAGAATGAATTTTATACTTAACATAATCTTTGACAGTTAATTTTTCAACACAAGTCAATCTAATATAAATAATCTTTGTTTTTAATCAATTATGAATCGAATTATAATTCCTCATATTGCCTGTATAGCGAAGTTATAAGAATTGTTTTTCATTATTGATATTAACACATAAACTTAAAAATAAAAGTTCACAAGAATCTATAACTGATATGGGTTTAACCTAATTTCATTAACGGTAATCAGCTTACATTCATACTTGCATATGATTCTAATAAAGTACATTGTACTGCACAATCATGATTAGGTTCCACAATATGCTGTACATGTATTTCATCGTGATTCTGATTTTGATACGAAGTGCCATCTCTTGACCTCCAATTACGTCTATCCATGTAGCTTGTTGTATTCCTGTAATTTCGCCCTATATTCCGATTGTTTTTATGTCTATTTCTGTTGGGTGATCTGACATCAGGATTACCACGATTAATTAGGTTAGGCTGATTCCCTACATAACTTTGCCTATTTCGCTCGTTTTGATGGCTAGAATTTACTCGGCTTAGGTTGTGTTCCGTATCGTTCACACTTCTGATATTTAGATTCCGAACAGGTACAAAATGATCTGAATTATTCTTATTTTTACCTACTCCTGCTTGTTGACTCATAGCATGGTATTGAGTTTCATAGCATTGGACAAGCATTAATAAATGGTTGAAACTCATACACTGTGTAGAAAACAAGATCTGTTGTAACTTAAATGGGAGCAAATTTCGAATCGATGCTATTATTCTAGATTCCGATTGCAATGGATTAACGACTTTTAATTCGTTGTATGTATTTACGACAAATTCAACAACAGATTTGTGCAAACGAGGATTGAAATGTTGATTTCTAATGGTGGCATCTCGATTTGCAAGCAAAAAGTCATTTTCATAATTCGCAATTAGCGCTGCTTTGAATTCCTCATAAGTATTGATGCGATCACGTACGGCTTTAAACCATAAAAAACATGGTGGGAGTAATACATGAGGGATTAATTTCATATATTGTGATCTATCTATACACATTATATTGCATTCGTCCTGAAATTTTTCCAGGAAAGAAGTAGCGTTTTCATTACATTTACCACTGAATTTACTCATAGCCCGAATTTCACTCATCTTAACACTTAACTTTACCTTTCTTTTATCATTCCGTGTACTTATTGGGTGACAATTCCTATCCATGACGTGATGTGTTGTTGCACCATCCCTTTTCCGCCCATCTGTCCTCTTCGGATGAATTTCTTCCAAAATAATATCCTCATCAGACACAGGTGAAGGCGAAGTCATCTCTGGTGAGTGGGGAAAATCCAAGCGATCACTACCCATATTATTGTGGTATGTGTTGTCCTTAAACTGTAGCGTTCTAATTTCTTCCTGTAGAGTAGCTATCAATTGCGTATTTGCACGTATGTTGTTAGAATTATTGATGACCTGAATCTTTTGCTGTTGAACAGAAGATTCTATTATTTCTAAATCCTTTTTTACATCACTGATTTCTTGGCTCAGGTGGTTGTGATTATCCTGGCATTCCTCAGATATTCCTTTTAACTTTTCCTCGAACTGCGAGCTGATATCGTTCATCGTCTGGATAATTAATTGTTTCGTTTCATCTGACTTTTGTTCCATTCGTCTGCTTAATTCCTCGTATTGCTTGTTGGATTCTTCTGAGTTCTGCTCTATCTTCTGCTCTATCGTCTGCTTTAATTCGGTAGACATCTGAATCAATTGTCACTGTAAGGCTAGCAAGATTCGGTCTTCTGATGTCATTCCTGGTGCTACACTATGTTCACCGTCGTCACTATTATTGGATTCTTTCTCAATTGCCTCACCGTTCATTTTTCTTATAATTATTCTACCACTTCTTAGTCTGGTGAAATTTATATTCATTAACTTTATTACAAAAGTAAATTCACCCTTACTTTGCTTCGGGATATGAATTTACAGCAAGTCCCGGGTTTCGGCACCAAAATTTTTATAACGACTCACCAAGGGTAGTCGTTAACCTGGTTCGATCGATGATATAGGAATCTCGAGTGGTAGTAATAGTTTGCATGTAAAAATATCTTTAATAATTATACATATTATTATTCTCACCTTTTCTATCAAAATTATAAAGTCGACGAACGGTATCAAATGGTTTATTAGTTGATACACTTTTATGTATTTTCATTCAAATTGTCATGCGCACATACAAGATGATTAGGTATCCATAAACAACTACATAGCAACTAATTACATAACACTATCCCATAATATATATTTTTACATATATTAAAAACATTCTTCTTTTGTTATTATTAAATTAACATTCTATTAAGTATAGTGCACATGTATGAGCACTTTCTGCCCAAGGTACAGGTAATTAATAATCTATCCAAAGTATTTCGTTATAGCTTAAACCACCAAACCGATCTTAATCAAATTATTATCAACATAGATGAGATTCGGACCTGGGGTGGTTTTTATCTTATCCCTTTGACGGCAAAACTTAAAGTAGGAGGAGGGGACGGGAGAGATATATAAAAATAAATCAAATTTAATAACTCTTGAATCACTTGACCGATCTTGATCAAATTTTCAACATAGATGACGTTCGAGCCTGCATTTTTTTAAAAAATATTTTCACTTTGACGGTAGAACCTAGGGGAGGGGAGGGGAGGGGAAGGGGATATTAATATATAAAAATTCAATCATTCAGGCAACAATAGTGTCCTGCGCTTGCGCAGGACGTGTGGGTTTGCTAGTCCATCTTTTCATCACTGTCTCTCTTAGCCTTTGTGCATAATCATGGGACATTAAACTTAAAAATAAAGTCATTAAGCTTCAATAAAAATCAATTATATGCAGCATTTTCTCTCCTACGATTACGTACCACATTTCTACTTAAAATATTTTTCAACATTTAGAGCATGTCAGCAATATCATGACTTGATACCATCCATGGTTCCGAGAGGGCTAAAAGTCATTAACGCAATCTATACCGAATCTTATATGCAAATGAAGTCCTCAAGCGTTAAATATACATGTTTAGATTGTTAAATGTGAATGTCAAGGAATTTTGCTTGGTAATAAAACAGAGTAAAAACTCTACATAATCCTTTCTTTTTTTTTGGTTTCTTTACAGTGTTGTTATTGTATTTCGTACCTGCATTTCTTTATTGCTTGTACAACAATCTAGCGTTCATCAACCTTGCAGCGTTTGATCCTACAACATACTTTCTACTGCTTCAGTTTAGAGTGGTTTTGACAGGGGTTGCCTTCCAGGTACGTTTAGTCATAAATTAACCTTGTGACAAGGGTATTGAATCGCCAGCCACTTACTATGTTATTTTGACTGCAATGAGTTGTTCTGGCACTTTCTAATTCCTATTCCGCATCTGCTGAAACCAGAGCGACTTTCGATTAGTAATGCATTAATAATCTATTAAAATGTATATTTTTGGAGAAGCAACCGATGGGAAACTATTGATAGTCAAAACTTTCAAATAAAGGTGATCTATACGTTTTTGATTTTTGCTTCTTCATTGTTATTGTTATGTGTAGCTAACAGAGTTACATTCCTTTAAAATAGTTTTATATTTATTTATTTTTTAACTAAAGTAAAATGCACTTGTACAAAATTCAGCTAATGTGATCATTATAGCAGCTGTTGTAAAAAAGAAAGGAAAAGGGTTACAGTGTTTCTCGAATTCAATTTGGGACTGAGGAAACAGTCTTGAATATAGACAGTGCGATGCATGTCGATTTTTCAGCTTTATTATAACTTCTAATCTACTCTATAACAATAGAGAAGGACTGAAATTTGTCTAGTTTGCCTCCTGTACTGAATGTGAAGCTGTTCTGTCTTGTGACATAAAGAGCAGGAATGACCCTTGCGAGTGCAAGAAACTATTGCCCCATTTTAAAATCGTGGATATAATTGTAAGGTTCACACGTCTATGAAAAATAAGTTTCGGAAGATACATGGGTGTGTAATACCTATGCAATTAGTGGTTTCTTTAAACTACTGGTTTAGTACAGTTACCGTAATAGCTGTTTTTCGGAGGAAACGAATGATTTCCTTGTAAATAAGCGAATACAGGATGTCTATCGGCCACAAAAGTCATGAAAAAGTCACGAAATCAGAAAACGGTCATGAAAGTCAAGAAGAAGTCACGAAATTTCCCTTTTGGTCACGATTTATCTTTTTTGTCTGTACAAATATAAGTACAGACTGAAAAATTTTGCTGTGTAAAACGTCAAAATTCACCACCAAAAATGTCTATGGTTGATTTTTGACGCTACGAAATTGCAAATAAAGCACGCTTCTATCGCATGCATGAAAATTGGGCCTAATTCGCACCCAAATTTGCTCTTGAGAACGTTACGATTTTTTATGGTTTGGTTAAAAAAAGGTCACGAAAAAGTCACGAAATTTCATTTTGGAATTTTAGTAGACACCCTGGAATAGCTTAATAGAGAATTTGAAGAAATAATCTTCTGCTAAATGCTTTTCTGCGTTATTATAAAATATTAAAAGAAGGGATAATAAAATAAACTTAATATAAATAATATACTATTGTCAAAAGTAAGGCCATAGCGAGTAAAAGAGAAAGTGCGAGCTCTTCGTTTATTTCTCATAAGATTATTACTGTTAGTTTGCGCGCCCGGCAGCAGAGGGCAGCGTTGTAGTTTAAGCGGTTTCTTGTACATTCTGGAAGTCCGCCGGAGAGGTGTTTAGTTATGTTTGTTTACTTATGACTGTGTTTGCTGATTTTCTGTGACAAGTATTGTTTAATGAAGTGTTTTAATGAAGTTAGAGTGTGTTGTGCATACTGTTGGCTCGGCCGTAAAAATTAAAATGCCTACATGTTTCGTTCCCGGGTGCAGAGCTGGCTACGACAGGTCTGCAGGTAAGCACTTTTTTAGACCGCCAAAAGCCACATTGGTTTTTCTAAATGGGAGAGTTATACCTAGAAAAGACAGGGCCTTATTAAACAATAGTTTTGTGTATGACACATTTTTTAGAGGATCTTCTGGTGAAAAGTGATGATTTCGTGGTAAATGGCGGAAAGGTTGAGATTCCTAGGCAGAGATGGAAACTAAAGACAGATGCAATTCAAAATTTATTTCCTAATCTTCCAAAATATTTCACAAAATCAAATCGTTTCCGTAAATCTCCAACCAAACGGACTAAAAGCAATCCTAAATCTAAAATTCAAAGCTTAGATTCTCATGCAGACTCTTCGAAATTACGTCATATTCAAGGTCCTGTTATTGACATAAATATTGTCAATAATGAACACAACAGCTACGAGAATGCCTCTAAAACAATGTCTTTTTTTAAAAGAAAAAGATAAAGCATCAGCAACGCAACATACTTAGATTGCAGAATAAACTACGTGCATCTAACGCAAAAGTTATTGGTTTCGAGAGGAAGCTTACTGAAATGAAATCTAGCACAATAATATCTGACAGCTTTACTTTTCTCAGTAAAAAGCAGAAAATGGTCATTGACACAATTCTTAAAAAATGTAAGCTACAATAAAAAAAAGAATTAGATACAATGAGGACTTTCTTTTAAACAGTCTACTCTTACACATTAAATCCCCCAAGGGATACCGACATTGTAAAAATCACGATCTTCTGCCACTTCCATCAGAGGCGAACCTAAGAAAACTAGTTAAAGGTCTCAAATGCCCTTATGGTGTTAATAACCATGTTGTAAATGCCATTTCCCAATTTTTAGCACAAAAAAAAAAAAAAAAAAAAAAAAAATGACGTCGAACGTTTTGGTGTTCTAATATTTGATGATGTAAAACTGAGAGAAGAAGTTCAATTTAACTCAAATTCGTTGAAAGTTGATGGTTTTGTAGACATGGGGGATTTCACACCTGATCAGTGTAAAAATCAATTGACAAATCACGCTGTAGTTTATGTATGTTCCTTTACTGTATAATTGTGTACAACCTGTCACTATTTACGCAAGTCGCAACGCCACACCTGGGGAAATTTTAACTGAAATTTTGATACGAGTTATAATTCAATTAGAGCAAAAGGGCGCCAGGGTAATTGCATTTACATCAGATGGCAGCCAATCCAACAAAAAAGTGTGGAAGTGCCTGGGAATAAGTGGAGTACGAAAAAATATTTGGAACTCAGTGCTTCATCCAGCGGACCCAAGTAGGCATCTGTGGGCATTTTCAGACGCCGTGCATGTAGTAAAATGTATAAGAAATAATTTTCACGCCAAGAATGAAGTTTCTTGTAAGGATAGTGTAGTCAGCCACCAATATTATCGACGGTTATATGGAAGTCGACGCGTCCTCTGAATTTCATGATATGAGAGTTTGTCCCAATCTTACCCAGACCATATAAACCCAAATTGTTTCCAGAAAATGAACGTAAAGCTTGCCTTTACACTTTTCAGTAAATCAGTTGCTGATGGAATTAAATTCTTCAGGGACTTACACTTCGAAGGATTTGAAGGCAGTGAGAGAACCGAAAATTTTACCACAAATTTGAATTCCCTGATAGAGCTTTAAATTCATCGACACCTTTAATGGTACTATACAAATATTCGGACAGACATGAGACACTGAAGAACTCGAAGACCATTCTCAACAATTATGACAACACTTTTGCATCTGAAAGAACTTTGCAATCTTTAAGAGTTGCTGTGCAGAGTACTTTGGAAGTGGCAGAATATCTATGGAGTACTGGTCTCAAGTACATATTGACAGTAACGTTCAATCAAGACCCTTTAGAAAGACATTCTGATATCCTACGCTCTTCGAGTTGCGATGACCACCCATATACAATAGATTTTCTTCATTTACATATGTTACAATCAATATATGTGCCCTCCAAAATTGCCTTGTCATCTGGAGGAAATTGTGAATACAAATCAGCCTCCACTAACATCACTCGTCAATCAAATGCGCTCATTAACAAGAACGTCTGCGACACACAACAGAAATCTTAAAGAAAGCGCGCAAAATAAAATTAGGGACACAATGGTCACTACTGAACTATCCATACCAGATTGGGAAAAGAATGTGTCCGATATGAGTGAGAAAGACGTCACCAAAGGGTGTTTGACATATCACTTGGGTGGATATATCGTGCGTAATACTGAGAAGATAACAAATTCTGAATCTTGTTCCTCATTACTTCGTGGGACTTCCTCAGATTACTCGCTAATTTCAAAGTTAACGTCAGTTAAAGACTACGGCTTCATCAAAGACAAAGTTTATCTATCCTATCCATCTAAAGCTGTGCACAGAGTGCTATTTCAAGTGGAAAAAGTTATTGGGGAAAAGTTATCAAGTGTGAAAAGTTTTTGGAGTGACTTGTTCTTTGAAAGTTAAGACAGTGTGAGTGAATTAAATGTGGATCCTGAAATTGGGTGTTGTAAGGAACACATATTGGATATTCTACCAAAACTAATTGTGCATTACATGGTGTCGATTTTTTTTTCCGCACAAAGGAAATCAGAAAAGAGATATCCTCCAAGACAGTGAAGTCCCGGAAAATCGCAAAACTGGCTGACTACAGAGTTAATTACTGTTAGTGAGTACATTTCATTTTATGCTACAGTAATTTAAATAGTACATTACTAATATTGTATTCAATAATTTTCATATTTACGTTAAACGACATTGAAGTCATCGACAAAAATTTCTATAATTTCTTTTTTATTCGAAAAGAAGCAAGAAGGAAAAAGGTCGACGTCTCAAAGAACACGGGTAATGAATTTATCACACTAAACTTTATGAATTACTTTTGCAGGATAAATTAATAAAATGTTTGTTTAAGACTCTACAATTAGTATTGAATTTCTAAACGGCAGCAGAGGAAATGTAATATTGATTTGTTTCGTAAGATTGCTGCAATCCAGCTGTTAAAAACGTAAACGGGGTGACAAAACTAATTCTCTCTTGTAGTTTTGTCCGTCACAACTGCTCGCACTGCCATCTGTGCGATTGAACCCATGTACTACCTGGAGTATCTCACTTTCTCTTCTACTCACTACGGTAAGGCCATAAATAGTGAAAACAGCAATTTTCGTCAAAATCAAGAGTAACAGAAGGAAATATTTTGGTCATCCCGTCATAGTTTAAAACTATCTTTTTGGATAGACGTATTTTATTTATTTGAAAAATGTGGGCCTGATCGAATATTACTATGTAAATTGAAGTGTGGGTTATTATTAATATTAAAAATACAAAATGAGTCAAGAGGCCATCGTGTAGCACTGTCTGAAACCACCCTCCGGCCATTTTTTCAGTCCCGCACTGATACTAGTTCTTGTGCTTCAAGGCGAAGAATTATACACTGCAGCTTCCATCCATCTCATATGTTAATGAAGCATTGCAAATGCAGGAAATAGTTCATGCATCAGAACAAATGATAATCCGAAGGTGCGAGGTACGGACCATGTGCTGGGTGGGCCATCAGTTCAATTCCTCAAATTCAGAAGTTTAACTGTTTGAAGTACAGGATTGCGTTGCTTGACCGACCGTCCGTAATCACTCGTAGTGAATTATCCTCTCATTATTCCATCAGATGTAGAGCATTTCTTTTTTTCTTTCTTTTGAAACACGTATGTTTGGCGACAGATTTCGTCGCTTGAATCTTGTTTAACCACGTGCCCTAGGCTTATGTACGTTAAGATTTCGGCGTTTGCTGAGGTTGTGAAAACTAACCTCACTGTACTGTCAGATACTGAGCTCCTCGCGGAAAACCTCCGAGTGCAATTCGTCGAATTCACCTGTATAGGCTGCCGCACGACTTTAGAGTCCTTGGGTTTTGCCTTAACTGTTGGCTCATCGGTGAGGTTTTTACAACTCGAGCGAAATTTCTTTAGCCATCTGGTTGATAAACTCTGATTTCGTGCAGCACATGTTTCTGGTGATCTAGTTCGAACTCCCGAATTGGACTTCTTTGTATCTTCATCTTTGTGGCTGTCAGATCACACATAAAATGCTGCACTGCGCAATGTGTTAAGAGTATATACCACTCCTGTCTGTGCGTGTGCTAACGAGTACTTCTGACGACTTGAAAATGCTTCGGTCACGATGCACCTGAGCCAACATTGCAAAACTTATGACTCACCACTGTACTACAAGTATCTTATGATCTATTATCTACACCGAACATATACCGAGTGGCATGTTCATATGGTAGGATCAAAGAGGATGCACACCAACAAGTTATGTGGAGCTCACGTAGTTCGCTAGTCCAAAACAAATGTCCTAAATTCCGTGAAATGAGGTAGAGTACGAATACCAGAATTTAATTGAATGGAAAAAGGCTTTTCAAACTTATTTAATTACATTTATAGTTACGGAAATGTACTATCTTTGTAGAAATATATTAATAGTGTCATTTCTGTCTTGTTCAGTCCTTCCCGCTGGTCTAGTGGCTAACGTGCGCGCCTTTCTCTCTGTCTCAATCTCTCTCTCTCTCTTTTCTGCGGTTCTCTCCACTTTACACTTCATCGCCAAGCTTTCTGTCTAGAGTAACATTAGATGTAATATTCATTTTTTTCAAAACATAAGAGAAAAATTCCAGTGTAAATGAAATGATACGTATATGTACCAAAAGTATCCAAGGCCTACAGCTAAGGAAGACCGCCTTTTTCCTCCAAATTTTATGTAATGATAAAACAAAAGTAATTGCATTTCCCTTACGGTTTCCTGGTGATTTGAGTGTCTGTATCCATTTCCAAGGAGAAGCATACAACAGTCACTTCTTTCGTTCAAGTTAATTGCATGCAGTTTTGAAATAATGTGTTTATTTATACATCATTGTTAATTTTTTTTGGGTTATAATCAAGATGTTGTCATGGAAATGTAATTTCAAAGAAATAGCGTCTTTAAAGAAGTGTGTGATGTGTGATAAATTGTGAAAGTGTACCAGTGCAATTTCAGAATGAAATATACATGTAAGTGAATAGTGCGAATATAAAAGTGTCTGTAGTGTATTATGTTTTAAGGATGTTTATTTTTTTAAATTTTTTAAGATAAGAAAAAGTAATAGGTGAAAGATAAGACTATGAAATAAATGAATTCTACAAGTGGAATAAATGAAGTTAGGGAAGGGTATCAGTCTATAATAAATATTGTGCAGAATGGAAACGGGAACGTCCTAGTTAAGCAAGAAAACATAGATGGAAACGGATTTCATTTCGTCTTTAGAAGTCAACAGTTAAAATCAATAATTTTCAGTACACTTGAATTCGTGTTGTGCTTCAAAAACCCTAACATATATCTGGACCGTGGTGGGTTGGATTTTTTGTAAAAGCATTTTTTTTTTTTTTTTCAAATTCTATTTAATTGTATATCTTCCAAAATTTCTCAGTACTAATAACAACTAAAAATATTTATCAAACCTTGACGATTAAAATTATTTTGAACCACCTTTGTAAAAATATTTATTCTTTCATTTGAGGTTAAGTGCTAATTGATCAAAAATTTAATTGGGGTAAGGATTGTATTCTTTTCTTGTATTGGAGTCCTTTTCAGTTGATACGAGTGTTCTCTTAGTGATAGAAATATTGTATTTAATGCCCAGTGAAATTAAATATTATGATAAAATAGAGATAAGTGCTCATAGTTCGTATAGAACACATATTGAATAACTCAAAGAAAATCCTATAAACAGCTTTAGATTAGAATAAAAAGTTTAACAGGTAACAGAAGTCACTGACATACATGTAAGCGAAATCGTTTGTAAGGATTTTAATTCCCCGAACACAAGGAAAGTTCATCTTTACTTGAATAAAAGTAATGAGGTGTTAGCTCCTTGTGTTAACAGTATGCAAATATATTATATCACTGAATTCGTTTCTTTTGTGTTTTTAGTGTTCATACTGATCATACTTACTTGTTCCTTTTTCTTTTTCCAGTTTATTTTTAACAAGAAATTGAGCATGAAACAATGGATATCATTAATTATCCTGACAGTTGGTTGTATTATCAAACAGTTGCCACTAGGTGGTTCAGCGTCAGCTAAATCTTCAGAACATAGTCATCAAGGCTACGGATTTCAACTAAGCTTTAATTTATTCCTTCTGCTTATACAGGTATGACTTATGTAAAGATTGTACGGATTAGTTAGTAATAGTGTTAAGATGAATAAAGAAAATATATATTGTGTCTTCTGATAATAATGCACCTTGACTTGTAGTTGTACAACCGAGTAGGAAACATCAAATCATTTCAAGGTATCCCAAACCTTTGATTTCATTGAGTTTAGCGTCTCTTTCAGCAGCGAGACCATGTGAGACGTGGACCTAGAGCTTAATGTGGGATCCGAACCACATGAGCTCCTACCGGGAATTGAACCCAGGTCTCCTGGACCCCCAAACCGTAGATAAGTGAAATCTTTCAGTATAACATCCCACATTATGCCCTTTAGGCTAAATGAGAAGGGTGATTAAGGCAAGTGAATGATTTTGGAAGACTTGGTGGAATGGGAATGTGGAAGGAGACGGAATAATCCGAGAAACTCATGGACACCACAAATTTACTTGACCGAGGATCGAACCAGGAATCCCACGCATCAAAGTGCTGTACTACTGAGCCACCGTGAACTCCCCTCCCCCCCCCCCCCCGACAACTTTTGAAGCTACTTAAATATCAATATTTCGGAATGATACAAGTGCTGTACGATGGATTTTATAAAGAAAGCTCGTCTATCGGAATGCTGTTTTAAGCATAACTAGAATTTCCTTTGAAAGATAAAATGTATTTGTTTTACGTATTACTAGCTGAAATGCTCGTTCTTCGCATGGAAAATATTTGAAACCTCTTTCCCCATCTTAGGGTAGCATTCAATGAAAGTGTAAAGATAAAATCCCATATGATACTCTATTTGTGGTAAGGGGCAGCATGGTGGCTCAGTGGTAGAGCGCTTACTTCTGGTGCGCGGGGTCTCTGGTTCGATTCCTGTCGAAGTAAGTTTATGGTGGACAACATCGAGTCCGTGGGTTTTCTCGGGGTACTCCCGTTTCCTTCCACTTTCTCATCCCACCAGTTCTTCCGTTATCATTCACTTGCTTAAATCATCGTCTCCCTTAGTCTAAAGGGAATAATCGTGAGACTTTAAACTGTAATATTTCATTTCATTTTCTATTTGTGGTATAAATATTTGAACTCCAATACCCTTTTTAGAATATATTTATTAATGAAAGTGACATAATAAAACCCAGCTTGAGGTAGGTGTTAAGTATGTTCTACTATTCATCTCTAACAGGTCAGTCGTTTTCCCATGATATGATCACAAATATCAGACGTCCCTTTCAGAGTAGCGAAAAAATAAATAAAATGACTCTCTTTTCCTCCTTAAAATGGAAAATTTCAAAAACACTGGAGGAGTTTGTATACCGACTTTCATCTCTTTAACTTGACAGGCTCATGAGATACTCAATTTTTCACACAAATTACGCTCTCTTCATCATTAGGATACACATTTTAATCAAATTGACATGATAAACACACAGTTCGAAGTAGGCGATAACTTTATTCCAGAATTCATTTCAGATGGGTCAGCTGTACTCCCGTGATTCGATCGCCAAGATCAGTTTCGTTTATATATATTATTATGTTCAATAATAGAACATTCGAACCCTTTCCCTTATAAAAGCGTTTTCCCTTTTATCTCTGGAAACACATCTTTATACAGTTTACTTGCAGCTTTCTTTATCTTTGCTACGTTATATGCTTTCGAATACATAAGTTGTTCTTGAAGTTTAAAAGATGTTCTAAAACATAATATAGTAATAAATTCGATCTCTGGGTTGACGGAATATGATTAACTTTTTTCTCATGTACTTTTACTAATAATACAAAGATTACGAAGATATAAGATTGCTGAAAAATTGCTCAGCGATCGGTCGGAGCAGTGCATCGAACTCTTAAAAGATAGTCACAAAGTTGTGTAAATATTACATGGATTATCCAAGAATAACAACTTCTCCTAAGGACAAGTTTATTGGAAAAACAAGCAAACGTAATAGATGTTAACCGCTCCGGAAGGACCAATAGAAATGTGGAAGAGCCTTACCCAATCGGCATCAAATAGGACGGTGGCTTATTGCCTTCAGATCCATGGCCTTGGAGGTAGGATTGCAGTAAAGAATCCATTCCTTCAAGTAGGAAACATTACAAAAAGATACTTCTGGACCAAAAAACAAATAAATAAAATAAAATAAATAAAGACTGAAACGATAACTAACGAACGTTTCACTAACTTTCCAACTTTTCACGTTCTAATGCTAGAGGTTTTGTCCTTCGTCGTCGCAAAAGAGCGCTTTCGTCCCAACCGTGTAATATATATAGCAAGGCACGAAGAAGGTAACGTCACTGTGGGGAATGTTTTACGGACTACTAAGTTGAATATTTAGTTCGAACTAATGGAATGATGAACAAAAAAGTGTTTCACGACGTTTAAGTGAGGCATGGAATTCCATCAGGAACGTGTATTTTGGCGCAGTAATTTTGTACTACTACTGAATTACCATTCCAAACATTCTTCCAAGCTATGCAGTAATTATCTGCAATACAAAGAAGACGCTTACATCATCAACAAATGTAATAGTCGACACTTTCACCGGATTTGTTACCTATCGAGCTCTTGTAAGATGAACTTGACAAGACAGTCCGTAAATAGATGCCAACGAATACTGAAGATCTTTGGAAGTCTCTTCAGAGCTACTGGAGTCGCATAGCTTCGCAAAAATCAAACAAATGCCTGGAATTTGTAAAATTCTTATCAAGCCTAACGGTCGACATTTCATTGAACGCAAACTACTCAATAGATTTGTCTCAGTGGAAACAGGACCATATGTTTTAATTTCTTTATATGAGCAGTGATGTTTATTGTACAGAAAAAAATCAAAACAGTAGTGTGCTCAGACTTTTGACAATGACTATACGTTAAGTCGTTGTGCGCTGAAGTCGTGAAGCTATTTAACATGGTATCAAATACTAAATCATGTAGATAGTTGCTAACGTAATTTTCCCATATGAAAATAAAACTTATTAAAAAAGCATTAATTTAATAAGTTTACAGCAATTGCGGAGCCAGAAGCAACATTGTAGTGCTAATAAACTGGCATGTAGGAGAAGCGCAGACAAGCATATCTATATAAGCCGATGCAGTGACCGGGTGAAGTGTTTACCACATGGCCAGATAGAATTTCATATACTCTTGCGTCACCATGTTAAGTATTACATTTCAGTACGTAGAGGTGAGCCAAATTGCTGTGGAGACAGAGAACAAACAAGTCACATTCGTTCGGTTTTCTTCAGTCATACGAGTTTGAAGTATCGATAAAATTAGTTTAACAGATAGAAAGAAGTACTAAGCTCACTGCCGCTACAATTCATGAAGAGATATGGCTAGCCAGATCGAGCACGTGCAGCGGGGTGATGCGTGATCGGTACCTCACCTATTAGGTGTCTTTATCTCCAACTTGTGTACCTAAGATCAGTACTTCTTAATTCACGTAGTTCATTTACCTTATGATGATTGTTATTTAATGGGATATTGGAAACGGGAGATATACCAAACAATGGAGAAGCAGCTACATTGTGCGGCTTTTTTTTTAAAAAAAATGGAGGCGTGCAAGAATGTGGCAATTACAGAGAAATAAAACTTAAGAGCCATGCAATGAAGCTCTGGGAGAGAGTGGTAGAAGCAAGATTGAGAGAAGAGACCGAAATTACAGAAAACCAATTCGGTTTCATGTCAGTGCGATCGACAACGGATGTAAGTTATTATTTGCACTAAGCATGCTAATGGAAAAGTACAGAGAATCCCAGAAGGACCTTCGTATGGTTTTCATCGACCTAGAGAAAGCGTATGATAGAGTGTCACGGGATCTTATTTGGAGGGCATTGACGAAGAAATGTGTTCCGAACACATAGGTCAATCCATCTGAAGTGGTCCAAAAATTGTGAAAATGGTTGTTCGACCATCTCCGAAAATTGTAAAAATTTGAGTGTGACGAACCATGTGCATGAAAAGATCAATAACATCATTCACGTTGTCGTATGTACAAGTGTTCCTGAATGGCGGCCATCTTTGTTGTTGGCGAAGTGCCAATTTTTGCATTTGCAAGTGTTTACGAAAATTACGGTTGCTCAGGATGTACGAATCAGACAAGCATCAAACAAAAACGAATGTTTAGGGGAGGGACTGAGGTACACGGTGAATATAAACTTTTGCGTCTAAATAAATATGCAGGGTTGCAAACCAATGCATGAAATCACCAGAAAAACTTGAGAAAAATTACACTTTTAAACGGGTTGTATTTTGGAATGGCATAAAGTGGGGGCTTCATAAGTTTTGTGCTGAATACTATAGCATGAAAAAAGTCTGTAGAAATATTCACTGCTATGATACTACTGGCATCGCAGATTTATGAGGGTCCGAAAATTGAAGTTTGTAAGTTTGATGCCATCTTTGGGGCGTAATATCTCAGGAGGGCAAAGTGCTAAAAATTGCTGTTTATGCCAGAAAGTAATTCTGTATGTGAATAAACTATTCCAAAAAAACCATGACTGATATTAAATGTAGAAAAAAGGAAGACATGGTAAAAGAGCGAAGAAAGCACCTGCGTGACGATGGACGTAGCTCGGAAAAATTTAAATATTTGGATATCTTTTATGCTAGATCTCAAAAACTATGCATGATGCAGCAATTAGGCCCACTTTTGTTTGGGTTCAGTTGTGCAAAAGTTTGCGAGTGACGTTTGTTCCATCTTTCTAGCTCCATGATCATTGCCACGTCTATATGGTATGGGGTTAACTCCCTCTTGCATCCAGGACACATCGTCGAACTGGACCGCGGTATTAAGGCATTCAATGTATCAGTAAAGTGTCTTTCAAATCCAATCCAAGTTACGGAAGTTGCGTTACATGTTCACAAAGTTGCGTTACATCTATCCTAACTAAATATAAAACTACACGAACTGACATAAAATAAAAAGGTACTTCCGGCTGACATGGAAAGGCGAAGTTTAGCATGATTGGAGCTTTCAAGTACTAACCCACAGGAAAATTTCCAAAAGTTAATATTTTTAATTTTTAGCGGGTCTAAAGGGAGGATGAAGAAATTCTCTGTTTTTTAAATGGGCCCTTTTTTGGACTTGTAATTTCATATTTTAGGTACTTGTAATTGAAATAAAAACTTTAAATTCGGTATGCGTGTATGTTTCCGTCAGTGATACTTAAGTAAATGACCAAAAATAAAGATTTTCAACCGTAGAGAGGTTTTATGGGGAACTGAAAGGTCTTTCCATTGTTATTTATACGGGACATCTTGTACACCCCAAAATGTTTAGGCACTTCCGGCAGAATTAGAATGATGAAATTTGGCATGATTGTAGACTTCCGCAACTAATACACAGGAAAATTGCCAAAAGTGAATATTTTTTTGTTTTTAAGGTATCTATTGGGGGCATGATGTAATTCCCATCTTATTTAAATGTGTGTACGAAAAGAAACTTGAAATTTGCTAGAATTGTAGGTTTTAGAGGTTTGAAGCCGTAGGCCGAGCAAACACGGGGGACTGGGGGCGGAGTTCCCAGGTAGCCAAAGGCTAGTCTATCCTATATAACGCAACCTTGTAAACATACAGGGTCAGTCCTTAAAGTAGTAGGACTGAGTCAATTAAGAATAAGATATTGAGAGAAATAACACTTACGCTTAATATTCTTCGAAATATGATCCTCCTACATCCACAAACCGCTGCCAGTGCGATTTCCAGTTTTCATACACTTCCTGGAAGGCGGAAACTGGAATGCTGTTCAGCTGCCTCGTCACGGCCTGTTGTAATGCTTCCACCGAGCCGTGATGATGCCCTTTCAGGATGGTTTTGAGGCGGGGGAAGAGGAAAAAGTCTGGTGGGGCAAGGTTGGGACTGTAGGGTGGCTGAGGCAAGGTTGCAATGTTATGTTGGGCCAGATACGCCACCACTCGGAAGGCTGTGTGGCTCGGCGCATTGTCATGGTGCAGTCGCCAGGAGTTGGCTATGGCTGGGCGGACGCAGACGATGCGTTTCCTCAGCCGTTCCAGGACCTGGAGATAAAAAAAAAAAAAAAAAAAAAACTGCATTGACAGTCTCTCCGTGTGGAACAAATTCCTTGTGGATCACTCCTTGTGAATCGAAAAAGCAAATGAGCATGCTTTTCACTTTTGTTTTCGTCATGCGCGCCTTTTTGGGGCGTGGGGAATTTCGGGTGTGCCATTCCGCGCTTTGACGTTTGGTCGCAGGGTCATACTCAAACGTCCACGTCTCGTCCCCAGTCACCACATTGTCTAACAAGTTTGGATTTTCACTCACTTCTTCGAGAAGGTCCTGGCAGATCCGTTTGCGAACGTCCTTTTGCTCGTCTGTCAGCACTCGCGGCACCAACTTTGCACAAATTTTCCTCATTTGCAATTGTTCGTGCACAATTTCGTGAACTTGGGTTTTAGCAATGCCAAGTTCATCGGCAATCATGCGAACAGTTAATCTTCGGTCATTGTCCAGCAAATTCTTCACTCTTGCAACATTTTCCTCCATTTTGGAACTCGAAGGTCGTCCTGACCGCGCAGCATCTTCAACTTCTCTCCCCTCCCTAAACAGTTTGTGCCACTCAAATACACTCGATCTTCTAATGGCGTTATCATCGTACGCCGTCTTGATCATTTCATGAGTCTCTTTTCCAGTTTTATCGAGCTTCACGCAAAATTTGATACCGGCTTAACGCTGTTCCAAAAGATCGGCCATGGCGCAGCGTGATGAGGGTCACTTACAATGACGAGCGATCTTTACCCTGCTATGGCTGGCAGCCGACTGGCGCTGCTTCCTGTCTTTCCTTATACCCACCTCAACCAACAACAGGTGGAGTAACCGCCGCCAGTCTGTAAAAGGAAAAGAAAAAAATCAGTCCTACTACTTTAAGAACTGACCCTGTATTAACATCCGTAACTGGGATTGGATTTGAATGACACTTTGCTGATACATTGAATGCCTTAATACCGCGGTCCAGTTCGACGATGTGTGTCCTGGATGCAGGCGGGAGTTAACCCCTTACCATATAGACGTGGCAATGATCATGGAGCTAGAAAGATGGAACAAACGTCACTCGCAAGCTTTTGCACAACTGAGCCCAAACAAAAGCGGGCCTAATTGCTGCACCATGCATAGTTTTTGAGATCTAGCATGAAACATATCCAAACATTTAAATTTTTCCGGGCTACAACCATCGTCACGCGCGTGCTCTCTTCGCGTTTTTACCATGTCTTCCTTTTTTCTCCATTTAATATCAGTCATGATTTTTTTGGAATAGTTTATTCACATACAGAATTACTTTCTGGCATAAGCAGCAATTTTTTAGCACTTTGCCCTCCTGAGATATTAAGCACCAAAAAAATCATACACTTCAACTTTCGTACCCTCATAAATCTGTGATGCCAGTAGTATCATAGGTGTGCACATTTCTGTAGACACTTTACATGCTATAGTATTCAGCACAAAACTTTTGAACCCCCACTTTATGCCATTCCAAAATACAGCTCGTTTGAAAGTGTAATTTCCTCTAGTTTTTCTGGTGATTTGATGTATTGGTTTGCAACCCTGCATATTTATTTAGATGCAAGATTTATATTCTCCGTGTACCTCAGTCTCCCCTCTAAACATTCGTTTTTGTTTGGTGTTCGTCTGATTCGTATATCCTGAGCAACTGTAGTTTTCGTAAACGCTTGCAAATGAAAAAAATGACACTTCACTGACAACAAAGATGGCTACCATTCAGGAACACTCGTACATACGACAGCGTAAATGATGTTATTGACCTTCTCATACACAAGGTTCATCACACTAATTTTTTTATAATTTTCGGAGATAGTCGAGCAACCACCTCTGGACCACTTCATATGGATTGACCCACATACTGTGCATCTGTATAATTCAAGATATGTATAATGGATGTGGGACAGGAGTGAAGAGTGCGTGCGGAATAACAGAAGAGTTTGCAGTTACAGTGGTACTTCATCAGGGATCTAGTCTTAGCTCATGCCTTTCAGCAATTGTGATGGACGAACTTACAAAGGATATCTAAGACTTATCACCTTGGAATATGCTATTTGCGGGTAACATCGTGCTGGTGAGTGAGACCAAGGCAGCGCTGCAAGAGAAATTAGATGCCTCGAGAGGAGCATTGGAGAACAAAGGGCTTAGAATTAGTAGAACTAAGAGAGAATATTTACACTGTCCTTTCAGGAAAAATATAATCGAGAATACAAGAAAACAACTTGACGAAAAAAAAAAATGTGGTAAGGACGAAGAAATTCAAGAACTTGGGATCAATTCTGCAGGAAAATGCAGGAATAGAAGATGTAAACGCCAGAGTTAGCAGCGGTTGGACGAAGTGGAGAGAAGCGGCAGGAGTATTCTATGATTGTGGGGTACCAGTACGCTTTTCAGAAAAAGTTTAGAAAACAATATTGAGACCCGCCTTGTTGTATACGGAGCGGAATGTTGGACGACGAAGAAGAGTGAGGAACAGAAGTTGCATGTTGCGGAGATGAAGATGCTGCAGTGAATGTGTGGAGTGACCCAGAAGGATATAATTAAGAATGAAGTGATCCGGAGAACAGTAAAAGTGAGACCAGTAGTAGAAAAACTGCAAGAAAGTACATTCAAATGGTTTGGGCATGTAAGAAAAAGACCTTTGAAGTACGGAGCTCACCGAGTAGATGCTATAGAAGTGAGTGGGAAATGAGCCCGAGGCCGGCCAAAGAAGTGGGAGGAGTGTGTTAAGAACGATATGGTGAAGTGTGGTGTCACAGCGGATATGACACAAGATAGAAACAGGTGGAGGACAGCGATCCGAAAAGCCGACCCCAGCTAAATGTAATGAAGAAGAATTACCTTATGATGATGAAAAATGAAATCTTCCAGTTATGCGTCCTACGATTATGCCTTGAAGGCTAAATGAGACAGTGATGATAATGTACAAAATGGCGCTATGAAAAAAGTAGGAGGAAACTGGGGAACCCGAGAAAATCGATGCAACGGTGGTTGTCCAGCACAAGGCGCACTTGATGTAAATAGGATCTAACCATTGACCCTAAACACTAGATGTGAGCACTGTACCACTGAACTTCATTGTGGAGTCGTATTATCGGGGATTACAGATGGACCCTACTGCATATTAGGAGAATAAATTTTTGATATCTATATCAACAGGGAAGGAAGTAGGTTTGAACGCATGAGCCCCTTGCTCGTGCCATTGGTTTACGGTGTGGATTTACGTATATACTTTGAACAGTATGATTGAATAAAATATACCAATTTTAATATCAATTCTCACACTTTTGTCTAGCACACAATCAGCTCTTTCTGTTGTTTTATTCACTGCAATTATGAATAAACTTTTTTTGTTTCTTTTCCACAGAAGGTTTAACACTTTAAATGTAGTTCTAATAACACAATATATAAACACAACCGAACCGACTTCACAGAATAAACGCAGTGACTGTGTATATATATAAATCGTCAATAGTAGATGTTTATGTATGAAATTTCTCTATTTGTACTTCACATTATCGTTCTAAAATTCAAACACGAAAGTAGACAAATGCAGTTTTGTATTTTCTAGGCGCTATGTTCAGTGGTTGCTGGCGTGTATAATGAGTACATTTTGAAACGTGATGGAGCAGACATCAACATAATGGTCCAAAATGTTTTTATGTACATTGACTCAGTGATATGCAATTGTGGCGTTCTTGTTATTAAAGGAGAATTATTAAGTGCCTTTACATCGGATGCGATGAGCTCGGTGTTGCAGCCTAAAGTAATTGTGATTATGATAAACAACACGGCGGTAGGAATTGTCACCAGTCTCTTTCTACGTAGTATGAACTCAATCTTGAAGACATTTGCCAGTGCTTTGGAGCTGATGTTTACCGCTGTCATATGTTGGATATTGTTTAGTATTCCTATTTATATAAATACGGTAATTGCCATTGCAGTTGTGTCTTTCGCTGTCATATTGTATTCACAAAATCCTGTGGTAAATCAGGCTAAACAGGACGTCGTTGAAGCTAGTACGGAAGAGGAAGGAAAGAAATTGGTGGAATCTGTATAGTTAGGGGAAACTTTGTTTAATGTATAAAATTGTTGTGTATATTGCACAGTGTGTTATTCTTATGTTTTATATTCAGTATTATTATGTAATGAAATATTTGGATTTAAAGTTGAGTATTTATGTTGTTAATAAAAATGTTTATAACTTACTTTGAAAAAATTGCGGCGATAGTCAGTCGTAAATACTTTTGAAAAAGTACGTTTTCAATTTATTTGAGAGTTGCGAGAGTACCGAACTCAGCAAAAATGTTCCTTCATATAAGCATTTAGTCAAGTCGATTTACATTACAAAACTAGTGACTAAGTAGAATTAAAAACTGTGAGATTTTTGGTTGGTTCTTCTCAGATTTTTTCTTTTTTTTTTTTAATTACAAGTCCAGTTAGCTTTTTTCTCACAATCATTATGCAGCCGTAACAAATTAAGGAGTTTTACTCTTTAAATGTGGGCTGAAAAAAGACTATTTTATTTTTATTCGTAATTACAGAGAAGGTCCTTGTGTAAGTTTATTAAAAAACAGATAAGTGGAATTTACTTGTTTGCAAATTGCAATGAATAGTATTATATTATAAACGTCCAAAACAGTAATTGAATATGAAGTAAAATGTACTTTTATTTTGTTCAAGCTATTACAATTTTGTTTTTCTGTCAGTAGTCATTTGACATATCGTATAGGCCCGAATATGTAGTACGACCTCAGATATAATAAAACTTCAAGTTTTGCAGATGATTTTAATGGAAAGATAAAAATACACAACATAAAATATTACACACACTTTGAAAATATTATATAATCGAAAATTTTACAATTCAAAGCTGTTTATAATACTTATCTATCAGACAGATTTTTTTTTTTTTTTTTTTTTTTAATGTTTTAATGTTAAAATTTTAATGTAAGTCGTTTTCATACTTGTTTTAAATGCATTCTCACCATAATATGTTAATTTAATAACATTCAAATATCGATATAGAAAACCCTATTTGTACAAGTTTGCCAACAAAACACCAGAGTAACCAACATAACGAAATCTTGCGATCTCAGTTTGCATTGAACCCTGATTGAAACTTATATGAAAACCCAGATCGTGTTGCATACGCAAAGTATACCCAGATTGATTTAAATAACCTCCAATCAAATCAAACCGCAACATGACGCGTTACCATTACTTATTTCCTGTATATCAGACATGACGAGTCATGCAATTGCACTTCACGGTCGCGGGAGAGCGATTCAGATGACACAGTGCTACGTAGTATGAAATAAATTTACTTTCTTTTTAAGTGTAAAGGATTATTAGGACGTGATTACAATACGAGTATGGAGTTCTAAACTGATTTTGTACTAAAAACATCGCACTACATTCGGGCTAATACGGTAGATATATTTATTTTTTTAACAGTAACTATGTTGTAATAGAAAAGAAAAATTTGGCTGCTGGATTGGCACCATTATTCTTGTACTTAAGGCATATAAACTAACTTTTTTAAAGTTTACATTACCGATCATTAAGTGGTTTAATATGACTGTAACTGTGTCAACGCCTAAATCTATATGAGTTAGCAATACGTCCAAAATATGAAAAAGGCAAAAGAATATATTTTAGTTACAAAATCTGTTTTAGGTTAGACTCATTGTGCAATATCAATATGTTGTCTTCAAATCCTTTTTACCATATGGATACAAAAAACAAACTGATGTTCCTTATTACTTTATTATTACAGTGAAGTGTTGTACTTACATGTAACTTTAAGGTGATTATAATGAAACTTCAATTTCCCAATAGATTTAAGTGCGTTTTCTCTATCTTTCCAGTATATTTTTAGGGAGCATTAGTATTCACAAAATACAATCGAATTCAAGATTAATGTTTCAACATTTACCCTAAGGTAAATGAAATCAGTGATCACAGAATCCGTTCACTTTTTCAAAATTGTTTCATTCATTAAGGAGGCGCTTTATTTTATTCCTCAGCAACATGCTTTAGACGATAAAACTCTCTCAGTAATAAACAACGCAAACACTATCGTCTCTGGACTGGACTATGGTGAATAGTCGTTTTAAAATAAATGCAGTGACATCTATTGGTAATTGACTCTCGTTTATACTCACCTTAATATCTATCTCAATATATAGTGTAAAGAAACTGAAATATAAAAATTCATCAATATTTGAAAGGTGGAATTAAATAAGAGCTCGTGTAACGAATTTGAAATTTTACAGGTTAGGTTTTTCTGTATAGTTTCCACGTTATGTTTTACAGATTACTACTGTAAATTAGATTATTTGTGGTCTCCACATACTTATCTAAAGTACTGATATCTGTAAAACATAACACAAAACTTATTTTTTTTCTTTCTTTTTTTGTAAACTCTCTTGTAAAATTTCAAGTTCATTACATGATCCCTTATTCAAATCAATCCTTGGTTTGTGTCTTCTTTTATGTTCATATAGCTATTAATTTCGACACTTATTTTTGTAGTAAGATAAGTTTAGAATTTAATGGGTTACAAAAGTAAATGTAAATATAACGTGATACTTTCTTACCTACATACAATAAAACTAATATTCGATTTATGCTTAAATAATACTTACTCGACGCAAAATGTCCGTTGTACCTGTACTTTTATTCGGTGCGTAAGCAAGATTCAAGCTATATTGAAGATAAATTTTACCACGTTTAGATAAGAGAATGTTGTTCCATGCATTTTACCTCCAAATCAGTTCTGCATAAATGCTCCGAGGGAGACAACAGAGTGCAAATTGTCGAAATTAGTGGGTATATATGCACAAAGAAAGTATTTGCGTTCTTCGTATGTACTGTAATATATTGTGATTTTTTTTTTTTTTTTTTTTTAAATAACAGGTAACAAGAATCCTAGTCATTTACTATGAAGTGGGATATAAAGTTGGGATGTTACATATTCAGTTGTAAATTATGTTCTAGTCAGAGATGGGCATTCTCTTCAACCTCAGTCTCTCAGCAACTATTCTGAAACTTTAATATTTTGATTTTTCCCACCTATGGTTGTCTGCGTACATATGAGGCTTAATAGATTTCACATGGATTCTGGAACAAAACTCCACCCGAAAACATCTCTCAGTTTGATTTATCGTCAACTCTGTGCTCAAAACCCTTCTTCTCCCTTAAAAGAAAGCAAGACTCAATTAGGGTTACCAACTTACCGGAACTTTTGAGGATTATGAGCAGATTAGTTTTGGTTTTCAGAAGTAATAACGCTGAAACAGTTACAAATAATGTGGATTAAGAGCTTCAATTGTCCTTGATTATGAGTAATTCAGTCTCCTAATTGTTGTATGGTTTGTTCTGGATTTGATTCAACAAGTCTTCAGAGAATCATCACCTGGCTCCTGATGTCTTGCAGAGCGAGAACTTTTTTTTTTTTTTTTTTTTTGCAGATCTTCGAAATTATCCCTGACATTTGTTAATCTTCAATACGTCTCCATGCATTGAGCAAATTATTTTGGTAACCTCGGTAGTATTTTTTCCGTGGTAGATGCTGCTCGTCAGGTTTAAAGTCCGCCATCATGGAACCAATAATCTGAAATTTAAACCAAAGCATTTTGAAAATACAAAAAGGTGTGTACTTTTTTGAAAGACAGTTATATTTACTCGTGTCTTTTTATTAGCTTATCTCATAAGTAATGCATTTTTGCACCGCGAGGAAAAGAACGATAACTTAACTAGAACACTACCGTTCTCAGGAAAATAGTCTCATCGGACTTTACAGCACTCCGCCACGTAGTAACCAGTCGTTGAATCTTCTGCTGAAAGAAGTTACCGGTTTTGAAGGCAGAGAACTAAGTCACTGTTCATCACATGTCATCCGTATCTTGCAGTGTTTTCTCGGAAAAGTGGTTTTGCAGGCTGCAAAAAGGACAGTAGTCTGTTAGTGCAAGATCTGGTGGAAACGCCAGGAGGGGAATTTTCTACCAACTACATTCCTCGATCTTAGCATAGGTTCTTGTCGTGTGTGGCCGGTCGTTATCACCGTGGATGAACATATTCTTGCGATGAACCAGATCAGGACGTTTCTCCAACAGTGTAATCCATAGGCATTCACGTTGGTGACAGTAGACATCTGCATTGATTAGTTTGGTTACATGCCAAGAACTCAAAATAATTATCCCACGAATATCTCAGCACCACTTCACAAGGGTAGAGGTCCTGCTTTAGTACAGTTTCTACAGCCCCCTTTAGTACTCACTGACGTTTCCGTGTAATGTTATGGTAGAGGACCTACTTTTCATTCCCTGTCGTCATCCTGTCCAGAAAGGGCTCAGGTCTGTTACGGGTGAGCAGGAAGCTGCATATGTCTACTAGCTGGTGCTTCTGTTGAGGCGTTAACGAATGGATACCCATTTATCGAGTTTTGACTGTGGCCCTGTAGATAACGATGAATGGTCGAATGAGTGATATAGAGTTCGCTGGCCAGTTCTTCGACAGTTTGTATTGGATTTTTGGGCATCGTTTTCCAGCTGAAAAGGTCTCTCTTTTTGTGGCTTATTGGTGAGGCGGATGTCCCCAGACCGAAACCTCTGGTACTTCCGCACACTCATGGCACTCTTGTTTTGTGTCAGTGCGCTAGGTGAATGTCAGCCGAAATTCATGCAACATGACTTCCATATGTGGTCCTCCGACATCCTCATAATCAAACACAAAGCACATCTCCAAACCGTGGACCAAACACACTGCTGCACAATGAAGTGCTCTATATGACACAATTATGGCACGTACCGTCTACATCATTCGCTCGTAGGATGGCGTCATCGAAAAAACTACATTACTATGGGATGAGCTGGTACATTACAACAATTGGTTAAGATGAACTTCTTATAAAATATTGATTATTTTCCGGTACCCCTAATATGTATGTCAGTCTACGTAGTTTTTTAAAAATTTTTTGAAAAAAAGGGCACATTAGTTTAGTGTAAACGCCATACATTGTATACTATTGCTTTTTTTTTTTTTTTAAATTATAATCAAAAGTGTTTATGACCCATGTTAAATCGAAGCTCTTAATTCATATTCGCTGTATCCACTCCTGCTCCCTCTTAACTTCATGTGTGGATATTGAGGCGAGTGAAGTTGTCCATTATAAAGTTGTTTTGATCCTGGTCCTTGTAGCAATGACGAGCATAATATCCTATTATTTTATAGTAGAAGGATTAATACAGTAAATGTAATCTTAATGATGGTGAATATGATGAAACAACAGAAAAGGCACGTTGACTTAACCAAATATCGTCTAACTGTCTGCTGCAATTCTAAAACTGCTATTTGGATCAGTAATGAGCCTGTAAATTCTTTAAAACTCTTTTGGGTAACATTTCTTGAATTGCGTTGCGTAAGTGCATATTGAAATGGCTATCTACTTTTCATTCTATACTTAATTAATTCTGTATTGTAGCTTTTAATTGAATACTTTTAGCCTGTATTTTCCTCTCTTTTTTTGTAATATTCATAGTTTGTTTCTACTTAATATAATCCCTTGTGTTGAAAATAATACGTCTGTTCTAGTCTGTCCAAAGGTTAATTCTATGTTCGCTTATATGTATCAAAATGTGTTACCAAAGATTGTTTCTTTAGTTTTGTTGTTATATTTTGTACACTGTATTATTGTGTGAATTTCGTTAATTATGAATTTATTGAGAGACGTGATGAACGCATAATGGTAAAAATTTTAATCAGTTAACTACTGTTTTACAATTTGCAAATAAATTATTTTGTTGCTAACTAATTCGTTTTTAAAACTTCAAATAAATGAATCTGGTACTTTTCAATCTTTTGATCGAATATACTTGTATTTCTTTACAATATTTCACACTGTCAGCGTTAAGCTCTTTACGAAAACCATAATTAACTGATAACAAATTTTTGAAAAAGGAGCTCCGAACAACGGTATCTCAGTAGTACAGACCTCACCTCTAGTGCGAAAGGTCCCGGGTTTGATTCCCGACTGCTTGAGCGGGCGATGGACAACATCGTGTCCGGGTCGCGGTAGCTCAGTGGTAGAGCGTTCACCTCTGGTGCTTGGGGTCCCTGGTTCGATCCCAGCTCGCGCCAAGTGAACTTTGTGGTGGACAAACAACGTGTGCGTGGGTTTCCTCGGGGTTCTCCCGTTTCCTCCCACTGTGTTCCATTCCACCGTTTCATTCATTTCTCTTCATCACCCTCTCCTTTAGCCTAGCCGGCATAACCGTGGGACGTAAAACTCAAATGTTTTTCATTTCATTTCATTTCAACATCGTGTCCGTGGATATTTTTGGGGCTTTCCCATTTCCTATCACAGTCTCATTCCGTCCGCCAGTTATTTTATATGATCATTGATTTAATTATTCGTCTGTCTCCTTTAGCCTAAAGGGCATACTACGTTTTTAATTTCTTTCAAAAATAGATTTTGTTGTTAGAATATTTGGTTTTATGTTTAATGTGCCCAAATGATTTTCGATCTTCAGTTTTTTTTCTGTGGGTGTTATTTGTTTTATTCTTTAACAACAAGTATAATAAAATCATTCAGTTAATTACAGTTCTGTAGGTTGTACTTGAGAGGTTTCCAAACGTATCTTGCAAGAACCAGTTGTTTGTGACTTTGTTTTCACTGTCGCATGTAGGGAATGGAATAGCAAAATTCATGTTTTCAAAGTGTTTATATAAAATAAATTGCTGTTATTGTGAATTTAGATGAAAAAAAAAAAAAAAAAAAAAAAAAACTAGAAAATGTCAGTATTAAATTAGAAATATTGGCTAAACACTCAAATAGAAGTTGCATATACGAAGTTTGAAGGTTTCGTAATCTGCGATATTTTGAATAACTTTTTATTGTATGATTGCATTTTTCATTGATAATTATTTGACAAATTTTGAGACTGGCAATAGCAATTGAAGAAATGATAAGATATTGCATATACAAAACGCTATAGATAATTTTTCATGATCAAACAGTTGGTCGCAAGAAAGCAACTAAGATGTCAATGTAAAGATAAGTTAATGATGTAGTTAACAAAAATAACTAGTTTTAAAAGGTGTAAAAATTTACGTGAAAATACAAATATGTTTGTTGTCCCGAAAACAATGCTGCTTGAAGTTTGATTTCATTCTATGTAAAGAATGTTGAATGTTAGAATGCACGTCAGGTTTCAGAATGGTATCTTTTAAAACTCTAAAATGGTAAAAAAATTCAGTGTTACCAATTTTAGAGCGTAAAGGGTATAATCGCTCACACTTCGCAGGACTGCTTACAGTTCGTGATATCCTATGCTGGATTTCTCGCTTTGTCGGACAGATGTCTGTAGCTGATGCTATAATCGGGAGCATTTCAAATTTGCAATGTTCATTAAACTCTATTTGACGGTTGCATAAGTACAAAACAGTTTTAAATAATTGTATTATAAGATCCAATTATAATTTTTTTTTTCAGAAGTAAAATAAAATATTTATTATATAGTTGTATATAAATTTCCCATTATTATTGAATATTGCAATATGAGTTACGAATATTCTTTTATACTTCATGGTATTGTTTAACAACAATAAAATCGCATCAAACCAGTATAAAGTGAAAAAAATAAATCTTTTTATCCTCTTCATAATGACTCGAAAGAAATTATCTGATATTAATATGGTCAGAAAAACAAATAAGTACCGGAAATAGGATCAAGTGAAAAAAATGAAATCTAAGTTTTACGTCCCACGGTTACGGGAGACGGTGATGATGAGAGATGAGTGAAATGAAGAAAGTGAGAGGAAACGGGAGAACCCCGAGAAAACCCACGAGCACGGTGTTTGTCCACCACAAAGTCCACACGGCGCGAGCTAGAATCGAACCAGGGACCCCAAGCACCGGAGGTGAACGCTCTATCACTGAGCCACCGCGCTCCCGATAGGATAAACTGTTTTTCTTGGTATGACCCATGTATAGTTGGGCATATAGAAATAATTGTGAATTTATAAAAGTATTTAAGAAACCTCCGATATAAGAATACACATGTCATATATAATACACAGTTCTTTAGTAATTTTGTCATTTGTCAAGGTTTTGCTGTTGCACACTTTTTTATTATGTATGTTTGCATTCAAAAGTAATTTTAATTTTATTTATAAACTAAATGTTTTGCACTAAAAACATGACGGTTCTTTAAGTTCGTTCTGCGTTATTCTTTCGGAATTGTCGTTAGTCAAACCACTGTAATTATGAATGAGTGTACGAATTGTTTGCACAGTTACTGTATTTACTTATATAGGAAAATTTCATGCAAATATTTTAATAATTTCACTTTAGAGTTAGTACGAATGCGGTAAATAGGTCTATTTCAATAAAGGGGAAATATTAACTTTCTTTGCGTATGTTAATAACGATAAATTTATTATTGTTACTGTATTATAATGAGGCAAAAGAAGTTTATTTTATTCGTATTACTGCCGTAGCACCTTCAAGTGGATGTTGGATTTTCTAATACTTTCGTTTCACATTTATTAGATTAGTAAAGTCAGCTGGTTATCATTGTGTTGTTTTCGTTATTTGAGATTGTGCTAATGTCGGTAAGCTACAGAAGAAGTTATTTAAGGGTAGAAATGAAACATAATTCGTAGAAAAGTCATGGTAAGTGATATATATTATATAATGTATGGAAGTACATGGCTACTTAAAATGTCTTTCTATATCATTTTTTATCTTCTCTTCCATCTTTTGTATTGAGTACAATTAAAAAGCTTAAAAATGTGTTTTGTCAATGTTTTTTATGTGTAAGCCGTAGAAAAATCATGTAAGTGTTATTTTATTATGTCATTTCAGTGTATATTTCGATTCTCTGTGTGATTGTTATTCTTTTTCTTTTCTCCGAATATATTTATTCCGCTCAGAACATACCAAATATAAACACGTAGTTTTCAAGACTGAACATCAGATCCGAAAATGAATGCCTTGACAGAATAGAAAACCCACCAACAGTACTGCATAATGCTTTCACTGTAGTAACTCCAAGCTTTGCCTTTTAAAACATTACTTATCTTATTTTGTGGTATTCGTGAAATACACATCTGCTTCACTATACGCGCCAAGTAAATTTTGTGGGGTACAAATGCCGTGTGCGTGGGCTTTCTCAGGGTTCTCCCGTGTCCTCCCACTTTCTTCATTCCACTATTTCATTCATTTCTCCTTTCGCCTAGCCTGCATAATCGTGAGACGTAAAGCTTAAAGATTTTTTTCTGCTTCCCTATACTATTCCTAGAAAATAATCTTAAAATCCCAACAGAGGCATTCATGAATGTTGGATGTACGATCTCTCCAATCTTATTCTCCAGCAAATGGTTAATGAAAAGACAAATCGTAGAAAGATCATCCATCCAAATCATCTCCCTGTCTTAACTTCCATTCTTTACAGAACCATAATTTCCGTATACACTTTATCACCGCCAGACCGATCTGGTGCGAGAAGTACCTGGTTCGATCCCAGGCCTCGTGAGTTTGTGGTGGACAGCATCGTGCCCGTGAGTTCTGTAGAGGTTTTCCCTTATTTTCAATCCATCATTTCTTTCATAAACATTCACTTTCATTGATCATTCGTTTCCTTTAGCCTACAGGGCATAACTGTGGGACGTAAAACTCGAGATTTCATTTATTTTTTTCTTTCGTTTCTATCGTTACGTATTTAGACAAATTCGGTAATTAACTGTTTAATCTTACCTGACAATAATACAAGATAATATTAGGCCATATTTTTATACATTATTTTCAATTCTTCCAAAAACAAAAAGAAGATCGATTCAAAACTTTATGTTCGTTTGTATTAATGTATTATTGTTGTTTATATTGTATGTATTTATATCAGGGATGCAAATAACCACTCGCCCGGGGCGAGTGTTCATCGGTGCGGGCGAGTCACTATTATTTATTTCAAACTGTAAAGACTGGGATGAGAGCTAGTAGCTTTTTCCTTGGGCGAGTAAAATTTTGTTGCTTATTTGCATCCCTGATTTATATGTATTATTGTGTACTATTTCTAAGATAAATTGTGCACCTTGTTAGGTCTTCCAAATGGCCAGTGTGTTTGTGTGTGCGCTTAGTTCCAGGTGTAATTCGTTGCTAGGATGTATATGGTTTGGATTTTACACTGAAAGTTTGAGGTACCGCTCCAACAATGTCCCAGTGCTGATAAGAGACATTAAATTTCAATCATATATATGCACGAATTGTGGAAGGAATAGCTTATTTTGCAACAAAGTTTAATGTTAATATTTATAAGAAAATGTGTATGTTAATATTGTTTTCATGGCGTTAAAAGTTATCCTATTTATTTGTACTTCGTGGCAACAAGTACAAAAATTAACAACTAGTCATTTTTCGCGTGTATTTGTAACATTTATATAAAAGGCGAAACGTAACATCGTATTTATGACTTAGTGTTATGTTGAGGTACTGGGTAACATATGTAATCATTTGTGCTTGATGTGTACATTTTATGGTAAATTCTTTTGTGAATCCATGTTTCTGTACTTTCTTTATATCTCTTTGATAGTACGTGAAAAATTATTCATCCTTCCAGATACGTAAAATACGAAGAGGAATCAATAAATAACGCACAACAATTTATGTAGAGGAAGGTGATAATAAGTAACACATCAAGAATATATATTATACAAAGTAAAGGTTCATATTAAAGCTTCTTTTCAACATAGGCACTCTCTCAGAATATTTATCCCATCATGGCACAAGTTTCAAAATACCCTGTTCATTAAAGGCCTTCTTTTAGGAATATAGCCGTCTGCACACAACTGATTTGACTTCGACATCTAAACTGAAATGTTGGTCTGCCAAGAATTTCTTCATCGGACGAAAAAGATAATTGTCTGAAGGTGCCGGATCAGGACTGAACGGGATGTGCTCGGACACTTCGCACACAGACTTCTCAACTTTGTCACGAGCAGAAGCAACAATATATGGGCATGCATTGTCATGAAGGAGTTTTGAAATTTCCAGCTTTCACAATGAGCCTACGTGTTAGAAAATCCTCCAATAGCACTCCATTCATATCCGAGAACAATCACTTGCATTTTTCTTCTGGATTATTATTATTATTATTATTATTATTATTATTATTATTATTATTATTATTATTATTATTATTATTATTATTATTATTATTATTATTTTATTTTTTGAAAATCAGTATGTTTCCATTCTATGCATGCCCGCATTGTGTCAGACGTGTAGTGGTACGCCCAGAACTCATCACCTGTAACAATACTTTTCAGAAAACATGTCCTTCAGCGGGTGTTCCAGAATGTCATTTACTTCTGTCATGGATGTGTGTGAGATTCGTTGGGACTCACCGAGCACTCACTTTACGAAATTTCAGTTTGTCATACATCACATCGCATATTACTCCGTACGAAATGTTGAACAGTTTGAAGATGAATTCGCCGGTCATTATGAATTGTCTCTTTAATGTCTGACATTCTGTTTGCTTATACTGTTACTGGACGTCCGGCACATGGTAGATCCCGAAGGTTCACACGGCCCTCTTCAAAGAATTCGCACCACCTCGAGATAATGCCACAGTGCATACCGTCTTCTTCATGGAAGCATACTATTTCACTTGGTTTTTATCACTTTGCCCACAGAAAAATAACTACCTCTCACCGCTCTTCACAAGTAGATTACTGTAATACATGCGCCATCTTTGCTCACACCTTTGCCGCTAGAAGTAAGCCAGATTGAACAACTGCCGACTACAGTATAAACTCGATAGTAATCTTCTATTTGCACGTCCCAGGTCAGTATAACATCATAGAAAATAATTGTTGTGCGTTATTGATCCTTCCTCGTTTTGGTTAGAAAATGATGCACTGAGAGATCTGAGTTGAAAAATAATTACTGTAACAAAATTACTTTACTGGGGTAATCATGCCAGTTTTTTCTAAATTGCTTCGTTGTGATAGATATTTTAGCTCATTCTCCAATCCTCAGTCGGCGACTTTTTAAAGTTATTTTGTAAGAGGTGAATTGGTGTAACGTTTTCACTGTTGTTTCTTGTTTGTTCTAGGAATAGTTATTACTGTAGTTACTGACGTCTGCATGAGCTGATAAATATTTTAGAAAATTATTCCAAAATTTAGCTTTTTAACGAAAATTTTGTGCCCTAAAAGAGTTTCTTTTCCTCAGCAGTTTTTCAAGATAGGAAATTGTCTATAAAAGGAAGCAAGTAATTGTTGGTGATTTTGTCATTTGGGAATGGAATGAGTTTGTAGCATAATCTGTTTAGTAATGTGTATCGCCAAAGGATAATGCTGAATTCTTCGTAACGTTACTAACATGATACAGCACCTTCTTATTATTTTAGTTTCACCATGTATAATTTGGATGATCCTGAAAAGTAACAATGACTAAATGAGCATCTGAAAAATTCGTTAATAAGTAACTGTAAACAGTATATCAGCATTGTAATCGGAAATTGGCATTAATAAATCCATAGACCAGTCCCATCAAGAAACACAAAAATACTGAGATGAATGTATTTGCTTATTTGTTTACTGTTTGACTTAAGAGATTTATGACCTGAATATATTTTTAACTTTTTCGCTGACTGTGTAAGCTGGATTAGCTTATCTGCCGACTGTATACCTTGCATTTTTAAGGGCACTACGTATGTGTCTTCTTATGGCAGTGCCAGTTGTGTCAATCAAAACTAATTTATCAATATATGTTGGAGTGAGTGAATGATTTAAAACCAATAGTAGTTTAAAGGCAGACTTTTTAATTTTTGTAAAGTAATGTATTTATTAATTCCGTCGTATATAATTATTTAGAGAAAGAGTTTACAAATTGATTGAAATGTTTCCAGCAACATTTTGTTATCATTATTACTATTATTTATAATGATTGAGCATCTCTGTAAAATATATGGAGGTTGTTTCCAATCTGTAGTGACGATTTCGAGATGAACCTATCTCAGTAAACTTCATGAGGGCACCATAGCTGATACTGTATTTGGTGTCCTGCATTGGCCAGCATCAAAGTTTCCGTTTGAGGACGCAAGCACGCAGTGTAGACATGTCCAGTCGCAATCACTTCTCTTCGCAGTCTTCATATATTGTCAGTGGTGCGGGGTCTCCACTGTGCCAAGACCAGTTTGGGAAGGTCGAAGGTGCAAAAGTCCGTCGGTGAGGCATCTCGAGATTTCACTGGAAGTGGGTGTAGGGAATGGTACACGTAACAGTTTCTTCTGCCATTTGTTGACAAGAGGACCGTCAAATGAAAGGTATGGCTGGATGCCGTGTTTTGATATAATCACACATAATTCGTCTGCTTCTCGTACAGGTAAGGAATTGATGTTGATAAATTTGAGTCAGGACATTTGTATGATAAAAATAAGAATTCACTGTGGAATTTTTGGCGAGACGGTGTATATTCATTTCCCATTGTAACAGAAGCCATCTACAATCAGGAATCCCGTGGCAAAAGTTTCCCTTCAATCACGGTACTGTCTTTGGAAGTCCAACACGGCGTTCTCTATAAAATTACACGCGGCCTATTACAGTCATTAAAGTACATCTCATCCAGTGTGATATTGTATTTCCACCTGTCACTTGGTAGACATATTGACATCGAAAAGCGCCATTATGTAACCTTCGCATTAGATGACGCTACTATCGTTTGTATAGATCTTCACTATGAATTGGAAACAAACCTCTGTATAGTTTAAAAAAATTAAAGATCTCGTTCTGTTATATAATATTAGTCTCTTCTGCACAACGTGAAATCTTACCAGTAATATACTGTATATATATATATATATATATATATATATATATATATATTGAATTTGAATTTGAATTTGTGATTTAAATTGACTGTATTTGGAAAGAAAATATAAAATTTTATTTTCTCAATATGATTATTTATTCTTGGATCAGAATTTTCTTTCATAATTTGAAACTAGAGAAATGCAATATTTATGAGTGAATTTCCTAACTTTTAAAGATGTACTAAGGTTTCACAAATACACGGTGTTTCAAAATAACACCGACAACAACGTTTGGGAGTTGATTCCTGATACCAAGATAAGACAAAAAGTATAGACCAACCTGGGTGCACAAATATCTCCTTTCGAAGTTGTAGGCTGCCGAAAATATGAACATAGCTCCAAAACCATGGGACATACCGTAGTCGGGTCAAGGCTTCACTTAGGAACTATCCAAGTTTCAGAATCCTGTAGTACTTCCGCAACAATTTTTATAGAGGGAGTTGGTGAGTACTTCAAATTATATGCCCGTAGCCAAACTCCCTCTATAAAAATTATTGCACGAGTACCTTAGAATTCTGAAACATGGATATTTGGATAGGGCACATACTAGTTCCTAAGTGAAGTCCTGACCCGACTACAGTAGGTCCCATAGCTTTGGAGCTGAAGTTCATTTTTCATGTTTTCGGCAGCCTATAACTCCGAAAGGAAGCATTTGTGCACCCAGGTAAGTCTATACTTTTTGTCTTATCTTGGTGTCAGGAATCACCTGCCAAACGTTGTTGATATTGTTTTCAAACACTCTCTCTCACATACACACACACACACACACACACTCACTCACTCACTCTCTCTCTCTCTCTCTCTCTATATATATATATATCGGATCCAGGATATGATCAAGAGAGGGGCTAAACCATAGTTTGCAGCTTTATCCAGTGTATACCTGAGTGCCAAGGGGTATACGCAAGCCCTCTTCGATCCGCGCCTGTAGATTATATATATATATATATATATATATATATATATATATATATACTACATAAATATTTTCACCCGCAAGCCCTGCGAAATTATTTGCCGATGTTAGTTATGAACAAGCAATATATTCATTCAATATATATATATATTGTTTTACATGCAATATAAACAAAAATTCTCATTTTACTCTAATCACTCTCACACCGATCGCATAACCTCATATCATCGCTATCTCATATTGGTCTCATCCAGTCAAGACTTCACTCACTCTTACTTTTGCCTCACAATATACGTATGAGAGTGAGGGAGTACCGAACTAAGAGCGCCGCTTTCGTGAATTTAAATGCCTATGCTTGAATGACAATCGACAAGAACGAGTCAGGTTTATTGGCCCTTACAATTGACTATTATTGTCCCAATAAACCTATTCTGTGAATTACCTGAAGGTCAAATCAACCACAAAAAATCGATGGTTCACCGAAAGTGAACTGCAGTGATGTCGTTGGTTCAAATTTGCGAAATTAGGTAAGATCATTGGTTTAAGATAGTCGAGCTGAATCGAGTAGATCTAATGGGAAATGAACCGATGACTTATAAGTAGTGGGACAAGTCTTCCGAGAACTTGAAAGAACATCAGTTTTCGGTTAACATTGCGAACTGTAGAGTGAAGTTTGGAACTCATTTCTCTTGCAGGTTTCTGTCACTTACCGAGGCTCTGGACATCGAAACCTAGTTTCTTATAAATTTGTGAAAATGCATTTGTTTCGGGTAACAAGTGTGTGTAACCAAGGACTTCTAACTTCAATTTCACAAGTCAAGCATAATATTATTCCTACTTTAATTCACTTTCACATTACTTTCATATCGATTTCACCCTTTGTGACTCTTTCGCTCAAACTCGCAACAAGTACCCTCATCCTTGCTTCCACTCACTCTTAGGCTAGCATTTATCGTAGCATTTTTCGTAGCAAATGTGCTGCCAAAAATCTCGTATAATATTCTATGGCATCGAAAGTATATGGTGCTTTTACAGGTAGCGTTTTGATAAGCATCGTGTCGTGACGTAACAAACAAATTACTGGAGAAAAACGCAATTATTGCTCCAAAACTAAAGTGTGAGGTAGCTAAAGCTATAGTGGTTGTAACAAATATTAAAAATCGAAAATCACAAAAAGAAGTATGTGGGCAAAGAATTGGTTGTTGCTAAGGGATGATAATATTTCAGTTCTTTCTATGGTAGAGAAAGAACTGAAGCCTGAGGATCCTATTGCATTCAAGAACTTCCTGCGTATGAATAATGAAGCCTTCGAAAAGTTCTTTGTACAAACAAGGATGCTCCTCATATTTTTCAATCAGCATAATAATAATAATATTCCAACTCCAACTCATTTTTCTTTAATACAATTCAATTTCCCACACAAAAGAAGAGCATGGATATTTGGCACAAAATCTTTCGCTTCCTTTTATCACATCACGGCGCTGTAATCTGACCAGAAATGCTGGGGAAAATGCTATGAAATAGAGCAGGTTCTATCGACAAGAAATGCCAATGGATATGCCATGGCATGTGAAATGCTATAGCATTTGCTACTTTACACAGTAGGATATCGATAATACGATTTTTGCTACGAGAAATGCTTCCGTCTAAAACTATAAATATACCACATTGACTTGACACCTAGTCTTCCGTTTCAGGCGCTGCTATCGGCTGAAAGAACTCCACTCTTTCGCTAAAGCTCTCTCGCTTAGCAGCTGCTGAACCCTTATTGGCTCAGCGCGTGGGTGTGTCGGGGTGTGAGCTTTAGTTCGCATTTTTGCCACGGCTCAAGACATTTTGGCAGCACAATAGCCTTACATCAAGCTCACAGGCTTACACCCTCACATTTCATAACGTATTTGTGACTGCGTGAGAGACTCCGATCTGAATTCGTGTACGCTAATCATAAATTTTCGTGAATTTGAATATCTATGACATGAAATGAATAATCTGAAAACATCCAAAAGGCCACTTTTTCTCTTCTTCCTTATCTTTTGTTTATCCACAAACAGTAAAAACTTGAAAACCTGTGTATTATGCAGTGTGCAGATATTTGTTGGCCGATCAAGTATTAAATAAATATCTTAGCATCCTGAAACCGAACTGAAAACGAAAAATGTTTCGTTCAAAAAAAAAAAAAGTTTGAAAACGAATAGTCCAGGAATATTCGGCTTTAACCCATTTTGATAAACAAGCTGAAAATTGGTGATGTTCAGAATGTTATTCTAATCAACTCATTCAAAGTCCAAAAAAATCCAACTTGGGGAAACCGAGATATGACGTCATCAATATGGCCGCCGACCGAATTCATCCCTTACACTTTAAAACGTTATATCTACTCTGCATTTTAAGATAGGAACTTCGTTTTGGCTTCATTTTACAGAAAACACATTGGAAATTGTTATTTACAACAGTTACTTCTCTTACATTGGCGCTGATTTCAAATAGAGGACTTCATAGTGAAAATAATGTGCACTCTTGATCTGTTTTCTGAGATTTAACTGTAAATAACTTGGAAAGGGGTACATATACGAGAAAATATCTTGAAACAATGGCTATTTGTCGTTTCAAGAGCTTTCCAACGAGCCCAGTTATGTTGCTGTATCTCTAAAACTAACGAAGATATTCAATTTTATGTGCAGCAGGCCGTAATCTCTTATTAAATTTATTGTGACGTTGTAGGGGTTAAAGACCAGTTGTAGAGGTAAAAGTTTAATGAAACATACACGAAATTAGTGAATTTTCGTAACTTGGTGGGCAAGAAGACCCTAACCAACATTCCCCAGAAGTCCTCGCCGCTCCAACGTTTGCGTCATCCAATATGGCGGTCATTTGTAATATGGCTGTCGCATCTAAGGGTTTATAAATTAGGCTTTGAACCGGATATTTCGAAAAACACTTTAAAAATTGGTGGAAATATCCTGGAAAGTGTTCAAATTAACACACTGAAAGTGCCAAAGCACCCATTTTGATGAAAAGCCGCCATTTTGGAAAACTGACGCCATCTTTGGTATTAGTGTTTTGGGGTGTAGCTTTGAAAGTAGCAGTCCGATAACGCTATTTCTCGGGCTAAGTTAATATTGTTAGGCCAGATTACTTAACTGTAAGGTTAACTTCAAATAAAAATTATAATTTAGTGCTTCTTGACCACTTTAATTGAATTATGTGCTATGATAGTGTGGTAAAAAAAAAAGTTTTAGTAAACATCTTTACAGTAGAATAATTAGAAGTAAATACGTAGTTTGGAAATACTAACCGAAACGGTGTTTACTGAAATTATGTAATAGTAATGTCTTAAATCAATCACATCATGAAAGCGCCGAAAACATACTGATTGTACATATTTTTTGTTATAGAAATCCGGAATTTCTCAGAAATTAGTAATAGAATAATTTTCGTTTAGGTAGTAGGCCACATAAATAGTTCTAAAGACATCTCCAACTAATTACTGTTAAAAAAAATGGATTACGTAAGGATCGACACTCAAGCGCATGAGTAATGTTGTCATGACAAACATACATAATTAAAATGTGAAAGAAAAGAAAGAGTAAAAAAAAAAAAAAGTATTAGAACGTCTGATTAGTCATAGGTTTCCTTTATCAAAGCAGAAATTAGCATTTAGAAGACATGAAGAAGATGATGAGTTAGTGAACAAAAGCAATTACATTGAAGTTGTTAGATAGATTGATCAGAGAGAATTAGCCTTAAGCCAATATTAGATTTGAGAACTGACTAAGCCAATATTAGCAGATTGAATATATAAACTAACAGTGCCACTGATTATTATTCATCACTTACATTCTGAGAAAGCTGGTCATTTAAGAGAGTATGTTCCTTAAGGTTTGTTTAAAGGGACAAGTTTCGCCGATAGATGTTACTACAGTCTTCGTATCTCGTGTATTTTTTTACCTTCCACGAAAATTCACGATTTCTCTTACAAATTTCAAGCTACAGACTACAAATTTTTAGAGAAGGAACTTCATAACCTATCGAAGGCAATTTTCTTCATTGTTGAAACAGTATATTGTTAGATTTGGATATTCAGTTTCAACAATTAAGCCATTTCAACAATGAAGAAAATGCTAAATAAAAAATCGGCACAGATTGTTGCCTTCGATAGGTTATGAAATTTCTGCTCTAAAAATTTGAAGTCGGTAGCTTGAAATGTGTAAGAGAAAACGTGAATTTTCGTGAAAGATTATATATATATATATATATATATATATATATATATATATATATATATATATATATATATATATATATATATATATATATATCCTCCCCGATAAACACCACCTTTACGAAGACACTTATGTGTCGGGTGGGGAGGATTGCGTGCTACAGTGAAATTTAGAGCTGTGTCGGTGGTAGTTCACTACCAGAAGGGCCACCCCTACCGAATTGGTCTAAATGGAGTAGCCAGACGAAGAGTGTTCTGGGAGAAGGCAGCAGTTCTCCAGTAGCCAAGTTGGCGGAAATCATAGTGATTGGTACGGCAACTTGGACATTAGTCCCAGGCGTGGTCAGAGTGACTTTAACGGCTGGGATACTGCGGGGTGGAAGGCAACGGGAAACCACCACTCTATTTTCCCTAGTTTGCTGGCAGCAAAAAGAGAGCATATGAACAATGGTCTTTCGCAGGTCAAAATGTAGTTCCGGAGGTAAAATTTCCCCCCATTCGGATCTACGGGAGGGGGATGGCTTGGGAAGGACTATTGGACGAGAAAGTAATAATGGGGGGAAGACAAACAGAGAAAAAAAGACAAGGAAGAGCAAAAGGTTTAGGATAGGGACATGGAACGTACGTACTATGTTACAGGGAGGAAAATTAGAAAATCTTAAAGAAGAAATGAAACAAAATAATTTAGATTTGGTAGGAGTTTGTGAAGTTAGATGGGAAGGTAATGGGGTATTGAACAGCGAAGGATATAGAATGTTTTACTCAGGTAATGAAAAGGGCGGTCATAATGGCGTAGGAATAATTCTTGGAAAGCGCTTAAAGGAGAAGGTAGTGAAAGTAGAATTTATTGATGATAGAGTTATGATGTTAAGACTTAAAGGGAAAACGAAGGATCTAGTGGTGATACAGACATATGCACCGACGACTTCGCATGCAAATGAAGAAGTAGAGGAAAATTATGAGAAAATAGAAGAAATTATAGATAGGGAGAAGAAGGGTGCATGCATAATTCTAATGGGAGATTTCAATGCAGTTGTGAGAGAAAAACAGGAAGGTAATATCGTAGGCAAATGTGGTTTAGGCGAAAGAAATGAAAGGGGAGAGGGACTGGTGAATTTCTGTAGGCAGAATTCACTAGTAATTGGGAACACTTGGTTCAATCAGCAGAAGAGAAGAAGATATACATGGAAATCACCAATAGACGGCGGAAGATATCAGATAGACTATGTTATGATTCAGGACAGGTATCGGAATAGCTTAAAGAACGCGAAGACCCTTCCCGGGGCTGATATTTTCTCTGATCATAATCTTGTGCTGGCCGAAGTAGATATTCAACTGAAAAATGTAGGCAGAAGAAAAGTAGGTAACAAAGTGTTGAACACTGAAAAGTTGAAAAACAAGGAAATAAGAAATCTTTTCGCTGAAAAATTCGAAGAAAAATGTTCAAACGAGGAAAGGATAGGCGCAGGTAGTAACGCACGGTGGGAACATATTAAACGTTGTTTACAGCAGGCTGCAGAAGAAACAGTAAGTTACCGCGAACACAAAACTGCTAAGAAACCATGGGTTACGGAGCAGATGTTGCAGAAAATGAGGGAGAGGAAGATGTGGAAACAGGTTGATACAGAAGAGGGCAGAAAGATGTACAGAAAGTTAAATAATGAATTACGAAGAGAAACAGACAAAGCGAGGGAAGAGTTTTACAAAAGAAAATGCGAGGACATAGAAGAATTAGAAAGAGTTGGGAAATATGAGGAAATGTACAAGGAGGTGAAATCTATGGAATTTCGGAGGAAACAAGGGAGTATTATGATGGCAGTAGAAAATAAGAATGGGAAGGTAGTCAGCGAGAGAAATGAGGTCATAGGAAGGTGGAAAGAATACGTTGAAGACTTATATGAGAGTAGGGATAGACCGTGTAGTCTAAATGTTGAAGTGGAAAATGAAGTAGGCGAGGATGATAAAGGATTTAGTATTCTTCGGGATGAGTTTGAAAAGGCTATATCCGAGATTAGGAATGGAAAGGCAACAGGAATAGATAACATGCCAATTGAATTCATTAAAAATATAGGAGACAAGGGAAAGAAAGAATTGTGACGACTATGCAATGAAATATATGAAACAGGAGAATGGCCAAGAGACTTTCTGAAAACGATCATGATACCGATGGCTAAGAAATCGAACCCAAAGAGATGTGAGGATTATAGAACTATTAGTCTCATATCTCATGCAGCTAAAATTCTGCTCCGAATACTGAACAGAAGGTTATATGGAAGAACAAATAAAGATGTTGAGGAAGAGCAGTTCGGGTTCAGAAGAGGCAAGGGCACAAGGGATGCTATTGGATTATTAAGGGTGATCGGTGAAAGATTTATAGAAAAAGGGAAAGAGGTGTATGTTGTATTTATTGATCTAGAAAAGGCTTTTGACCGCGTGAATTGGGAATTGTTGGGAGTTCTAACAAAGATAGAGTTGGAATGGAAAGATAGAAGACTCATAAGAAACTTATACATGAACCAAGAAGTAAGTGTTAGGATAGGGGAAGAACTGACGGAAGAGAGTGCAATTGGAAGGGGAGTTCGACAAGGATGCTGCCTCTCGCCAACACTATTTAATGTCTATCTAGAAGAAATAGTGAAAAAGAGCCTACATGGTGATGATGGCATTTCGGTAGGAGGTAGAATGATTAGATGTATAAGATTTGCAGACGATATGGCGCTTGTTGCAGAATCTGAAAAGAAAATCAATAAAATGTTAGAAAAAATGAGAAAGGGCTTTGAAGAATATGGGATGAAAATAAATGTTAGAAAGACAAAAGCCATGGTGATTGGAACGAAGGGGTCTGTGTCAAATATAAAAGTAGGAGGGGAGAAAATAGAACAAGTGAATAGTTTTCGATACCTGGGTAGTGTTCTTAGTAATGACATGAAATGCGAACGTGAAATAAAAGCAAGGATAGGAATGGCGAAAGAAGCCTTTAAAAGAAAGAAAAGTCTATTTTGTGGGACCTTGAACAAAGAGTTGAGAAAAAGACTCATAAAATGCTTCGTGTGGAGTGTTGTACTGTATGGGGCGGAAACGTGGACATTACGTAAAGGTGACGAAAATCGACTGGAAGCCTTCGAAATGTGGGTGTGGAGAAGAATGGAAAGAATTAGTTGGGTCGAGCGGAAAACGAATGCGAGAGTGTTAGAAATGGTGGGTGAGAAAAGAACACTTTTAGATATTATTAGGAAGAGGAAGAGAAACTGGTTGGGACATTGCCTAAGAAGAGATTGTGTTATGAGGGACGTCCTAGAGGGTATGGTGGCGGGAAAGAGAGGGAGGGGCGAAAGAGACTACAATTAATGGATGATATTAAAACAGAAAGATCATACGCGAAGACGAAAAGGTTAGCGGAGGACCGTGGAGCATGGAAGCTTCTCAGCTGCGGCAAGTGACCTACCAATAAAGGCAGAATACCTATGATGATGATATATATATATATATATATATATATATATATATATATATATATATATATATATATATATATATATATATATATATATACGAGGAAGATACGAAGACTGTGGTGACACCTATCGGCACAACTTGTCCCTTTAAACCAACCTCAACTCCAAGTTACAACGATCAAAGATAAATGCACTGATTACTAATGACTTGTTTATTGTACTATACTTCCATATTCCACATAACACTGTTGTTACCAATCCTGATCCAACTAAGCCTCTAGATATTTATTTACCTAGAAAGAGGTTCCACTAAAAGAGAACATACAAGAGATTTCTATAATTCATTGTCCATCTTGACTTGTTTGCACAGAATCTATCCTAACAACTAACATTCAATATAGAGGCATGTGCAAGTATTCCGTAACACATTGTGTCCGTAATTATTCTCAACAGAACTGTTGAATCTGATTGCAGAATATGATCCAAAACTTGCCAAACGCAAGAACTTTTAGCTGGAACTTTCAATACAATTCAAAATGGCCTAAGCCGGCAACTAACATAAGAGTTCGCAACTGCATCTCGACCATACGTTTCAAGACAAACCAGGGGCGTCATTTAGGGGGCAGAGGGGGCAATTGCTCCCCCCCCGAGTTTGAGTAATAAATATACTTCAATCGATTGTCTACTAATACACTAGTACAAAACGCGAAAGTCTTATGACGATGGTGCTCTTGCCCCCCTCAAGCGAAGTCTGAAGTAAAGCCCCTGAGACAAACTGTATACCAGCGGTTGCATATAGTTGATCTCTGCGCCAGACTACCCGTAGTGTGTGTCTCATCTCCGCGCGACGTATCTCTTACAACGAACATCGTTATTGGACCAGGGACCAATGACACCATGTGTTCTTTTCCGACCACTTGTGACTGTTTAAGGATTGATTCGGGATTAGAGATGTGGGTCGAGTAAATACCCAGTGGGTAGGTAAATAAAAAATGGGTATTTACCCTTTTTGTATTTACCTACCCCAAAAATGGGTATTTTACGAACATTCAATTATTATGAAGTTTTAAGAATTGCTAACCATACCGGTGACGTTTTTTGTGTATTTTATTAGTTACTGAAATTGTTACAAATATTACACTACGGGTACTTTACACTAAAGTGCATAACATCCCTTAGTTTTATAGATATTTTTACAGTACTTTGTACTGTTGCAGAAGTGACAACACCACAAAATACCTGGTAACACCACAGCACTGGCTTGAATATTGTAAAACTTTGTGTAATTTCGTCTCATATAAGGAAGAGGTAGAGCAATTAATAAAAAGAGTGTCCGGAATCGACTCCCACTACCAGTTTTATTATAAAAATCCGCTATAAGAGTATTTGTACAAAAATACTATACAATTTGTTCTCTACTTTAAAAGGGTAAGTGAAAGGTAGTCTTTGACCGTAAGGTCGCAGACAGGATCTCCAACAGAGCCCCGAAGCAGGCAAAGTGGAGTGGAATTAGGTTCCCAAAGCTCCGAAGCAAGCAGTGGGTAGGTTAGATGGCCAACAGAGCCCCGAAGCAGGCAAAGTGGCTGAGGTTTGGATTCCCAGACAGAGCCCCGAAGCAGGCAAAGCCAGGAGAAAGGATAGGCGTAGTCCCGTAGCAGACTAGAGGCCCTGGGATAGGTTACTCCTAAAGTCCCGAAGCAGACAGTAGGAGGGTCACCAGAAAACTGGTACTGAGCTGGATTCTTCTGCCCAATTTATAGCGTCCCTTGGGTGGCGGTGGCGCTTCTGCTTCGATTTCGTCTTCTGCTCCGTAGGAGGGGCTAAACGTCGTCTGCAGGTGATAGCAGGTCCCTCTGGTGGAAGATCCTCTTGCCGAACCATGTGGTGTTGTTTGTAAACATTGAAGCGTGGAACTGCTTGTTTACGACATCACATAGGATATTACACCCCCCTGGCTTGTTTAAAAATAAGCCGAAGGGTTATTTTTGTTTATATGATAGTTGGCAATACTGAGGAATCACACATACAAGAGAAATCACTGAACACTAAACACTTGTGGCACTGAAATAAATGAAAATCACTTTTCGGAGCAGTAATGTGGTAGCGGAATATAGAGCACTAAACGGGTGGTCCCTATATACAGGCAGGATCCGTACATGGTACATGATACTTCATTTCCCTCGAGATAGGGCTGTTTTTGGCTTGGCGTCAATAAATATAAACTAATTCACTTATAATAAGTGGGGTTGGAGTCTGTGTTAGCTGTTGCTCCTTAGTTGTATTATTGGTATTAAATGTTTCCAATGGAATAGGAGATGAAATTTCTATGCGGTTCGTTCTAGATTTGTTTGGTAACGAACGAAGACGACGATATAATATGTATAAAATAATAAGACTTAGGAATACTAAAAAAGTTGCAAGTGACACTGAGATATAAAGATAATTTATATTGGAAAGTTCTAATTCGAACGGCGTGATTTCTTGGTCACCCTGTATAAGGTGTAAAAGTTTCTAAAATATTTGCACTAAAGATATGTATTTCAATAAAATAATCCAATTTTAAATGTCAATGACAATAGTAATAATGGTCCTGAATTCCTGATCATCCTGTATAATGTAGATGTGGTCATAACTTTTGAAACGTCCTGTACAATATTCAAGTTGCATAATGTCAGTGACAATATGTAGTTCACAGAGGAAAAGAAAAAAATATCGATGAAAATGTAGAATTATGTTAGCTGTCCTTGTAAAAGATCAGTTGCCTTTTAAATGCGGAAATGCAGATCTCAGCATTTTTTTTTTATTCAGTTGCAGAATAATGATTCAGCTTTTTATAAAACAAAGAGGAAATGAATGTTTGTATCGTTATGAAAAGTGTTTATTTCTTTCTTCCTAGTGGTGAGTACTGTACTTTTTTTTTCGCTCGTTTAGAAAATAAAATGAAGTTATTTATTCTTGTTCTATGTCTTGTAATTCTTGATAAAATGGCTTGATTCGGTCTATTGAGATTTCTTGTATTTTCTTCCGAAAAGAATTTGGAAATTCTATCTTATAAAGGTTAGGATTCAGTCTATCCAGGATTTGAACGGGTCCAACATAGGAAGCTGAAAAACTTTCCGGTACTCCTATTTGCCGATTAGGAAAGTAGACCAGTACTTTTTGTCCCTTTTCAAATTGAGTTTGTCGGTGTCTGCTATCGAAATACTTTTTCTGCTTATTATAGCTAGCGATCAAGTTATTCTGTACACTCTCACGTATTTTATTCAAATGTTCTTTGTTGACACATAATGTCGGAGTTGACGCTAAGGCAATATCAGAGATGGTCTTAGGTTCATATCCATACATGAGGAAAAAAGCAGAATATTTAGTTCCGGCTTGCACAAATGTATTAATAGCAAATGTAATATATGGTATCAGCTTCGGCCAAAGATTTTGGTTTTCTTGCACGAAAAATTTAAGTGCATTCTGTATTGTCTTGTGGAATGTTTCCACTACCCCTAGGTTTTTATGGTCGTATGCAGGGCAAAATTTAAATTCAAAGTTATAGCATTTTGCCAAATTTTGCAGCCTCTTAGCGTTATGTACTGGATGTCTATCCAGGTATAAATATGAAAAAGGTCCAAATTTGAGTATGATGTCATATATGAGAAATTGTTCAATTCCTTCCGCTGTTATGTTGTCCACAACCTTGGTCACACAATATCTTGTGGACATTTCTATGGCCACTAATATGTGTTTAAACTGTCCATTTCCCACTGTTATTTTTCCAATAGAATCATATTGCCAAGCTGTTGCGATCGGCTTAGGTGGGTGATGGAGTAATTGACCCGCTGGTTTAACTGGTAATTTCTTGAGTTTCTGACAGGAAATGCATGTTTTAATTCTGTTGGCAATGTACGCTTTCATATTAGGAAAGTAGTATTTCCTAAGCGCCGAATGATATGTTTTGGTATATCCAAAGTGTGGTGCCATTGGGTTATTGTGTAAGGCATCAAACCACTTACTTAATAAAGATTTCGGCACACAAAGTAGATATAACAATCCTAATTGGGGATGCTTCTGTGTTCTGTATAATATCCCGTCCTTTAGAGAAAAATATTTTGCGGCCCGAAGAGTAGACAACTTATTAGGTTCCTTATTTTCCAAAACAGTAATAATGTCAGAGAATGAAGGATCTTTCCTTTGTTCTTCTGCTAAATTTGGTAGGATTATAGGTTGTTCAATTTGGAGAGTAGTGTCTAAAGAATGGGATGCAAATACTTTAGCATCTTCCGTGTCCGAGAAATTGTCAATTTCTTGTTTTTCTCCCTGTTTAATCTCCTGTTTATCTTCTAAACGACTAAAGATGTCCGCTGGGTGTAATTGACTTTTAATGTGTTGTATTTCGAAATTGTAGTCTGCTAAGAATATTCGGTAGCGACTAAATTTTCCAACTTTGTCCGCTTGTGTTGTGAGAGATGTCAAGCATTTGGCGTCTATAAATAATTTAAATCTTCTATTTAGTAGGAAGTATCTAAATTTTCTCAAAACATATATTAAGGCGTACAGCTCTTTTTGCCAAGTGGATGCTTTCCTTTCACTTGGTGTAAAACGTCTACTAGCATAGGCAACAACACGTTCTTGTTTAGTTTTTTGGTTATAGCATGCTAATAAGCCTCCTGCGGAGATAGAGGAAGCGTCGGTATACACACGTATTTCCAGTGAGGGATCGAAGTGAAACAAAGATGGCGCGTGTATGATGTCCGTCTTAAGGTTCTCAAATAATTCGTCATGCTGAGAGGTCCATTTAAATTTTGAATTCTTGTCTAAAAGGCACTGGAATGGTTCTATTTTTTCCGAGAAATTTTTGATATGTGCTCTTAAATAGGAACATAATCCTAAAAAGCTTTTCAGAGTTCTTTTAGTAGTTGGTTTCTTAAAATTTCGAATCTTGTTAGCGATTTTGGGTGAAATTTTGATTTCTTTCCCACTAACTGTGAAGCCTAAAACGTCCAATTCTGTGTATAGTAAGTGGGTCTTCTTTGGACTGGCACGAAAATCATGCTTCTTAATCTTTTAAAAAGTAATTCTAAATCCGATAACTGTTGTTTCCAATTTTTACTTCCTATGACCAAATCATCAGCGAATGCAGTTATACGGGGTGGTAGGCCCTCTAAAAGCATGCGTACAGCTATACTGAGTCCGGCGGCGGAACTGGAGTGACCCATGGTACACCTCTGGAATTTATATGCCTTTCTAGTATGGTTGACCTCAAAAGTCATGTATTTTTGGCTTTTGGGATGCAACAATAGCTGGAAATAGGAGGATTTTATGTCGATTGTGGATATGGAGTTTTTTCCTCTTAAAACGTGTAGAATATCCTCCGTATTTTGAAATGGTATACTTAGGTAATGTGAGAACCTATTACAAGCTTGGAGGTTGAGAACTAAGCGGAACTCTGAAGTATTTGGCTTCTTCACTATGAGAAGTGGCGATGAAAACGAACTATCGCTAGTTTCCTTGATAATATTTGCGTCTAAGAGTTGCTTAATTTGTAAGTCAATTTGAGGTCTGACTGCTAATGGAACCGGAGGAGATCTTTGATGGAAGAATGCTCCTCTGTCTATCCGTATTTTATGTATATAACCTCGGAAATATCCAATGTCTGTTGGTGTGTAGGAAAAAACATCTCTATATTTAAAGAGTAAATCTTGTACGGCTTTCGTTTTTTCTTCTGATAAATCCGGGTTTATGTCAAACAAATTAATATCAAAAAATGATTTTGTTTCTTCTAATCGATCCTGAATTTCTTTGTCTGATCTGTAAAAAGTTTCGTCATCATGGCCATTATCTTGACAATTACCCTGTAAATCTACTTCTTGAAGATTCTCTTCTACGTAAGCAATTGGGGTGCTCTTTACTAACGTTACCGGTCTACTAGTAGGATTTGATATCAATAAAGTCAAATTATTCTTAGGTACCTTAGTAGGTAACGTTTGTAGTCCGTATTTGTCCAGCAAATTTTCTAATGGAGAGATGAAAAAATATTTATTATTTTTTTTGCCGATTCTTGACACTAATTGGTAAAAAGAAATGTGACCTGGCTGGTATGGTAACCTTTCGAGTTGTAAAAACATCAGCCGACTTGTGCTGTTTTATTGTATGCATAGCGTTAGCAGATAATTTTTCCTGGGTATCAATTTCAATTGGATACTGCGGAGGCCGTGGTTTCTTGTATACTGACAACATGTTATTCTTTAAGTCAATTTTGGTCTGTAATCGATTTAGAATGTCTTCACCGAATAAAGGCAAAAAATCTCCATGCTCTAAAATTCTGAAATAATGAGAAAATGTTGAGCCAATTCTGAATGTAATCAAAGCTATATAGCGTAAATTTACGACAGAATTCTCAATTCCTCGTAGATTAGTGCTAAAAGGAATCAATTTTGTGTTTGGTGGAAGCCAATTTTTAGGCCAAAGACTCAATGAACTGCCAGTGTCTATGATTACAGGATACTTTTCTTTATTAATTGTTACATTAATTAATAATTTATGTTCCTGATTTAACATTTTAATGTTCTCCCTTCTATCTGATAACGGAGTCACTGCATAAAGTGATGTATTTGCCAATTTTTGATGTTCACTTATTTCCTGTTTCTCGGCCCTCAGAACATGTTCTTGAGAGGGTTTGTCCTGGGGCCCTCTTAGGCGTTTCCCTGCTGATTATTCTTATAACATGTACTGGAAGAATGACCTTTTTTATAGCACGTACCGCATAGCGTAACTGTTTCCGGCCTAGGATTACTATTATTATTTTTATTATTATTTTTAGAATTGTTCTTATTTCCATTTCTCTGCCGATTTTGATTTCCATTATTTGTATTTTTCGACCTATAATTATTACGTCCACCTCTCCTAAATTGTGAGTTCTTAATGGCATTTTGAGCTACAAGAAGAGATAGTTCAGCCATTTGATTTGCTAATTTAGTGAAATCTAATGTATTGTTTGCACTGGAATTACTAGATGTGCTAGGCGCGGGGGGTTCGGGAGAGGGATTCGGATTAGCAACTTGGGGGGAAGGATTTGGAATTATCTGATTTTGTGATGCACCCTGTAGCTGTGGTGCTGAAGGTGTAGGAAAAACTGAAGCTGGTTGCTGGTATTGATTCCAACTAGGTGTTGGGTTACATATTGGATAGGTCAGTTGTTGATGATGCACAGGGAAGGAAGCGCCAGCGATTGCTGATGAATGTAAACTGCTGACTGGTGAACTCTGATCGCAGAGTGAATAGAATGCCTGTTGTAATTCCACGTAATCTCGTTTCTTCATTAGGTCATTTGCTTTCTCGAGGTTGTGTAAATGCGTTTGTAAGGCGTGAACAGTTGTAAATGTTTCTAACGCTATCTTTTGCAAAAAAGTTTTCTTTAAACCTAAGGATAAATAATTTATTTTCTGCTCCTCGGTGGCCTGAGGCAGAACTTGTCTAATGACCCTTAATTTTCTGAGAAAATAAGCATCTACTGGCTCGTTTTCACCTTGTTGGACTTGAAAAATTTCAAATTCCGCCCTGTATGCCGGTAATCTTGGTCTACTCAGTGCAACTAATTTGTCTTTTAATTGTTCATAATTAAGCGCGTCTAACTGATTCTGGGCCTTTAACTGTAGGAATAAGTCAAGTGCTACGTCTTGTAAGTACATAGGTAATAGTTCTTTCTTTTTCTGATCATTCCATGAATGCAACAATGCAAGATGGTCAAAAAGCATAAAAAATCTATCGGGGTCCTCCGTAACGTGTCCCGAATACTTAGTGAGGTGTGGTATATTAAAAGAAGGGCGCGAATTCTGCTCCATGTTAAAATTGTTTTCTGGGAAAGTGTTTTTACCAGTTCTAGTTTGAGGCATAAACAAAATTCAGTTCACTAAAAGCACTAACACTTAAAATTCACATACCTTCCAAAGAAAAAATGTCCACTTCCGATTAATAAAAATACTGTCCGGTAGGGGAGTATTCAGAGCTTATTCTGAGTCGGTCAAGCCTCTACCATGTAAAACTTTGTGTAATTTCGTCTCATATAAGGAAGAGGTAGAGCAATTAATAAAAAGAGTGTCCGGAATCGACTCCCACTACCAGTTTTATTATAAAAATCCACTATAAGAGTATTTGTACAAAAATACTATACAATTTGTTCTCTACTTTAAAAGGGTAAGTGAAAGGTAGTCTTTGACCGTAAGGTCGCAGACAGGATCTCCAACAGAGCCCCGAAGCAGGCAAAGTGGAGTGGAATTAGGTTCCCAAAGCTCCGAAGCAAGCAGTGGGTAGGTTAGATGGCCAACAGAGCCCCGAAGCAGGCAAAGTGGCTGAGGTTTGGATTCCCAGACAGAGCCCCGAAGCAGGCAAAGCCAGGAGAAAGGATAGGCGTAGTCCCGTAGCAGACTAGAGGCACTGGGATAGGTTACTCCTAAAGTCCCGAAGCAGACAGTAGGAGGGTCACCAGAAAACTGGTACTGAGCTGGATTCTTCTGCCCAATTTATAGCGTCCCTTGGGTGGCGGTGGCGCTTCTGCTTCGATTTCGTCTTCTGCTCCGTAGGAGGGGCTAAACGTCGTCTGCAGGTGATAGCAGGTCCCTCTGGTGGAAGATCCTCTTGCCGAACCATGTGGTGTTGTTTGTAAACATTGAAGCGTGGAACTGCTTGTTTACGACATCACATAGGATATTACAATATCAAAAAAGAAAGTGTTGCAGTTGGTTGCGCATTGGTCTCTACCTACTAGTCTTGTGTTGTGCTCTGATTGTTCTGCAAGTTGGGATTGCATAAGTTCCTGTCTAAACTATGTTCTTTCACTGCTATCTCAAAAGTGTTTTGAAAGACTAGAAGTATAAGGGGAAGAAGGGTCGTGTATGGTAGTTCTTTAAAGCCAGAAATAAAGATGTTGTTTGCAAGTTCTGTAATAAAGAATATAAACATGCGAATGTCAATAAAATGACAAATTGAAAAAGTGTTTTAAGTGACTAGCTCATGTGAAAAGGCTTGAAGAACCAACATTCTGCAGTAATTTTTCGAATACGGTTGCAAGTACATCATCTGCAGAAGAAATAGCTGAATTATTAGAAATAGACATTCTTGATGTTTCAGTGCCAAAAGAAAGCCTTGCACCTCTATCGCTGGGTTTATGTGTAAATGCAACTACTAGTTCTTATTCAAGTAAATCATTGGATTCGTTGTCGTCATTTGTTAACCACATGGATGCAGTCACAAGCGTAAGCTGCAAACAGTTTAGCGTAGCTTAATTTAATAGGATGGATATTAACCCCTACGGCACCAAGGGGAAGTAACGTAAGCAGGAATTTATTTCGGGGGATCCAAACTCAATATGAGGGTATTTTATATTAAAATTCCTAAAATAGCCCCTAAAATAAGGCTAAATTTACACAAAAGTCGAAATTTCGAGGGGATCAGCACCCCCAGAGCCCACCCCCTGCGTATGTCTCTGCCAAAGGGGTGTTCGTCGAACCCACAACCAATTGAAGGCTAACTTTTGCTTTTCTGCCCGAACAAAAAATTCAGCATTGTCAGAAGGAATGTCAGGAACATAATTCAACTGCATTTCTTTCTCAATGGCTACCGGTTTACCTCGCAGAACCCTACAAATAGGAGTGGGTTCACGAACCTCTCTTCTGGTTAGTAAGGCATGCATTTGATAGTGACTGAAGCTTCAATGTTAGCTGTCATATAAAAAATTAATGTTACATATACCTACAGGGCAGTGTCCAGTCGAGGTGATAACACCTCAGCTGGGAAGAGAACAGCCATCAACAACAATATAATTTAATAAAACCTTTGAATGAAACCGAGACTTAAATGAAAGAAACATATCATCCAAGAAATATAAGGAAATGTAATGCAAACGGTTCTATACCGTCACGGACAAGACAACAAAGATTACATTACATTACATTACACTGAGCATTGTTGTTGATGTTTATTCTTTTCCCAGCTGAGGTGGTTTTAACTCGGTTATGCATTATAAGTATACCTGGTAGATAACATTCATTTATTATGACAGCTCAAATTGAAGCTTCAGGTATCATCCATCAAATGGGGTACTTACGGGAACTAATGGCAACTTGAAGCTCATATTCATGCTCAGGATGTTAGATTCATACGAAATAGACACCAATATCAAGTTTCACTTTGACCCAAAATGGGATGGGGGTATCACAGGCCATCCAAATGGAGTCTTGGCATTTTAACTCATTCATGAGTTAAAATGAAAAATAAATAACCAATTGACCCCTTTCAGGTACAGTGCAGGTTTGCAGTCAGTTTTGACCATGGCGCACCCACGGCGCAATTCTGAATATTATATGTTATTCTAGGGTTAAAGTGACGTCTAAAACCTATTTTTCATAATTTTTCTCGAAGAACTTCATAGGCAAAGAGATCAAAATATTGAATCGAAGTTTTTTGAAAGAGGGAGATTGTGGAAGTTAGCTGTTACAATTTTCAGACGGAGCTCTCAGATACATCTATACATACCGCTACATCTAAGTTTGAACAACATCGATCAAGCCAATCTTGAGAAATAATTCACATCACTTTTCCGACTTTACGTCATTGCTCACGAAAAAATCAGAGTTGAGAATGAAAGTCAGAGTTGAAGCATGACAGGATTTAATGCCTCCAGGGGGTATCTAGAGGGGGACTTACTTGTCGTCTCACGATTGATCTGGGGCCATTTTACTAATTCATCTATGTCCTTTCTTCACCAAGGTGTGAACGGGTTTTAAACTTGGATTAGTTTCACCAAGACCTAAAAAATTAAGAAATCATAGTATGACTTCAAGCCTTAAGTTAGGTGGTTAGATTGTATACATAGAAATCATATATAAACCCTACTTGTTGAATCTTTGGAGAGAGTCACAGTTTTAAATGTAGTCTGCGATGATTCCGAATTGTATGATGGTTTCGACTCTAATCTTACGGTTGATTCTGAGTAGGATTGTAAAATTTGTAGTCGTTTTATAGTGCTCCAAATATGGTATAGGTTAATTGCTGTTCTATACTGAATAATTTAAAGCACACATATTACCTTCACTGAGTTACTATACAGCTTAACGTTATTTTTATCACATTAACATTTTAAATATGTTATTCTAATCAATACTTTCACAAAGCATTACTGTTAGTGTTAAACTCCATTTAGCGAACACCTAAAAGTCAGGAATTAGTTACTTAAGTGTTTTACGAAGTATTATTCCTTATTCTATGGATAATTTTCTTTTAACGGCATATTTAGTAAATAATTTGATCGAACAATTTATTAAATTTAGTTACTTTGATTATTCTGCAACTTTCGTAATCATACAAGTACTTATACAGAATGGCAAATTCGGTAAACGTGTAATTTGTTTAGTTTCTAAGTATTTTCTAGGTTATTTCTTACTACACTGAGAAAAAATGTAGGTGGCGTACTTGAAAAGGTAGGTTACATGCGTAATTCCTGTAGTTTTTGGACTTAACGTACAGCACATGTATAACTGAAAACGCATGTTTTATAATATTTTCCGTATAAGTGTTCCATCTATACGTACTTTCCGTATGAAATAATATACGCGGTCAGGATCTCACAAACAAATGGACGTATATAACATATAGCTGAGGAATGTAACATAAGTATATGCATGTGATATAAGGAAAACTGTTAGATGTCAGACATCCTGTAACGGCATGATGTAACACCTAAGGGCAGTGCTGAAGAGAAAACTGAAACACGTAAAGTAAGTCGTGAGTGGGAACGGGGAATCGCTATATATTTTGAATTGTAATCTTGTAATTTAATAATTTAGCCAAATATGACATTAAAATAAATTAATGAATTCTTGCTTCATATTTACGTTTTATGATTAATTTATATCGGACTTCCTAAGAGAAATATCAAAAGAATTTAATGACCGTGTCGATAGCGACAACTCCCAGTCACGACCCCTCTTAAGTTTTATAAGAAAGAGGGAAAGAAGAGAAGTCATTAGGAGAAGAAAGGAAAAGAAGAAAGGAAGAAGTTGAAGAGAACTGCGATAAAGGATTACTGGATAATGATGGAAATATTGTAAAGAAACCTGAATCGTTATTAAAAACGTGATTCATATTTGAAAGTTATTACTCGAGGATCAATTCTGAAGTGATCCTGAAAAGACACATGTTCCCTCATACTACCCCGATCTGGATCCAGGCAACTGCACAAGTGGGAGTTGCCCTAACCCAGCCCAGGCGACGAGAAGTTTTAATTTAAATGTTTGTCTATAATTTCGAAATGTTAAATAACCTTTATCGAGCATGTGAATTTTTGTAATGGAGATCGAACACACATTTGAATCAGCCAAGAAAAAAAAATCAAAGTGTATATATTCCACAAACAGAAGTTTTGATATGTCAAAGAAGACTGTCGTTATTCTGGCTCATCCTGTTATTTTGGCTTTTCTCCCAGAGCCGATTTAAACTACTCAAGAATAGGTTATCTTTCATGACATCCGTCATACACTAACACATTATAACATGCTATTATACACTTATTGTGAACATTATCACAGTAAATCAATATTAAATGCTACCACTTAAAATTAAATTTACCATTCATTCACACACTCTCACATACATACAAGACAGCAGCGTATTGTCATGGAGAAAAATAATTTAAAAGAAACCATCTAACTACAATTTAGTGAACAAAATTTATTACATCTACTGAGAAATTAACACAGAATTTTATAAACAGCAATAAGTATACATTTACATGGGTCAATTCACATACGAAATTGCATAATAGCAATGTAGTAGTATATACGCATGCATATATATATATATATATATATATATATATATATATATATATATATATATATATATATATATATATATTAACAGACAGCTTAAAAAATTATATTTTTTATTTAACTTTTGGTGAAAATATAGATTTGTGAATAAGTATAGTATACAATATGATGAATGGAAAGAAAAAAAATAAAATGAGGGTTAATAATGTGTTGTTATCTAATTTATGAGCATTTTGAAAGTAATTAAACGAGTCCTCTCTCGTAATTTCAGACTAGCTATAATATTATATGCATTGTCGAAGCACCATTTTCTGGTGTCCATATATTTCACTTTTAGCATTTCTTATATTTACACATTAGGATGTATATATGTTAGTCATAACCAACACGTATTCGGTTCGTAAAATATTTATTAATACACTTCTCCCATTTCTGGGGTGAAAATAAAATAGTTTTATCACTCGCATCACGATGACTATGTTACTTATTCTGTCATTAGGTTACTATCACATTTGCTATCTCTCAATGAATATCGCTTTGTACTACTAATTACACACATTTCTCGTTGATTTGCACTATATATATGTACGAAAGAGAATTTTCCAAGTTCAAAAGGACTTTCGCTTTTTTATATAAACACAACTCCTAAAGTGGAAACACTGGCGAATTTTGATAATTCGTATCGGAGGGATAGTAATCGAAGTGTAGTTCTAAAGAGGAATTTTAGTTTACTAATTTGAGGCTTGATTTAAGGACATATTAAGGTTACGATGACCTGCCTAAATCCCATGCTACATGCAGTTAGTATATTACAGACAATGTTAGTTGATACATATATTATTTAATAACATTACAAGGTTCGAAGAGAATATCTAACATGCGACGGTATCTTCTAACATTTATATTTTATATTTATTGGATATTTCGTAACTATGGCAACCAGGAACCGTTCGGGGTAAGGTACTAAAACCCTTTACACATATTTATTTACCCAATTCAATATTATACATTTTACTTCAATATTATATTCATATTCCACACATATTCATATCTCAATATATATATATATATATATATATATATATATATATATTCAATAATTATTTAATCTTTCGAATTGATAACCCCGACAAATTGAATTTGTAGGTTGCAACACTTTACATGAGAAAAATCCGACATATCGCACATATACAAATTCGACTAATTACCCGCACATCTTTTTCATATTTATAATATTAGACTTCATAAATAAGGGAACGTCTTAACGTCTTCGATTTTCTCCCCTTCTAGCCATACGTTGTTTGCTTCTTCCTGTCCTGCTCTTGTGCACTTTATCACTTCGGTTTTCTTCTTATTTATCTTCATTTTGCATGTTTTTTTTTTTAGTTGTTCGTTCAAATTATTCGTAATGACCACCACAAAAATCAAAGAAACCAATAAGAATCACTTTATTCTAATTATGAGCGGAATGTATTAGACGTTGATGTATTGTTCATATATGTTTATTTGAGCAATTTCGACGCCCGTTTTTGGTCTAGGCGAATTTTTTTTCCACCCATTCGAATGACTGTGCATTGATTTCAACATCATAGCCATAGACCCAAGTGTCATCATTTGATATGATTTCAAGAAGCTATCATCTTCGTTTCTTCATAGCAACGTGGAAAGAATATTACAGCAACACGATTTATGTTCAGTTTTTCAAGTATTACATGGCAGATTTTTTTTTTACCGATTTCTACTTCTTCAACTATTTCCCAAATGGTCAAACGATGATTTTGTACAACACTGTGCACTTTCTGAGCCTGAACGTTATCATATGATCAGTGCCGGATTTAGGTTTGAAGGGTCCCTAAGCTAAGGAGGAACTGTATTATGAAAGAAGTGCTAGAGAGTATGATGGAAGGAAACAGAGGGAGAGGCGAAGAAGATTTTAGTTGAAGGAAGGTATTAAAACAGAAAATTGCTACGTTAAGATGAAGAGACTAGCTGAGGATCACCTTACATCGAAGCTTCTTAGTTGTAACAAGTGACCTGCCAATAA
>NC_137458.1:128331695-128531695 GCF_964235325.1 Thermobia domestica | reverse complement strand
CGGCTCCGCAGACCTTGCCATAAGGGGGGTCCCACAGGCTCCGGGGCCCCACAAAGATTAAGAGAAAGATGGGAAGAAGGGACCTATTTTCGAATTTGGCGGGGGCCCAAAACAACTTTTTCTAGGGACCCAAATATTAACGCTTGCCCCCACCCCCGAGAAAAATCTAAGTTACGGCACTGCTGAGAACTGCATCGTATCGGAGATTCAGGCACTTTTAGCCAATTTACTGATAATGATGCCATATTGGCTGAACTGTGAACATCAACAAACAAACGCCGCATACGTGCAATCCTACACTATCACCTGTGAGTAACGTAATTTGTCGGATGTCGAAGCTTTGCGACCGTCGCTTTGGTCTCGCTTTTCATTTACTAAAATAAATAAATAAAATAAAATGAAATTTGTTGCTTATCCTCCCACGTTATGTCCTTTAGGATAAAGGAGACGGATGATTAATGAAGGTGAATGATTGCGAAGTGATTGGAACTCTCATCAGAACTCCATTTCATTGCGAAATAAAAGAGTTCTATCACCTTCTTTACAGTCCGCTTGCTAATGGTCCATAAATTGTTAATTTAAATTGTTATAAATACATATTTAACTATTCTACGAACAGACCTTTACAGAACTTGACGACTGCTACCAAGAACTCTAATCAGAAATCTAATTCATTGCGAAATTAGATTTCTATGACATTGTTCACAGTCGGTTCGCGAGTGGCCCTTAAATTGTTAATTTAAATTGATATAAATAAAGATTTAACCATTCTACGAACAGAACTCTATAGAACTTGACGAGTGCTACGCCGAACTCTCATCAGAAATCTATTTCATTGCGAAATGAAACATTTCTAACATTTCTATCTTTGGCTCATAAGTTGTTAATTTAAATTGTTATATGTAAAGATTTAACCATTCTATGAACAGAACTCAATAGAACTTGACGAGTGCTACCCAGAACTCTCATCAGATCTCTATTTAATTACGAAATAAAGGAGTTCTATCACCTTGTTCACACTCGGCTTAGGAGTGTCCCATAAATTGTTAATTTAAATTGTTATAAACAGAGATTTAACCATTCAACGAACAGAACTGTATAGTACTTGACATGTGCAAGTCAGAACTCTCATCAGAACTCCATTTTACTGCGAAAAAAGAGTTCTGTCACCTTGTTAAGAGTTCGTTCGCGAGTGGCCCATAATTATTGTTAATATAAATTGTTACAAATAAATATTTAACCATTCTACCAACAAACCTTATAGAACTTGACGAGTGCTACTCACAACTCTTATTAGAACTCGTTGCGAAATAAAAGAGTTCTGTCACCTTGTTCACAGTCGGTTCGCGATTGGGCCATAAATTGTTAATTTAAATTGTTGTAAACAAAGATTTAACCATTCTACGAACAGAACTTTATACAACTTAGCGAGTGCTACTCAGAACTTCATTTCATTGCGAAATAAAAGTTCTCTCACTTTGTTCACAGTCGATTCAGAAATTGTCCATAAATTATTAATTTAAATTGTTACAAAGAAAGATTTAACCATTCTACGAACAGAACTCTATAGAACTTGACTAGTGCTACTCTGAAGTCTCATCAGAACTCTATTTTGTTGCGAAATAAAAGAGTTCTATCACCTTGTTCACAGTCGGTTTGCGATTGGCCCATGGATACAATGGATAAATCTTTATTTCTAACATTTTAAATTAACAATTTATGGGCTATTCGCGAACCGAATGTAAACAATGTAATAGAACTATTTTATTTCGTAATGAAAAGAGTTCTGATGAGAGTTCTTAATAATACTCGTCAAGTTCTTTAAAGTTCTGTTCGTAGAATAGTTATATTTTTATTTGTAACAATTTAAATCAACAATTAATGGGCCGCTTGCAAGCCGACTGTAAGGAAGGTGATATAACTCTTTTATTTCGTAATGAAATAGAGTTTTGATCAGAATTCTTAATAATACTCGTCAAGTTCTTTCGAGTTCTGTTCATAGAATGGTTAAATATTTCTTCATAACAATTTAAATCAACAATATATGGGCTATTCGCGAACCGACTGTCAACAAGGTGATAGAACTATTTTTTTCGTAATGAAATAGAGTTCTGATGAGAGTTTTGAGTAGCACTTGTCGATTTCTATAATGTTTGGGTAACATTGGTTAGATTTTATTAGGCACGTGCTATATATTTGTTAATGATTTGCACCGAATGCATGTGTGGTCAGTAGATTATAAGGAAACCTTTATTTCCCGTTTACTCCCTTATTTTGCGAGAACTCTTCTAAATTTTCATGAAAAACTTTAGAACTCTTCGAGTGCTACTCAGAACCCTAAAAAAATTAGATATTTTAGGATTTTCGGTTTTGCGCGAAGTTAGCACCGAAACTTTAAAATCGCTATAAAACCTTTACTTACCCAGAACTATTGGTCTATTCAGCAGGAACTCTAGAACTCTTTGAGTGCTACTCAGAACTCTAAATATATACAGTACAACCCCTCAAATCCGAACTAATTGGGGCTGAAGCCTGTTCGGATTTCGGGGGGGATCGGATTACCCGGGAAATAATATTACATACTTATTTCGTCACTGAATTGGCGGTAAAACAACGACTGAGGTTAGACAGGGTGGCCCAGTGGTCGAAAGGGCAGTGACCTTGACTGGCGGGTGTACACTCATGTCCAAAATAATTGTCGCATATCTATAACTGTCTTCTTGTAAGAATATAATTAGATAATTTATTTATTTATTTATTTATTGAACAAATTCCCAGAACAGCATAATTGTGCCATTTTACACAGGGAAGTGTCAACAAGCGGGAAAAAAAAGAAAAAGAATTTTAAAAAATAACAACAGTAACATCAATAGTATTAACAAAGAGTGCACAAGTAATATTATTTAGCCAGCACGCGTTTTATTGCTCTTTCAAACACCGGGTAGCTTGAAAAAATGTCCACCTCTCTAGTTAGATTATTATAATAGTTGGGTACTCGGTAATGATTTTGAATAAGCATTAAGTCTAAAAATGTTAAAACCCTAAAAAAATTAAATTTATGTGATTAAATCTATTTTTTTTTCATTTTCCAGCTGTAGTTTTTTTTTTTCTCCTGAGAACGTGTTCGGATTTGCCGGGTTTTCGGATTTCCGGGGTTTGGATTTGAGGGGTTGTACTGTATCGATGTTATAAACTTTTGGTCGCTAACTTCACGGGGGTGCACCCTGTACATAGACAGATGTTATCCATTCCACCTGCAGAAAGGTGCAGCATATAACAGAAGAGGATTGTCTGTTGAGTCTTCAGTTTTCTCGGTGACTTTGGAGAAGAATTAGCCTTTTTCCAGCCATTCTTTTCATAGATGAGGCAACATTTACAAGAGGCGGCATTAATAATACACGAAATACTCATAAACTACATAGACACATTAATTCGCATGTAGTTAACGTAACTAAGTTTTAGGGCTTTTCACTGGGAGCGTTTGGTGTGGATCAATTAGATAACCATCACAGGTGGTTGGAGAAAAGAATCACCCACCCATAAAATATTTTTGGGTCCTCAACGTGTGTAGATGTTTGAGCCTCTCTCCTACAACCAAGTTATACAAAAGCCAATATTATCTATTTAATCTATCGCCAACCAAATAAATGAATTGTGATAATGGTTTCCATTATTCTTTCTAGTACTGTCGAAAGAATACCGTCGGCGAGCTTCATCCGCAATAAAAAATTCAAATTTCTCGAGATTGGTGGGGGTAGAAATTCTAATTTTGGTGATACAAATTGGTATATATTGGTTACAAATTTTTGGTACCGTTTCGATTCCAATGGGAAAGAAAAATAAGTTGGACGGGCCAGCTTGACCCGCCCTCAAAAATCAAAATTTCTCGAAATTGGTAAGGTACAAATTATAACTTTGTGGTACAAATTGGTAAATCTTGGATATAAATGTTTGGTATCGTCTTGATTCGAATGGGAAAGAAAAATAAGTTGTACTGGCAAGCTTAACCCGTCATCAAAAGTTCAAATTTTCCGAAATTGGTGGAAGTACAAATTCTAATTTTGGTTGTACACATTGGTACATATTGGCTACAGATTTTTGGTACCGTTTTGGTTCGAATTGGAAAGAAAAACAACTTGTGTGGGCCAGTTTGACGTCAAGTTGGCTCGCCATCAGAAATTCAATTTTTTGAAAATTCGTGGGGATACAAATTCTAATTTTTGGTGGTTCAATTTGGTACATATTAGGTACACATTTTTAGTTTGAATTGGAAAGAAAAATAAATTGTGCGTTCCAGCTTGACGTCAAGCTGGCCCGCCATCAGAAATTCATTTTTTGAAAAATTGATGTAGGTACAAATTCCAATTTTCGTGGTACAAATTGGTACATATTGGGTACAAATTTTTGATACAGTTTTGGTTTGAATTTCAAATTTGTGCGGGCCAGCTTGACGGATATGAAGAACGGGCATTTAAGCTGTTTAGTCGATACAGAAAAAAAGTGGCAGGTGTAGAGACCAAGGGGAAAGATAATTAGTTGTGCATATTGGAATTTTGCTAGCAGTATGACACGTTAGGTTTTCGTTTCTGCAGTTCGTGATAAGTTCGTGTACGTTCTGGTCTAGTCAGGTCACCGGGTCTATAGTGGATCCCAAGGCCATTATAATCGTGACCCTATTTACATCATTCCATAGCATATTGAAGAATCCGGCTCTGGCTACATTCTGTATCATATTTACTCCTGCAGTACCTAACAGCAAAATAAAAATTGAATTTGTAATACTAATAATAATAGCTCTCCTTGCTGGTCTTGTGGCTGACCGGTGTGATTTAGTTGGACTATCTGAGGCGTTAGACTGACAGTTTAATGTCCCACGATTATATCCTTTAGATTAAGGAAGACGATGATTTGGGCAAGTAAATGATGATGGAAGAATTATTGGAATGAGAATGTGGGAGGAAATGGGAATATCCCTAGGAAATCCACCCCAAACTTAGTTGGCTGGAGATCGAACCGGGAACACCATACACCAGAGGTAAGCACTCTACCCCTGAGCCACCGTGCTCCTGCGTTAAGCTGACAATCGTAAGGCAAAACCCATTGGAGGTTCGAGTCACTCTGAACAGCATGGGTGGACTTTTAACTGTCCTCAATGTTTCTGTGTTCGTGTCCCTTTCATATTGTATTAAGTAGAAAATTGAAAAGGATTACACATAGTAGGCCATGGAGACAAATGTCCCGGTTTGGAACGAACACCAAGAAAGTGGTTAGCGAGGGGCTTTGGTACAGGGAAACCCAGGTTCGATTCCCGATAGAAGAAATTCGAAATTTGAACGCATTACGGTGGTTCGGATTTCACCTTAAGATTAGACCTATGTCTCATAGTCTCATATAGCCTCAATGCTGAAAAGAAACGCTAGAACTCAAATTGGGGAAATAATAATATCTCTTGAGCTGCAGTAATTTGAATGGTAAATTCAGAAAGTGGTTCCATAGCCTTTTCCCAGAAAGCTTTCCCTAAAGGATTTTAAAAATTTCTCTAGAAAGATTTCATTTTTCCTAGCCCTATATATATTGCCGTAACTGTTTCTCTTTTAGCTCGAGATTCACAGTATAGCATTTGGAAAAATAAAATCTTTCATAGAAAATAGAAAAACCTACTTTGTTTTACGTATAAAATACGAAAACTTTAACTATTTGTTGATACCAGAAACAAGCTAAACACAAAAGTTTCTTACCTAAATTGGGATTTCATTTTGTTTTCTTTTTTACTTTTCCGTTATTACTTAACATAAAATACAATTTCCTAATCAAAACTTTTTTTCCTCTATAGAAAAAAAAGCCTTACTGCTGTTTCATGATTGTTACAGCCTTACAGTACGAAAAGCAATAAGGAAAAAAAAAAAAAAAAACATTAATAGAAAGTGGGAGGGGAAATCAACAAGTGTGTTGATTCAACCTGTCTGCCAACAATGTTCATAAAAGCTGTATAAGAAAAAAAAAGTTGATTTGCATTCTGTGTCAGGAATATAAAGTACAATGAAGAAAGGAAAAGAATCGATAGTTAAAACTTTGTGTAATATTTCATATGACTAGATTTCGGGTTTTGTTCTCTTCTTCTGATGCAACCGAAATAACTGTTTGGGAAGAAAGATATCGAGAGTTTCATGTTACTCTTGAATTAATAATTTTTGCAATTACTTATCTTGAGAACTAACCAAGAAAAGAAAAAATATATATTCGTGATTTTTCATTCTCTTTTGTAAACTCAGTCTTCATTTTGGTGCCGACAGGAAGTTTGTTGTAGCCAATCGTACCACAAGGACATGCAATCGATTCTCGATTCCTGAGCGGGGATTGGCTCTGTGTTATTATTGGGGGCGTGACGTAAACGTACACGCTTCTCGTTGAGCGGAGATGGATTATGAATACGGTATGCTCCCTATCAGTTCGCGGGAAACGGCATTTCACAGCAGGCCGTGTGTGCTGTGTCGTTCCTGTTGTATTTTGCGTTTATTTTCTGCTTCTTTGGTGCGAGGCGGCGATTCCCACGTGGTCATTAAACACTGTTGACTGCATGCGAGAATGCAGGAGAGAAACTTGTGGGACGTATGTGGTGGGGTCGAACAGGAGAAAACCCCTGGTTACGGGACAAAACAGGAAAAAGTGACAATATTAGCAAAGTGGTGGTGGTAAGTGGGGAACGATGGAACAATCAAAGCAACGACAACCCCAGCAACAACATCGAGTTGTCAGATAGTACGACCCTTTCTCCAGTGTCTGAACAACAACAAAAACTGTCCGGAGACACCATGGAGGGCTTAAAAACGTTACGTCCAGGTGCTGGAGACAACGCTTCGTCTCCCGCATTTGAAATTCTTGTCGTGGGGGACTCTCCGAGAAATGAGAGTGATTCTGAAGATGATGTAGTGGACGAAACGCCTTCAACAGGCAGTGGGTTGAAAGTGCTCGGTTTGACTCCTTTGTGGGAACAAGTGTTGAAGAGTAAATGTGTGCCTCCGGACGTGGACAAACAAAAAGTGTTTCTCGAAATTGCTTCTCGTCTTCGCGACCCTGAGTGGGAAGTTCGACAACACGCGCTTCGTGTACTTTTAGATCTGGTACCAGTGCTGGAAGACGATCTTGATCAGTGTATGAGTGAAGTTTTACTTGATATTGTTGAAAATTTGGGCCATCAAACAGCAGCTGTCAGAAAGGGGGCTCTGGATGTGTTAAATGTGTATCTTGATAGAACCTCTGATGTATCAAACGTGTTGAGAACTTTGGTTCACTGTGGTTTACAAAACCCGAACAGAAACGTGTGTATGGGCACAATTCTTGGCATTCCTACATTACTCTCCCCTAAGATTACACAACATAACATTGTGTACCTAGTTAGTTCTCTGGCTAAAAAACTAATTCACATGTCATACCAAGAACAAGCACTTAAAGCTCTTGTGAAAATAAGGGATGTGGTCGGTGAAAATAAATTTAACGAATTTTTAGACTCTTTTCATCCACATTGTAAAAGGGACTTCGATATCTTATGCCAAGTGTACGATGTAACTGGCTCCCTGGGGGATTCTGGAATCGACCTCAAATTGAACTTTGAAGAATTTCCCGCGAAAAGTTATGATTTTGAAGAGTGGCTTTCAAGACCAATATCAATAAACACACCAGACAGTTTGTCGCCAATGTACAGTCCACGAGAAGATTCGAAAATTTTGTCCGATGAATCTTTCTCCGATATTTCTCCGCGTACAGACAACAGTGATCCTGTGAAGAGTGACTGTGACTATTCGCCAAGAAATGATAGTTTGGAACCACAACAAGACGACGCGTCTCCAAAAGAAACAACAACAACTATAACAACAACAACGACGACGACAGAGAATTCGCAGAATGAACAAGAACAGAAGGATGACAAGAAGACAACGGACAATGATAACCAGAAACAAAGAGAAGAAGAGGATGGTCCAGAGGAAGAAGATAATGAACTAGAAAATTTAAAAGATGCTGATGAAGACGATGACGGACAGGATGATGAAGAGGAAGAGACGACAACAATGGAAGTTTCTGCAGCAGCTGCTACAGGCAACGAAGAAGATGAGAGTACAGATCTAGAACCAGAAGAAGATGAAGATGAAGAAGAAGATAGTCCAAGAAACGATGATAAATCGACAAATCAGATATCTCCAAGTAGTTCTTCTTTCTCTTCGGACCAAAAACATTTCGGAGAGAGGTACGAAAGAAATTATCATTTCAACGAAGAAACGGCTATAACAATGACTATTTTGGAAGAAGAAAGTGAAGATTTCTCCGATCTCGATTCTGCAAAGACACCTAAAGGCATGGCTGTTAATAACAACAAAACTAAGACTGCATTCGAAATACCATCACCAGGCCGTGACTTAATTGGGAGCAATAGTGAACAGGATGAAGAATATGAAGAGGACTCGGATGCAAGAAATGATGACCTCAGTGCAAGAGGAGAGATGAAAGGTGGTAGACAGTTGGGATCAGTAGAAGAAGAAGATGAATCAGAAAGTGATTTTACCATCAAAGTACTGGAGGATGATTCAGACAGAGATGATCAAATTATCAGAACGAGAAAAGTACGATTTGCGGAAATCATTGAAGAAGATACGCCAAGAACAGACGAAGATCAAGACAACGAAGATACACAACGTAGTGATATCAAAGAAGAAGAAGAAGAAGAAGACCGAGATGACAGTGATGAAGATGATGAGGCGAACGATGATATTGATGAAGATGATGCAGGCATGTCTGCCCTTGAAACAGAAGAACTTCAACAAGTGGGAAAGTCAATAGAGAACGGAAACAAAGCGACTTCTATTTTAAACAATCAGAAAAAATCAATGATCAGTCATATCCCTATACCTTTAGATGCGCGTCGAAGACCAGGCCAGAAAAACGTAGGCAGTTTTCAGCGTCAATCGTTACTTAATTCTCAAGTAAACCCTTCTGTTGTAGGTAATAGTGGAATTAGAAACACAAGCGGGACAAATTCTTGTAACAATAACAATAACCGTAATAATAATAATAATAATAACAATATAAAAGATCAAGCTCATAAGTCTGTAGAAGTATACGGTGGGAAAAATTCAGTGTCTGACAATTCTGGTTCTCCTATTCCAAGCTTGGATGGGGGAGAATCCCTTAGCAGTTGTTCAGAAAGTGAGCGAATATTGGTACAACAACAACAACAGTCAAAGATTCAACTGGAAAGTCAGGAGGAAAAGGAGCCTCCAGCTCTGCAGGCCAAAAGTTGGCAGGAATTGGGCATTGTGGATCAGACGGTACTCGATGATCTCAAAGATAGGGTAAGTGATAAAAATACTATTTTCTTTGTGTTGTATATTTAAATGTATTCAATGATATTTTGGTATGTACAGTCAGGTTCAAAAATTGAACATGCACTCTTTTTTTCTATATATTTTTTTTTGTATAAGGATATATTACTTCACAAAGAGAGATTGGTAATATTTTTGGACATAACTGTCAGCAATATTAACGAACCAGCTGTCTTGACTTTTAATAACGATCTGAAAAGATTATTAGTATCATTACCGTTGTGATAATAGCTCTATATTTTGATGTACATAAATGTAGGATACTTCACAAAAAATGAGCAACCAGATTTTTTAAAAGCTGCTTCCCAACACAAGTTTTTTTTAAATCTTTCTGAATAACATTTTACATACTCTTGATTACTAAAATTAATATTTTTAAAATGATATCGATTTAAAACTAATTGTTTATTTATTTATGTGAGTTTTGTGTACTATATTAGAACCTAAGCTAAAGAAATGAAAAAAATGAAATCAAATCTTTAAGTTTTACGTCCTATGGTTATGGCGGTTAGGCTAAAGGAGACGGTGATGATAAGAAATGAATGAAATGGTGGAATAAAGAAAGTGGGAGGAAACGGAAGAACTCCGAGAAAACCGACGCACACGGTGTGTGTCCAGCACAAAGCTCACTTAGCGTGAGCTAGGATCGAACCAAGGACCCGCTGCATCATAGGTGAACGCTCTACCACTGACCCAGAGGCCCCACTAAAATGAAATGGAGCCCTTAACATTTTACTTATGGGGAAGATTACAAATGAATGATGTTTGATACCAGGTTCACTATCCAGTAAGGGGTTCTTGCTTTGGAACAGGAACTCGAGTATTGGTTTCCGTTTTATAAAGTGTCGGTGTTTGAAAAAAAGTAGTTGAGCTCTAATTACTTAATCAAAAGCAAGTGGAGACAAAAGAATTAGTGGTGTGAAAAGTGAGTAGAAGCAATACAATCTACCGTAAGTTCATATGACTTAGAATCGATCCAGAAACCCCGTCATATCAATGATGAGCGCATTATCACTAAAACTGCACCGTCTATGGCTTGAAAGAAACGATGTTAAACAAATACAGAAGTAACGATATGTAAATTATTATATAGTCAGGCGGAACTTGAACCCATACATATGTGATCGACAGTCTACTTTTCTATCATGTAAACCTACTTCAAAACTATATAGATGGCACCAGTGGCGTACGCAGAAATTCGTCAAGAGGGGTTCAAAGTCCGAAATTAATATAATTTCATATGTATATATTACGAAGTTTATTTTTCCAAATCATCTTGCTCAAAGAGGGTTAACACCCTGAACCCCCCGGCGTACGCCACTGAATGATACCTACCTCGTCTATTGCTTGTTTTGACTAGAAATAAGATTTCCTCGTCTCAACTATAAATGTTGCAGATGTTTCGTCCTGTCTCAATTCTCGACAAGCTTTTCTAACCTCGTTAGCTAAATTTACGTACATAATTTATGATATTTTGATTTTTTCTTAATTGCAATTTAGAGTTCATCAGAATCCTTTGGCGTTACGAGAAGTGCAGGAAGGGCGTAATATTATAAAAAGAAATATTATTGGAGTATATTGTGTAGTGACTAGTGTATCTCTAAACGTTGATAAAAGCTCTTCATTGTGTTCTTACAATTATTTTATCTGTTTATGGTTTTTTGTACTATAAATCATGTAGCACAAAATAGTCTTTGAAATCTAAATCTTGGGTGAACTTATGTTGCTTACGGAACTCGTAGAAATTTTCCTTTCTCACCTCGAAAACGAGACGAGAATTATCTGGTTTCTCGTTTCGTCCCGGATTTTAAAACGTACTTCTCTTCTGACATTCATCTATACTAGACGATAATTTTCTCATCTTGTAGGCAACTCGATTTTGGACCAAGAATGGTTATCTTACAGATGTCATTCAATATGAATAATTTAAACAAATAGCCCACTTCAAAATAATAATAATAATAATAATAATAATAATAATAATAATAATAATAATAATAATAATAATAATAATAATAATAATAATAGAAGTGCATTTCAAGTTTTAAAGAATGTTGCGGATGTGTAAGTATATATAATACTTTGCTTCGTAATTTTGAAGCCCTAGTTATAAATCCCGGTCCGGTGTTTCAAATTCCTTCACTTTTTCCAGGATCTGATGCAATTTCGCCAAACTAATGCTGGGATTGTATCTGTAAACACTTAAGTAATATGGATATCACTGTTATGAGTATATGTGTCACCGTTAGGAGTATGTGTGTCGTAGATTAGAACAAAATACACAACAATAAATATAATCTTCTAGTCAATAAGTGTATTTTTTTTTGCTCATACAGTTCATAAATAAATAAATAAACCATCTGTTCCAGTCGAATAAAATTCATCATGCTTTAATGTTAACGAAAGATATTTCTTTTAACCCCAATAAAAATTAGCTTATTTTGATTTTTTCGAAAACTACGCATCAAAATTTACCCTCAAGCATGTCATTTGGTTCAGGTTTATTTCCTCTATTGGTTGATACATGGCTTATATCAAAATTATTATATATATATATATATATATAGAGAGAGAGAGAGAGTTCTATAAATGGCGCCCGCGAACAACAGACGGCTACTCTACAGATCAAGATAAAGCGAACTGTATCTTCCACGGCCTCTTTCAGCCGCTGTGGGAATTAAAAAATAATTCACTATGTAGCAACGTCGTACATTAACTTGGAACCATTAGCATTATTCTACGAATTCATCAAGCAGTTACGTCGATTGTTTTGCTAATAGATGGTGTTAGTGTCAACGTCTATCTACTTTCAACTGCCAATGGAAAAGAATCGATGTAACTATTTGATGGATTGGTAGTTCTACTCTATAATTCTTTATTTTCGACGTTACAACATAGTGCAATTCGCATTTTTTCGCTTTATTTTGACTTGTAGAATAGTACTTTGTAGTCCGTGGGCACCATTTTTAGAACACCCGATATATATATAATTAACCATACTGTGTGTTGCTATGGGGGCACGGTGGCTCAGTGAACAGAAAATGTGTAATTGGTCATCATGATATACAAGCACGAGATTTGTTTTATTTTTACTGTCAAAATATTTTCTAAACCTTTTGGCTACCAAGCGCATTCTGCAAGGAAAAGCCGATGTTTAGAAAACAAGATTTTATGTAGTTACCTTCAAATATTGGTACCTTAGGCTCTATTTGGCCTAGACATAGGAAATAAGAAGCAGCATATAAGGAGCTTGTTTCCAAAATGTACTATATAACATTTGGGATTTGTTTTTTCAGGAAATAGAAAGAAACAAATATGATCATTAAATTTTGCTGCAGAATGATTCAATTTTATTTATGTAGAATATTTTATAATTTAATTTACTAATACATAGTTGGGTGCATACATGTACTTAATAATTTTTATTAAAATATTTAAAATTTTGGAAATTATGGATATAGTATCTTTTAGGTTTATATTTAGATATGGTATAGTTTGGTACTAAATAGAAATGATATAGCATGTTTGAAAACTAAAATTATAGAACACGGTAATATAAGATTAGATTTTTTATAAAAAACACTTACATACTAAATAGTATATTGTAAGGATCCCCACATCACAACAAAAGCACATGTCAACATAACATGTGCTATTGATTGTAAACAGCATAGCGAAAAAGAAGCCGACACGAAAGACACCGAAAAACGCCAAAAAAAAAAAAAAAAGACGGACCTCACGGAAGAATCCGAAGAAACAGATAAAAGTCCGACCACCGAATGACCCAGCATCATTCAACCAACTGATCGTAACCTATCCTAAACCGTGGAGGCTGCTATGAAGCTAAGGGATCATCCTAACCACAACTAAACCCTGAAGGCTACTATAAAGATAAGGGGATCACCTTAAATCCCATACCTCGTGAGGGCTGCTATGAGCAGAGGTTACCCAAAACCAAATGCTTGGAAATCCTGGAGGCTGCTATAAAGCTAAGCGGTTACCCTTATAGAACGCTATAACCTGTATACTTAGGTCATTAAAAAACACTTTGTTGTTAGAGCTTTTGTATACACAAAAGACTTAATTTTGTAATAAAATTGGTAAAGGGATAAATCTCGGTCCATTATTAACTCTACCAAAATCATTACATTACAAATATTAAAACAATATACCGGTACTCTGACATTATTTTTTATTACATGAGATAAATACATATAAGTTCACGATCTATTTGTGTCGTTTGCGTGAATGTTCTGGTTAGCACAATATTCCCATGCGTCTTGATTACTATAATCCTCTTCTGCACTTGATAACATTATGATATTTATCAAACTAGCTTCAAACAACAAACGTATTACAGAAACAACTCGAAAAGTGTAATGTTTGACGGTAACTAACGTGCAAAACTACTTAAAAAAACAAGCACTGCTACCACTAAGAGTGACATCAACAATAATATTAACAATAATGTTTACTGCAGTGTTGAAGTGACATTGCCAAATGCGACGTTGTCGAATGAAAGCATGAATCCTTTCAGTACAACTTACAAATGAAAAATATCACATTTCCACTCAGAATACTTAAAAAAAAGCCTAAAATAACTATTTGGATGTTTTAGTTGGATATAGTAAATTTTGCTATAAAAAGGAAGACATACGTACGTATTAGACAATACTGGATACAGTACATTATTGAATGAAGAAAGGATATCGTATGTTTTGAAACAAATAATTGCTGAATATAGTACATATTGGAACAATTGTGTTTCTAAACTTCGTTTTTTAACATGGTTTCAGACCGTTCTGGCACAAATTATCATCATATTTATGCAGAAGTACCACAAACCTTTCTGCTCCCATTAAAATCTTAAATTCTAAAAAAATGGATGTAGTACCTTTTGGAAATAAGCTCCTCATATGAAGAATGCAACGAAATTCATATATGACTTAGGATCTAAGTGGCCTAGATATAGAAAATAAGAAGCAGCGTGTGGAGAATAAAACGAAGATTCATATATGATTTAGGCTCTAATTGGTCTAGACACAGGAAATAAGAAGCAGCATATGGGGAATACAACGAAATTCATATATAACTTAGGCTCTAATTAGCCTAGACATAGGAAATAAGAAGCAGCATGTGGAGAATACAACGAAGATTTATATATGACTTAGGCTCTAATTGGCCTAGACACAGGGAATAGGAAGCACCATGTGGAGAATACAACAAAGGTTCATATATGGCTGTTAGGCTGTAATTGGCCTAGACATATGAAATAAAAAGCAGCATGTTGAGAATACAACAAAGATTCATATATGGCTTACGCATAATTCAATGAACATATAGTCCAAGGGACAGGCAGGAAGGCAGAGAATGGCCCCCAAATTTGATTCTTATTTTATCTTCACCCAAGGTGCGTAGGAATTGGCTATCACTGTCATAGAGGAAAAGATAAAAGAACTCTGACACTGATATTTCGAGCTTTGCTGGTAGTCCATTGTGCTATCCTACACGCTAAGAAAAAACTTAAAACCATTTAATATTCAATATAACCATTTGCATATCTTGTTGAAGAAGCAGGATCGTTATAACAACTTCGTGTTCCAGTTTTCTTTTGGTAGTCTTGCACTGAACAGCATATCAATTACTCTGTTAAGGAAGTAGTCGACAATGTATCGTATAAAGCCACTGAAATTCAGTAATAAATTAACACAGCTTGTTCTGGTTTTACATTGCATGGGAAGAACCTACTAGATAAGCTGTACATATTTTATACTGTCCTTCCTTCTTTAGAAGTGGCACACAGCAATGCAACAAGTTTGACCCATTTTGTTTCAAGTCACTAAAAATCAATGTTCATATATAATAAGTTCCACATATACAGGGCCGTAACTTGTGAGGAGCAAGTGGGGGGGCAACTGCCCCCTAGAGAAGCTCCCCGCCGTTCGAGGGGGCCCATTTTAAGACAAAATTTTCTTATTCCATATACGATACGAACATGAAATTATAAATGAAGCATCAAACAGGTTCACTACATTAAACAAACAAAACATCGCACAAAAGGTCAATAAAACAAAAATGAGTCGTGGGCCCATTTCAGTAAAAACAAAAACTACTATTAGAGGCCCTAGAAATAATATTTAATTGTATGGTTTCGAGATTTGTCAATATTGTCCCTTAAATTAATTTGTCATGTATGGAACGGACCCAGGGACGTAACTAACGGCCCCGCAGACCTTGCCGTGCGGGAGGGCCCACAGGCTCCAGGTGGCCTATAAAGAGTAAGAGAAAGATGGAAAGAGGGGGCCCAAGAGTTAGAAAAAACAACTTTTATAAGGAGCCCAAATACGCGTATTAATGCTTTCCCCCCCCCAGAAAAAATCTAAGTTACGGCGCTGCATATATATATGTTCACGCACACAAACTATAAGCTCACGCATACTTAAAACGGGAGTTAAAAAAGGGCCGCAAAGGGTTAATTTAACTAAATTTGAAGGATTAGCAACTAGTTTCAAAGCTCCGTACATCCACCGTACACAATACGTGATTTATTAAAATAATAAAAAAAGAGATTTGGTGCACGCTACTCCACCAGCGTCTGAGGAATCTTTGACTGCTATCCAATGATGATCATGTTCCATTCATTAGGAATAGAGTATTGGAAGAAAATAAGTGAAAAACGAATACCCTATTTTTGATACTACGTAATATATCTTGAGTATTATTCTGTTTGAGGCAGAAATATGAACATTACGCAAAAATGATTTTAAAAAACGACTGAAAGCTATCGAAAAGTGGGTGTGGAGAAGAATAGAGAGGGTTATCTGGGTCGAGCTGAAAATGAATGAGAGGGTGTTAGAAATGGAGGGAGAGAAAAAGAACGATTTTAGCTATTATTAAGAGTAGAAATAGAAACTGGTTGGGACATTAGCTAAGAAGGAACTGCATCATGTAGGACGTGCTAGAAAGCATAGTGTCAGAATATATATATATATATATATATATATATATATATATATATATATATATATATATATATATATATATATATATATATATATATATATATATATATATATGAGCGAAAAAGGCTACAATTTATGGACAATATCAAACCAGAAAAGTCGTACGTGAAGACGAAGAGATTACCTAAAGACCGTGGAACATGGAAGTTTCTCAGTTGCGGTAGGTGGTCTCCCAATAATGGCAGAATACCTATGATGATGACGATGATATATCTTCCTTGTAATAGGTCACCTAATTTTCAGTGGCGATTGATCAACTCAAAACTAATTCACTTCAAACTTGTTGTAGGAGGTTCAAAAGTTGAACATTTTGGATTAAAGTGAAATTAGTAGCCTGACGTATCAGCTCTCTTATCAGTGACCGTAAGGAGCTATGACAGAAGTCCTATAGGAAAACGAGTTAAGAAGATACAAAGAGAAAAGAACTATTAACTTTTATACTCATCTCGATAGGAGTATACAAAAGATAAACAAGTAGAAGTGCCACATGTGAAGGAGTTTGTATGACATGATACTTCCTGAATTAAAATATTGAAACCGGAAGTAGTAGTAAAATTCTACCCTTCCTGGTTTTAGTAGACAGAATAAAGTGGAGATGGAATATATTGTTGGGACGCTTGATTGATTGCAGAAATTCACTTGTTTCTATATATTACCATGTTAATTCTATAGCAATCAATGCTAGAGCCAAAATGGTTGATTTCTGCCACCACTTGCGGCTTGAATAGAGGTTTGAGAGAAAATATGGTACCTATCCTTCGAACGTTAAATCGTTTAGAGAAACAGCTTCTTGCTATCTGGTATTGTTTTTGCTCTATGTAGATCAATATCGATACTGGAAGCTGTAGTGGGTTTCTATTCCTTCCGGTTTCAGTAGAGAGTTAAGGATGGAAGTAAATTGTATTCTTGTGAGGCTTTATCGAATGCAGGAAACCAATTTTCGTTATCTATTACATTTTTTCTATAGTTAACAACGTTGAAACCGGAAATGATTGAATTCTGCCACTTCTGGTGTGAATACCGTCTCCATTATCGAACCCGATTCCTAACTTATGATATCCTCTACAACTTGGCCAAAATTAATGATATCCATCAAGTAGTTCTTGAGATTTTTTGTCTCTCGGACAGCCGGACAGATACGACAAACATATAAAGAAGTTTGGATAAACGTCTTTTTTGTCTCCACCTTTCCCCTGTTTATACAGTGTCTGCGGTGTTCTGGTAAACTGAACTCCTAAAAAGCTATTAACTTCTATTCCATTCTCGCCAGGAAGATACAAAGAAGAACTTTTAGATTTTACTACCCACTGAGAAACCTTACATATAATGCGTGAAAACTAGGGTCATCTAATGTTCAGTAGTCTATAATTCAGCACGTGGGAGTGATATCTCAGAACCCTACCCCAAAAACTCGTAGTAACCCTCAAAGTGAATTCTCATATATATATATATATATATATATATATATATATATATATATATATATATATATATATATATATAGAAATCAAGTAGGGCATGCAACCCTATAAAAGTGGAGGTATCTGATTTATCTATCCCACTGGATCACTCTTCATACGTATTCGTGAATGTAGAAGCTATGAGTACTACTCAATGATGAAAGTAAACTCGTGTATACGAAAGAGAGGTTAATGTAGTTCTTTAGTTCCTCTATTTCATTTTGAGAGGGCTTCTACTGCCGTGTCACACCATGATAAATAGTGTTTTCGAGATGCAAGATATACTAAATTTAAGATTGCCTATCAAGATAAAGGGCGTAGGAGTCTGGGTTCCCGTTACTGAAGCTCTAATTCCCTTTTGCCACACTCTCCTGTACGTCGACTAATGTAATGAAGCAAAAATGTATATTTTCAATAAAATATATATTGTCTCTACAAAATAAATGTAGAATATGTCTGGTTAGATGGGGTAACGGTATAGCCTTATATGCACTAATTGTTCGCTCCAAGCTTTCGGCTTGATTACGTTATAGATTAAAATCGTTGACTATATTAACCATCTATAACTATAATGCCTGTGTATACTGTTACATACAGACTGAGACAATCTGCTTTTAAAATAAGGATATATATACATATTCATAATCCTTATTGCGCTCCCACTTAGCCCCGGAAGCTCATCTCATAGGACGTGAAATGTTGAACGTGTCCTGAAATGTTATGAAACACGGCTGTACAGAAGAGTTGATTTGGTTGCATAAGCACAAAGGCCAATTTCGTTTTCTATATTGAATGTTTGAAGAACTCGACGTAATTTCTGAAGTAAATGATACAGATGTAATCAATCAATGATTTCATTCACCGGTTAGTCCGAAGCAGTTGTTAAAAATTTTCTGAGGTTTCTAATGACTAAATGTTAAAATTAATCCACTATTAAGAAAACTAAATATTATTTACGAAGTTCTGTATTAAGAATGGAGTTAGTTTTATAAACAAGTCAAGAAAAGTTTCTTAGCTGCCAAGCATTTAAGCAATTAGCAATCCCTACACGAGTCTGTCCAACTAAACCAATGTGAAAAAGACAATCAGATAATTTAATTTAATTTATTGATTTCACTGAAAATACTTTTTATTTCCTTTCTCTTGTTTCTAATTTTTCAGTTTCATATAAAGCTATCATATCTAGTGCTGAGACAATTTCGTGCTGTGGGATCTTTTATTTTGTGTTTCTTTCTCCTGCTATCGTTCCAAGTTAACAATAATTCATGAATATTATTATGAATACACATAGAATAAGGAACGGAATCGTTGTTACGTATTCTGAATTATATTTTAAATTACAATTATTACTTATAACAAACAATATTTTGATATTGTCGTTTTACAGTTTGGTTGAGGGTGGCATATTCTTTTACTCTGTAGACGAAAGGATAATGTTTTCGGTAGAAATCGAACTTGGATCTACTCACAACAAAAATAATCTGAATGTGAACTGGTTAGAAGATAGACCAATCTAGAGGAAGATCATTAAAAACTTCAACCTTGAAAAATGGGGAAAACTTGTAAAATAACTTTAATATCGCATGGTAATACTTTTGATTAAAGAAAACGGGTAACAAATACTGCAGACATTGAAGAAATAATTAGTAGAATAATACTGTAGTAGTTGAAGGAAACGAGAGAATCAGAATACTAAATTGTATACCACACACTTTCGTGTCTTAGGATTGAACCTACAACCCTTTTACACCAGAAGCAAGCAGTTAATTGCTGAATATTTGTGTTCCTCGAGAAAATTAACTTTGTGTATCCGTCATACAACTAATTTTCTTTATCCATTATCTTTAAATTTGTAAATTACTCATAATTCTAACATAAATTTTATCTTCACATATATACCGTCTTACTTCCGTCTTGTGTGCATGTTCTAACAAACCAGTGCTATTCATTTCTTGTCACATGCTAGCATCGTAACAGTATAGTAATTTTGTCATTTGACGGCTATCGTTCATTTACGTTAATGTAACAGTTTTGTTTTCTTTTTCTTAGATTTACTAACAGTGCTATGCATTAGTTCCGCAAATCTTATGAACGGAATTAATTCAGCGTTCCAAGAATATATTCCATATCATTTGTTAACCCTCTACCTAAGTAGCAGAAATTAAAGATTTTCTGTTTGGAAATTAATCGCCTTAGAACAAAAATGGTTACAGATAGCAACAAGTTATCTTTCGGAATTGAATCAGTGTTGGATGAAAAAGTACTATTTTCTTTGGTATCTCTCTACTAAAATCGAAAGTGGTAGAAATTATTACTGATTCCAGTTTCAATATTGATTTCCAGAGAACAAAAACGGTAGAAAATAGCAAGCAGTTTTTAAAATTGATTCTGCGTTCCAAAATCAGTTTTCATCGACCCCGTTAACCCTCTATTCAAACCAGAAGTAATGGAGATTAACTATTTCCGGTTTCATCGCTGGTTGACATAGAACAAATACAGTAATAGAGAGCGATAATCAGTTCTTTTTTAAAATCAACTCAGTGTATGAAGAAAATATATTATCATTACTCACATCTCTCTACTAAAAACGGAAGTGGTAGAAATTGACTACTACTTGCGGTTTCAATGTTGATTTATATAAAGCAAAAACAGTAATGACTTTTTGACATAGATTCAGCTTCAGAATAACAGGTTCTACCTTTGATCTTATTTCTCTATTGCAACCGGAAGTTTTAGATCAATTCCCTTTCTCTATTGCAACCGGAAGTTTTAGATCAATTCCCTTTCTCTATTGCAACCGGAAGTTTTAGATCAATTCCCTTTCTCTATTGCAACCGGAAGTTTTAGATCAATTCCCTTTCTCTATTGCAACCGGAAGTTTTAGATCAATTCCCTTTCTCTATTGCAACCGGAAGTTTTAGATCAATTCCCTTTCTCTATTGCAACCGGAAGTTTTAAATCAATTCCCTTTCTCTATTCCAACCGGAAGTTATAGATTAATTCCCTCCAATTTTAGTATTGAATTCCTATGGTTCGGAAGTCTAGCACAGTTTCACGCTGTGAAACGAAACTATTTTGTTCAAATGTGATTATGTGTATTTCATGTTCTTTGATATTAAATTTGTTTGACATGCTGAAGTAAAATACCATATTATCACATGCATAAGCCACATATCTGATTTCACCTAAAATTTCTATGTTATTGTTCCTTATTCAAAAGCTTGTATTTAGATCTGTAGGCAGATAATGTGATACTTAAAAGAATCAATTATGTATCGTTTGCAGTTTAAGATAAATTCTATTCTCAAACGACAGCTGAAGGAGGATATCTGAAGCAATGTTCAGCATAAATTCTATCGTTTCATTATGCTAAATACGATGGATTATCGTATATTCCATGCCAAAAATGCGAACGATTTTACTTCAGTAGTTTGAAGGAAAGTTGATTCACTCTCATTTCATTTTACAATATGATACGCATTAATATTCCGACCTTTTATTATTATTTTTTTATTTGCAAGAATCTAATATTCATTAAAATTGTATGTGTTTCAATGTTAGGAATATGTGCGTCACGACAACGAACGATAAACGTGATATAAATTCGGTTTTCTAAAAATCTATAATCAGAATTTACCCTAAAGCACGTTAATTTTATTCAGCTTAATATAGTGTATTTATATACTTCCAATATCAAGAGAAACGAGTTTTGTCTGTTGTCCTAAAAATTGAGTTCTACTATGACAGCACCACCAGTAAGATGTTACTGATATTGGAATATACCCTCATCAAGCTTTTTCATTATGAGAATAGCAAGTTGAGAGTACATAGTATGGGTAATGAAATATAGCCAAAGCCTATGACTAACTTCTAAAACTTTTATAAAATTGGACTTTTATATAATTTATATAAAACTTTTATATATATAATCCAATTATATAAAAGTTTTAGAAGTTAGTCATAGGCTTTGCCTATATTTCATTACCCATACTATGTACTCTCAACTTGCTATTCTCATAATGAAAAAGCTTGATGATGGTATATTCCAATATCAGTAACATCTTACTGGTGGTGCTGTCATAGTAGAACTCAATTTTTAGGACAACAGACAAAATTCGTTTCTCTTGAATTTCTTGTAAACTACACATGACGATATACTCTTACCCACATAATTTTGTTCTTCTGAATTAGATATATCCATTGATATATGTTTCATATTTGGCCATTTCTTTTTTGTTATAGACTCCCCTAATAATATTGTAAGGTTTGGAAATACATGTGTTTTTTTTTAATAAGAGAAATTTAAGAAATAATTATCATTATTCATTAGTTTAAAAATCTAAGCTTAATCTACTTTTTTCAGTACATACGAATATTACATATGTCGAGTACTTCATTAAAGACATTTTATGATATCTGAAAATATATATAACAAAGTATAGTATATTGAGCACATGCCAATTGAACTTCGTGGGTACAAGCACCGTACCCGTATTCGGCGCTCTCCTGTTTCATGCCACTTTCCTCAATCTACCATTCATTCATTATCATCATTACAGTTTCTTTTAGCCTTGGTTCATAATTATGGGACATAAACTATAAATTTTATCTCATATATATATATAATAGGGTTGTCCAATTTTTTTGATTTCCGAATTTCTTTGGACTCACCCTCTGAAATGGTTCCATGTGGGACTAAATTAAGGAAGGAGAAAAATTAGTTTCATTGAATAATACTAAATGGTGCCCCAAGCGACCTAAAATTTTGAATCCGATTACAGTACATAGTATGTGGGAAAAATCTGGAATAAACTCATGTAATTTAGAATCGGCTAAAGGGAATGCGAATATACCCTAGATAATAGAAATAGAGAAAGAAACATACATAATTTTGTATAGTAGTGTCATAGCGGTCATCTTGAAATCCGTAATCTTGAATTCAGGTCAAAATTTTCAAATAGGAAGAGGGTCTTGTGACATATCGTTTTGAGGTAGCGTTTTACCAGAAGTACAAATCTGGCACTATTTTAAAGATAGCTTTAGCCGTGTAAGAATTATTACCTTCCTTTTCAGATTAATAATTCTTACACAACTAAAAGTAAAGACATGAGTTTGGCGCGAAAAGAACGAAAGAGATATTCATGGTTTCAAAAGAAAGAGAAACGCGAAAGAAAATGCACTTCTGAAAATGATTTATTTGAACTTTATACGCCAAAAGACGTGGAGCTATTCAAGTAATGAGAGGAAAACTAGTTGAGAATGTTAGAGAAAATGTAAATATGGATGCGTGTGTGCCCGGATCCTCCAGGAGATGTAAAAGGGGAAAACTAATTTTATTACTCAAACACTAATTTTATTTGTTGCTCTTAATTGATAAAAGGTTACTGATAGAGCAGCAATATATATTCTGACAGGGACGGCAGAAGCATTAGGCCATAATGCAGAGGGACTAGTAATAAATAGTTCTTCCATTCACCGACGATGAGAGAAAATCCGTGGCGAAGTTGCACAGAAACACAAAAAACAATTTCAGAGTGCATCAAGTGCATTAATTGTGCATTGGGACGAAAGATTACTGCCGAATTTGACTGGCAGAGAGACTGTCGACAGATTATCAATAGTTATTACAGGAGATGGTCATGAGAGGCTAATTGTTGTTCCCATTTTGTCATCATCAAGAGAAGAACATATTGCTTCTACTATAGTACATTCGCTTGAAGAATGGAACTTGGTCAAGTTCGTGCAGGCAGTTTATTGTGACAGTACACCTTGCAATATGGGTCATGTCAACGATGCATGCATTCTGCTAGAGCAGAAGCTCTAAAATAACTTTCTGTACCTTTCTTGTAGACACTACATTTATGAATTACTTTTAAAATGTGTATTTGAAGTGTCTTATTCGTTTGCATATGGACCGGACGTTCCCCTATTGAAGTGTTTTCAGAATGAGTGGTCTTGATGATGATGATGTAAGGAACAATTTTTCCGATGTAAGAAATGAAGTGTTGAATTTTGCTATCAAACTTGTAGAAGCAGGACACCACAGAGACAATTACAGGGAATTTTTAGAACTGAACATCATATTCTTGGGTGGCATACTTCCTTGAGGAGTTTTCTTTCGTTTGCCTGGATCAATTCACCATGTAAAGTGGATGGAAAAAGCAATATACTATTTAAAAATATTTTTCTTTCGCCAGCAATTTCGTTTAACGAAGCAAATAGAAACGAGTTTTCGGAGAGTATGCATTTTCTGATACGACTATATATTCAAGCTTGGCTTAAATGTGATCAAGCATCCCATTCACCATTACAAGACCTGCAATTTTTGAAAGGTTTGTACAGTTATAGACAAATAGATGCTAATTATCTGAAGTGGCTCTTTCTAAATTTTCACGCCAACTCTGGTACTTGACGGAGGAACACGTAGCATTGTTTTTTTTAAATGTAGTTACCAAAATGGAAAAACAAAAAATGGTTGAAAAATTTAAAACTGTGAAGGGAGATCGTGAAGCAGCAGAGATGATACCATAAAAATTCTTGTGAAAATAGAAATAAGCGATTTTGTTACAACAAACACAAATTTTCCTCGAGAGATTTAAAATACCCAAAGGCTTTCTTGAGTTTGATCCAATATCATGTTCAAATAACAATGACTATCTTCAAGGAAAGACAATAGTTAAATTCATCCACGTAACAAATGATGCAGCAGAAAGGGAAGTGTAACTACTAGAAGATTACAACAACGTTCTTACGAAAAATTAGGGGAAGAAACAGTTTCTTTTGCAGATAGTGAAGGCCCACAGACAATATTTCCCTAAATGCGAAAAAAGTGAACTATGTAGCAAATAAGATTCATAACTTACCAAAAAGCTACTACATAAATAAGGGATATTTCAATTTCTTCTTAGTTTTAATTTTACTCTTTCCTCATAACGGTCTATGAATCATCTTGATGGAAAAACGTATTTGTAGTTCAAAGCGAAACAAGCAGTTTGTTTCTGTTTATGTAAAAGACTTCCAAAATTCTTACAAATCTGTGTTCCATAACTACAATAAAATAACATTACATCGAAGTATTTTATTTTTCACACGTAATAACTCTTACATGAATATAGGTAACTTGAAAATAATACCAGATTTGTGCTTCTGGTGAAATGCGACCTCAAAAAATGTCATATGATCTTCTTCCTGTTTAAAAATTTTGACCTAAATTCAAGATGGCGGACTTTAAGATGGCCACCATTATAATGCTATACAAGATTAGGTTGGTCTCTTCCTCTAGTTCCATTATCCAAAATATATTTCCATTTTACTTAAGCTGTTTCTAAATTACAAGAGTTTATTCCAGCTTTTCCCCATATACTATGTATTGTAAACGCATTCAAAACTTTAGGTCGTTTGGGGCACCATTTAAAATTATTCAATGATCTAATTTTTCTCCTGGCTTAATTTGGTTCCATATGGAACCATTTTAGGGGTGAATCCAGGGAAATTCCTAAATTTATTTTCCCCACATAAGAAAAGCCCGACATTGACGTATATCAATATTTAATTGACTTAACACTTAACACTGCTACTCTATGTGGAATACTTGCAGTAACAGATAAAAGTAGTTTTTAGTTTGCCTGTTGAGTAACTCCTTGTATATCAATAACATTGTGTTTGGTTTTTGCTTTCATTCAATCGATTAATAACTCAGGATATTTGTACAGCACAGGATGCATGCAAGTCAAATGCTTATGTAAATTTTAAAAAGTTGGCTGTTGAAGGTCAGAAGCAATAAACGGAAGGATATTCACATGAAACGAGGAAATAAGTTAATGTTTAGAAGACGAATTGCATTCTTTCGCATAGCAATCATTTTATTGAATATATAGTTTTGAAATTATACAGTTTTAAAAATATTCTTCATGATTTTCTTTTATTAGGAAATTTATGTTTAAATTCTTGGAGAGTATAGTCATGGCCAATATTTTATTTTGTTATTTTGAAGACAGTTGACGGAGTTCAACATTTTTTTTGTTGCTATTTTATGAGAAGGTGGTTTGGCGACTGTAGTAGCAATTGATTATTCTGATAAGTGAAGGACACTGTTTGAGGAGAAAAGGGCCTAAAATAAGCTGGTTCATTTCAAAGAGCATTCACATATTTTTCAATTTAACTTACAGGGTTATCACTGAAAGGTGAAAATAAGTTATTGAACTTGACATACTATATATAAAGAAATAAAGATATTTTCAAAATGAAAATCTTAATGGTTTGACGTAATTCAGTGAACACTACGTTAAAAGCACTATAAGATAGTCACAGAAAGTATGTCTTAGAGGTCAAATTAGAAACGTTTCTCAGAATGAAATGAAATCTTTAAGTTTTACGTCCCATGATTATGCCGGATAGGCTAAAGGAGACATTGAGCATGAGAAATGATTGCGATGGTGGAATGAAGAAAGTGGGGGAAATGGAAGAACTCGTAGAAAACCCACAGACAAGGCGCTAGTCCACCACAAAGTCCACTTGGCGCGAGGAGGAATCGAGTCAAGGACCTTACGCACCAGAGGTGAACGCTCTACTACTAAGCCTTCGCGCCCTGCATTTCCCAAATAAATATAAATGCACAGTTAGAACAGCCATGTTATGCTAATTTATTCGAAGGACCATCTCAGAAGGACCATCTCTGTGTGTACGGTATTTCGAAATTATCCGAATTCCAGTTATTCGAATCGCCAAATATCAAGATAGGTATGAATAAATAAAAAATACATTTATTTAAAAAATATAAAAAGTTATTTTGAATGCAAACTGCACGTATTCGTCGGTTAAAATATAATTTCGTTGATATTCTTACAAATGTATGCTTAAATAACTACCCAAATAATTACCCCCCCCCAAAAAAAGTATGGAAATACGTACTACTTCTACTGTAAAAAAAAAAAAACTATATCTTATTCATTCCAGAGCATATTTTTGTTTACTGATAATTTCCTCAGTTATCTGAAATACATCTCCAAAACTTATTAGTTCGAATAATTGGAGTTTCACTATAGTTGTATTTCGAATGTTGCACGTCTTTCTAACACAAATATCCTCTTCTAAAAAGTAAGTGTAGAATCAGATTTATTAAAATTTCGTAGTCGAAAACTGAATACTTACGAGTTATCATAAACAGTCAAAGTAATCTTGGTGCGCTAAACCAATGACAGTGGGATCGGTATTAAATGCCACTATATTTTTGGGAGAAAGAAATGTCTGTTAATTGAATCAGTTTCATACATTTTAATGCAACTAATTTCTATGAATGATCGAGTCAGACAGTGTAGTATTTCTTTACTCGCAAGGGATTGGGTATTTACATATATTACCTTAAATATATTACCTTTATTTCTTTAAAATGACTCGTACTTGTAACCTGGGCAGTAACGGATTTGTTCAAAATTCCAGAAACATTACAATTACACCGAGAGAAATGCTGTCTCCTGACTAGATGACGAGAGAACAATTATATAACATAAACTGCTCTGGATCCTTGGTTATACATGTACAACACCATTTATATGGAGTGGACCTCGCAACATGCAACTCCAGTATACGCGAGCTTTTATCAGTGTTCGGTTTGTACAGACTCTGTTCATATGAACAAGAGATATGTAAAGGGAAGGTCTGTAGCACACAAAAATTGAAACTTGAAGATAGATTGACAGGGAAGCATGAAAGGAAAACGTAGAGAACACTCATAGTTCACGCAACCCTTCTATTGTGATAGGTGTAATGTTTTTGATATCTGTCACCTATAGACAGCCGTCTCTACTTCCTGTTCTTCCCACTGTTTTTAGTATGGAACATCTCCTTTCACAGTTATTTGGGAATTAATCTTGGCACATATATAACTCCGCGGCAATATTTGGTGTTTTTCCCTCGTCTCTTTCTCGTATACAATTCTGTTAGAAACATTATGGGTCTTGTAGACATGAACTTATACTCTTTACAGCAATGAAATCCCTCAAACTGGGCCGCGGTGGCTCAGTGGAAGAGCGTTCACCTCTGGTGCTTGGGGTCCCGGGTTCGATCCCAGCCCCCGGGAACTTTGTGGTGGACAAACACCGTGTGCGTGGGTTTTCTCGGGGTTCTTCCGTTTCCTCCCACTTTCTTCATTCCACCATTTCATTCATCACTCATCATCACCGTCTCCTTTAGCCTAACCGGCATAATCGTGGGACGTAAAACTTAAAGATTTCATTTCATTTCCCTCAAAGTGTTTCTTATTCTATCGTTCGACATATAACCGCCTACAACTACTGACTTCTTTACTTCTCTAATTGTGATCCACGGTGGCTCCGTGGTAGAGCGCACATCTCTGGCGCGTGGAGTCCTTGGTTCCATCTAAACTTCCACCACCATTTTTTTTTCTTATACCTATTATTCTGCTATACGCACAGGCCATACACCAGCAGCATTCACTCTCCAAATGATTGTCTATTTGCTACAGTCCTGTGCTTCAGATGACTATCTATGTTCAGTGCATGCTAGTTGCTACATTCGTCCCCTTGGTTTGGAAGTCACTAGATTTACGTAGTACATCTCCAGGTCATAAGTTTCAAGGAAGACTAATGGCATATTCTTATTATCGCAATGGGTTAAGATTCATCTACCCGTTACATCTACTGAAATTGGGAGTCTACCGGCATTTCTAGTTGGCACCGGAAAGTGAAGAAAAATTCAAATCCGTTTTTGAATAGTAGTATTTTAACCATGGACCTTTAAAGTTCATTTTTTAATGTTTTCAGAAGCCTATAACTTTGAAAGGAATCATTTGTCCACCCAGGTTGGTCTATACTTTTTGTTTTATCTTGGTGTGAGGAATCACCTAGAGGAAACGTTGTCGGTACTGTCTTGAAACACCCTGTATATTATTAATTTTTCTTAATTTAACCCAGCGAAGCGGGTAATTGATGCTAGTACTTTATACTTCCAGACCAATCCGTTAAGGCTGTTGCATGTGGAGTACCTTCTCATGTATTTCGTGTAGAAGATGAATTTTTTACATAATTTTCGTAAAACAAGAATAGTGTGTGTGTGTTTAAGTGAGTCACTTTCTTTTAACTATGCAACTAGCATAGAAGCTTAACAGAAAATCAACAATATGTCTAAAAGCCTTACTCTGTGTTAATGTCAGTCTTAACGGTATTGAGTATCTGCACCTAAATAGAAAGAAGAGTATTTTTAACCACTGAAGAGTGTTAATTTCTAGTGACTTTAGTTTGTTTCGAAATAAACTTTGCAGTTTAATAATACATGAAGACAACTTTTAAATTCTAGTTGAGCAATGAGCGGGTACGCACTCCCTCCAAAACTTCCTAAGTCAACATACATTTGTATATACATTTTCTCAATAAAAAGTATACTTGTTTAAAAAGGAAATGATTGATGTAGCATGAATATTTGACCTTACATTACATCTGTACTCTTTCTCTTATAAAAATAATCTAGTTCTACCATCTTTCTCTGAAAATATAGGTGGAAGTATTTTACAATTACTTATAATCTTTTCGGGTACAGAATAATACCTGTTCAATACAACATAGACGTAATGGTTTGTATTGAACAACTCACACCCCCAAACTCTGGACCCCTCCCAATAAAAATTTCTGGTTGCACGCCTGGCCATAACTGACGTACTCAATAATGGGGGTTGAGAGAATGTAACTTGTCCACTTTTGTTTTTTTTAAAAATTCTTCTAGTTTGGAACATAACTCACGATAATCGAGTTATAATTAGATTTTCCGTCAAAAAATTAAAGTTAAAGGATAACCGCAATGGGCACTTGACATAGTACATTTGGAAGATCGCTACTTGTAATGAAAATTAGATTCTAAATGCTCGTTATTTGGAACAGAATGAAACTTTACAGTAGAAGTTCTCTTTCTCTCTTTTTTTACAACTTACTTATTTTCGCGATCTGACCATTGCAAATGAGTACGTTAACTTTCTTCGTGATGTAATTAAAATTTCTTGTAAAAAAGAAGATGTAGCGAAGCAAAGAGAACATGATTGCTGACAGGAAATTAGAAAAGGTTAAAACTTGATAAATCGCAAATAACAGTCACTTGATTTGAAGGTCATGCTGCGGTCACTTTCGTGATTCACGTGAAAATGTTTTCTGTAGGAGTATTGCGTGTCTCGGGATTCGATAAGAGGACCTCTTATGCTGTTTCTTTGTAATGTAATAATGCAGAGATTTGTTTATTTTCTTTTTCCCTTTCGAAGGTTTTTCCATCTTGCTTTTAAAGGTAAAATGTGTTTATATTTAGTCACGATATGTGTTTCCTGCGATTTCGTGTTTTTAATTTAGCGTCTGCCTACTCCTAAATTATTAACACGATCACTTTTTTTTTAACCTCTAGAAGGCTGGAATTACCCACATAGCCCACGTGCATTGCAGGATAACAAATTGGGTCGTCTTATTATATATTGATAGTGTGCCATGTCTGAGACACGTACAGTATTATAATGTTTGATACTATATTGAAGCTAGCATTTTGAAGTGGCTGTAGCATGAATACATTTATAAATAATTGCGCCGTTATTTTATACTGAAAAATTCATACACTACGCACTTAGTAGTTCATACATATCTTAGATTATAGAATAATAACAAATGGTTTATACAATTTATTGTTTTCTAATTTATGCGGTAAAGTCGTAGATGAACTGTTCTTAACGTATTACCCCCAAAAGTCGGGGTTAGGGAGGGGTGGGAGGGACTTCAATGTCGTGACAGAACATTCGCAATAATTTGAAGAAATACTATGATATTTTGAAGTTGAAACATAAATAAAGAATAAGCGACGTAAAAGAACTCCCTACTGTATACATTCATTTCTAGTTATTATGAACCTCCCTTAACGGAACAAAATATGAAACAGCTGATTTAGTTTGAAAGTCCCTATTTTAAACTAAAATTGATTAGAATGAGAATTAGGAATTAGATTTCTGGGCTTTTGGGATTTGTAGCCATGTTAGCCATCACGTTTGAGGGATGACGTCCCTCGGTGATCACATTATCCGACGAAAGGGAAGAAAGAAAGCGGCCTGGGATTTGTACAGTATGTTAGGTGCAATCCTGGCATTTGCCCAGTGTGAATGAGAAAAACTCAGGAAAACCTCACTGAGGATAGCTGGCCAGAAAAATCGTTTATAATTTTTCGACCGAATATCCCCACCGGAGATCGAATCCGGGACCGCTCGCACCGAAAGCGACAGCGTTAGTGACTACGCTAAGCAGGGCCAAACACTACAATTGATGAATTACTATTATAGTGTAGCCTATATTTACTGTGTACAGGCATTTTACCTTGTGAGATTGGATAGTTTGCCTGATTAAAAGTATGAGTACTGTACTATTATTATTCTTTCTTTCGTACAGAAATTGTGCATATTAGTCTCTACAGACTTGTGTCGAAACCTACAGGCAATCGTCAACATAGGATCGATGTTTTCCCCTTTTTACTCATTAAAACGGAGGATCAGTGTATTATTTACTTCGAGACAAACCATTTGCCAATTTACGATATAATTACACTGAGAAAAAACGTATGTAGCGTACGTAAAAACGTATGTTACAAGTTTAAATCCTGTAGTTTTTTGGACTTAACGTACAACAAACGTATAACTGAAAACGCATGTTTTATAAAACTTTCCGTATAAGTGTTCCATCTATATGTACTTTCCGTGAGAAACAATATAGGCGGTCAGGATCTCACATACAAATGGACGTAGGCTATATAACATGTAATTGACGAATGTAACATACGTATATGTATGTAATATACGGAAGACTGTCAGATGTCAGACATCCTGCAACGGCATGATGTAACATCTAAGGGCAGTCCGTACGTAGCATATGGATAACGTATGCTCTGTACTGATTTCTGTAGTAAGCAAGAGGATTCTGTATATTTGTACAATATACCGCTGTCCGGATAACGGATTTTTCTCAGTGTATGCATTGACAAATAAACGAACTGTTGTTGCATATTGTTAATCATAGTTATGGTAGTTATTTGTCACGTTTAAAAAAAAGAAAGAAAAAGCCAAAGAAGGTGAGAAAAACCTGGAATTTCACACTCTAGAATATTCTTTTATCTGCTGTTAAAAGAACATTTTGTCATTCGGCAGAGAGTACAGTGAGAAAGTTCATTTCGCTCACTTCAAGTGTTGCTAATGCTCCACGTATGTGACAAGCTTGTGATGGACTGTTACACCGTAAGCCAATCAGTCATTGTCAATGTGATTCTATGCAAGGACTTCCTTATGATGTTTCTTCTTCGATTTTTGATACTCGTAATTTCTTTTGGTTACTATAGAACAAATTAAATTCTTCAGTATTAATCGAAGTGAATTTCGCAACGATATACTCTGGCTTAGCCTCTAGATGGATATCTGGATGAATTTAAAACCTCAAAGAACAGATTGTGTTGAAGATGGATCTTGCTCAAAGGAAACTGAAGTTTCTTTCATTTATCTTAAAAAGTGAAACCATTATAACAAACAATATTTGTCGCTTGGCTTCACATGTATAGGAACTGAAGACAAACAATTACCTCAGTTGATGTATTGTGTGATTATATATTGTTGAATGGGCATAAAAATCTGAAAATGGCGGAGACATCTTGACAGTAAACTTTCAATCTTTCCTCTAATTTTACACACATGATCTGAGTGGCTCTTCGTGGATAAGCTATTAACGCGTATGCTTTCTGTAGGAGTACCAGTTTTGATTTTCAGTGGAGATATTAGCTCCCAAATACAAACCTGAGTTGTCATAGTTCGTATCATATTAGGCAATGGATTTTTCGCACGTAGCCTTGGTGCTAAAAATGAGCATCAAACAACAATCAATAAATCAATCAATCAAACGTCCTAAAATGACATTATCCATATATTTCAATTAATGAAAATCATCTTAAATTTATAAGTTAGTTCAACAATTAAAGTAAAATTAATTATATTGTTTCTATGATTATCTGCCACACCATACATGAATAATGTCTTCCTTTAATAACCTTTGACAAGTTACAAGTTACAACTGGGAAAAGGTTATGTGTCTTATCATAATTAATACTGAAATTATAGCAGATTGGTTTTATAAAGAAAACAAAATGTAAAAACACGTCAATGAATAAGTCATGTTAAAAATATTTTTTTCTAAGTGCAATTGCACTTGTATGCTATTATTATTATAAGGTCCTTGTGAACCTATGGCAAACTTTGGCAGACTTCCCTATATCGGGAAACCAGAAGATCGTAAAGATTGCATGCAGCCTGTGAAATTCACCTGTATATAAATTGAATAAAATATTCTGTAGGTTATGCATAAAACATGATTATGCAGCTTTGGACTTTATAAATCTTTCTTTCTTTCTTTCATTTCTATTTTAATGTGAAGTTCAATCACCGTAATTTTAACAAACATGAGATTATCGTTAACAGCAGTGTTTTATTCTTGTGCTATATGCAACAAATGAACGAATGGTTAAGTTCTTTTTCAGTGCACAGGTTCTCACTGTGTAGAAAACTGATTATTAATCTTTTAATAAAAGAAACAAATATATTGTTAATCTCTCGCAATATTTTACGTTTATGCTGTACATAATGAAGAGAGATGCGATTCCAATCAGTAGGAGAAATCATTAACTTTCAAAGAGACTGCAACTTTTCACAAATTTTATGGTGGAACATATCTTTAAGATAGGGTAAATTCAATCTAACTCGGCTGATATCAACCATAAATAATAAAAGTAACTGGAAAACCTCAAAGAATATACTGTATATGTATAACCAAATGTTATCAAAATAGTGTAGTTTTGTTATCACGATAAATATACTCTCTGTATTTAAACTTCTAAATTTGCAATTGAATTTGCCTTTGTTTTTTATCTGATGTATATGCTCAAACTTCCCAGTTTAATATTTACTTTTACCCTCTTATTCAAGACTGTTTTCAAAACTCCAAGCAATACGTTTATTAAAAAAAAAACAAAGAATATTGATACCAAGTTTGAATCGGATAATATATCGGATAATATATATAAGACGGAATAACCTTCTTAAAAAGAGCTTGTTGGGCCCTTAAAAGTTTAGCTCTACTAATTTAGAGACACTAACTTAATTTTAGTATATCGTAAAGGAGACAGATAGACATACACGTAAAACATGTGTCTAATAGTGGCAATTTGCTTATAGATCACTTGAAGTATAGATTTGATTTTTTTTTCACATTTCATAAATAAACATGGTGTTACTCATTTTTCACGGAAAAATCAAGAGAAGGTAGGGTCTTCCTTTTCACTTATGAAAACTATAACATGAAAGTATTTGTTTAAAGCATTAAATTGAAATCTATAGCTAATTACAGTTTGGGGAAAAAGCTTGTGCGGTGTACCATTACCTTTTTAATTCCCTCTAAATACTAATAATTAAAATGCATACATGCACTGCACATTTGCCACATTTATTAAACATAAACATTTTGCAACAAAAATGACCAAACTGAAATATTCAAGTTATGTTAGAAGGAACTTCTCTTGTTTCTTCGCAAAGCATCGATCTTAGTCTGTGAAGTTAGTAACAGAGAAGTAAAGAAGAAGAAAAAAGAAAACAAAGAAACTTTTGACGAACGACCTCGCCGAGGTGAAACTACCGATCGATGTACGGGTCATAGTCGCAACACGCAAGCAAATTAACCACGCAATTATCATTCGAATTATTTTGTCTTTTTTTTTTGCGTACCGTAAATATTATACTAGTATTATATCTATTACATTGTACTATAGACTATAATGCCAATATACAATAATACCAATATATTGATATACTGTATTATAATAAATTCCCTCAAATCAATATGTGTCAATACAAGGAAAGTTTTTTTTTATGATAAGTTTAAAGTCAGTTGGTAGTACAGTGCCTGAGATAAAGTCAATGATTAATGGTTGGAAAATATGAAATGAAATCTTAAAGTTTTACGTCCCACGATTATGCTGACTAGGCTAAAGGAGATGGTGATGATGAAAAATGAATGAAATGATGGAATGAAGAAAGTGAGAGGAAACGGGAGAACCCCGAGAAAAAAACACACACACGGTGTTTGTCCACCACAAAGCTCGCTTGGCGCCAGCTGGAATCGAGTCAGGGACCTCGTGCACCTGAGGTGAACGTTCTCTCACTGAGCCATTGCGGTCCCATTATAGTGGTTGGGATCCGAACTCAGAGAGATAGGTAGATTCCATTCTTAATATCCCCAATTTCCATAATGAAGTAAAATAAAAATTTGTATAAGATTAATATTACAATATAAACATTTGTATATTATACGTTGAAACAAAAATAAAAATGAAATCCTATGATTATGCCCTGTAGGCTGAAGGAAACATCATTAATGAAAGTGAATGACAATGACAGAATTGATGGGATGAGAATCTAAGAGGAAAGGGATACAACTTTGGAAAATCCTGGCCTGGGCTTGAACCAAAGACCACTCGGCCAAAGTTGAGCGTTGTGTCACTAGCCACCTTATACCTCTCTATAAGTTATGTGAGACAAAATAAATATAAGCGTAGGATATTGGGAGGTAGATTGTAAGAGAAAAGAAGAGGAGGATAAACAGGCACAACGTTATCCAGCATAAATCCAAATGGCTTGCGAATGAACCAGAGACCCTTTGCACCAGAAGTGAATCTCTACTATTGACCATAATGTTTTCAGTAATTTGATATAGTAAATTCTTTATAATTCGAGCTCCAAATACCCGAAGTTCTGTATTATCCGAAACAAATTAAAATGAAACATGCCAATTTATCTCTTATTTCGAGAATGATAAGTGAAAGAACAAACATGAAATGAAACCTTTTGTTCAAGTCCCGTGGTTGTACCTTGTAGGTGAGGGAAAAGGGACGATAAATACAAGTAAATCATAATGAAATAACTGGCGAGTAAAAACAGTGGAACGATAGGAAACAAATCAGCTAATCGTTCACTACAAATCGCAGGTCTAAGATTCAACCAGTGATCTCTCTCACTGGAGGTGAACCCTTTACTCTAAGTCATCCCCACCATCCAGCTAGCATTTGGGGAACTAGTAGTTATTGAAAAATAGATTGTTAAGAAAAAGACTAGTAACAAATGTAGAAATATGTTATGACTTGTGGCACGTACTTCCAACCTCAAAGATATTGGTAGGTTCTGTCAGAACTATTTAAAGTCCACCAATGTAATAGACAAGCATTCCACAAAAAAGTTGACCTTAGCTCTTAATTTGATCAAACTAAAATAATCTTATCCTCAAGAATACCCTTTGGTAAATAGAATCATATACCCTTTGGTAAATAAATTATTTGTTCTGCGAATGTTATAAAAGATCTTTAAGACTTTCTCGAAGTCCACACTTGCTTGGTTCATACCGTTTCATGCCTCTGCAGGCAGCCATTATATTTCAACGCATATATTTTTACCTATGGTGGCGGGAAAGAGAGGGAGGGGGCGAAGGAGAGTACAATTAATGGATGATATTAAAACAGAAAGATCATACCCGAAGACGAAGAGGTTAGCGGAGGACCGTGGAGCATGGAAGCTTCTCAGCTGCGCAAGTGATCTGTCAATAAAGGCAGAATACCTATGATGATGATGATTTTTACCTATAAATGTAATTATTTATATAAAACTGATTGATTTGTTATTTATTTATTTTTAATATAAATCTATACCATTTACCTGGGATATTCATAGGTAACTGTAGGAAAGAGACCATGCTCAATTTTAAAATTAATCCTCGGGGAAGGTAGGAATTTAAAATTTACTTCAAAAGACCCTTAAATTAGACAACCCAAAATACTCTTATGTGTTCTAGGTTGCGTACTTCTGCTATGGAGCAATAGTCATATAGCCAGTTAGCTTGATACTTTGCTATTCTAAGCTGCATTCAAATTTGTAATCAAAGATTAATTCGAATGTATAAACGAGCAGTGGTTAAACAGAATAGAGAGAGTAAGAATAGGATGAAATAAGCACATGAATTTGATGAAAAAGTTCTTCAACAATATTAATCCTTACAGCTAAATCGGTTGACATGTCAAAAAGACTTTAGTAGCACAAAATAAAATAGAGTTCTTACACAGTTGCTTGGTGCATACATTCCCAGTCAAAGGTGAAATTAGATTTAGGCTACCTAAAGGAAGGAAGAGAACACGAATGTGCTTTATGGATTTGGAAAAGATCACAATAAATTTCATTTTGAGCTTTAAAAAAATATTTAATATTTACTTTCAGTTTTTTTTTTTTAAATAAACTTAGCAACTGCTGAACAATTAAATTTAACCCAACACCTTTTGCTCGGAAACCATTAAAAATCTTACCTAGAATCTTAAGACATGCAAATGCCCCATCATATATTTTGACTGATGAGTTTTCTTACTGGAAGATACATTAAGCAGTACTCGTAAAAGATATTATGCAAATAAAAAAAGGAGTATAAAAGAAGGTAGATAAGTTATTATTATTTTTACAGCATTTCTCATAAATAGTAGTTGTTGATGCACATTGTATAATGCACTGTACTTTTTTTCTGTTATCGTGAAAGGGGAGGTTTTTGCATGTCAAGTAGTAGTGTTATCAACACTTCTCACCTTCCGGAGGTCAACCAACCTACCGCTGTGTAATCTTCTGTGGTAGGCGGAGGTAGATTTTATTAAACCAGCGCAACTCAAGCAGTTTATTGATTTTGTTGGTCAACTTGGTCACTATGTTTCTCATGTGTGTTAACACTCAGATTACGTATTGCGTACGAGGTCGTCCTAGTTGCAAGCAGCTGCAAATGTGTTAACATAGTACGAAATAAGTCAATAGAATGAATTGTCGGTCAATGAATATGTGTGTGGTGTGTCTCCGCACGCACATTTCCATACACATGTAAACGCACATGCACAGCAAAGAAATTATCTCAAGTACGCTCAACATGTCACGACATTTACGTTTTAACAACGTGTAAATTTTCGTTATACATTGCATACATCTATAGAGTGGTTGAGGGCAAACGAGAATTGCAAAAGGATAATTTGTAAAATTAATGAAATGAAATCTTTCAGTTTAACGTCCTACGATTATGCCCTTTGAGCTAAGGGAGACGATGATTAATGCAAGTGAATGATGATGGAAGAGTTGGTGGAATGAGAAAGTGGGAGGAAACGGAGTACTCCGAAAAAACCCACGGACACGATGTTGTCCACCACAAACATACTTGGCCGGGGATCGAACCAGCCCTTCTGTAAATTTAATAAAGCATAGAATATAAACATTGTATATCAATAACTGAGTACATCTTCTTTCTGTCTTTTTTTTTTAATCCAGCAGCAGATCACAGCACTTCACTTCTCTGGAATTTGACATAAAAGTGCTTCTTCGTCAACTTCTTTCAGTATATATATATATATATATATATATATATATATATATATATATATATATATATATATATATATATATATATATATATATATATAATGTAATTCCACCTGTCCAAGTGCCTTTTCTTCTAGTGTATGCAATATCTTCTTGCAGCAAAAGAAATATCTATTTCCTTTTTAAGCTTTTTCTTCTTTGGGTTTCTGCCCATTGCTTGAATATAACTTGCTGCAGAGTTCTTTATATTTCAGTATGTCATCGACATGTTTAGTCATTGTACAGTCCGCAGCAAAAAAAAAAAAAAAACGCAACATGAGCATGTAAGTTTATTGTGAAATTACGCCTAACAGCGCAGGGAATCAACATAGCGTCTAAGTGGCACGAATCACGCCAGGAGAAACCTCGGCATCCTCCCCTGCACACTTATTTTGGAGCAAAAGACTTCGTCGTTTCACAATAAATTTACATGCTCATGTAGCAGGTTTTTTGCTGCGGACTGTATAAGGTGAGCCAAAAGTACTATATCTCCTATGTACCTTTCAAATGTAGGTGTTGATAGATCTGAAGTGAACGAAGTATAAGAACAGAAGGTACATGCTATATTAAGAGACTATAGACAACGCTTTAATCCATAATGTCAGTGTGCGCACATTCCAGTTTTACAATAGAGAATTAGTTACTTGAACACGGTGTGAAATTCTTCATTGCTAGTGATGGTACCAAATGCATTTCGAACGGTTTCTTCAAGTTCATCAGTTGTGTGGTAATGAATACTGGCAACTTTCAATTTAATATACCACGACAATGTATTATCTCATGATAATAGATCGGAACTTCAAGGAATCCATCAAGAGGTGCTGGTATCTGTGGAGAAGTCCGGCAAATCCATATGTTCGGAAGTACTCCACGGAGATAGCCTCTCTCGGTGAGCGAATGTGTTGATATTCCATCTTGCTAAAAGCATATTCGATCGAAAGTCCTCCAGCAGTTGATGGCAAACCAGTCTTGTAACTGCTTAGATAGGGTATGTGGTTAACAATGTTGTCAAAGAAATCTGGACCGAACACAGATGTTGTAAGCCATTGAAGCCTAAATCACCAGATGATAATGGTTTACGTTCTTAATGTTCAAAAAAGTGAGATTCCCTACTCCACAGGTAAAGTTTCTCGCTGCTTTTGTGGTGCAGTAGATTGCACACTGACTCCCCTTCCCCCAAATACTTTTCAACGCAAAGAGATTGTTTGGAAAACATTGAGTAATCGCTCATACGTGGGATGTCGTTTCATCCTGTCATCATTTAATTAATTTACAAACGATAATTTGGATAGCTCCAAAACTAAATCTTAGGTCATAATTTCGTGCAATTGTATTTGGACAGCTTGTTAGAAGTCCATTCATCAGATGGAGCTGCCGCTACAATACACGTTGCTTCTCTCGTTGATGGTGAATATAAACGAAGCCTGTCTTTGGTGCAAGCTGTTTTCAAAAATGTTTTCTTCTCCCATCGCAATTGCGTTTATTAGGATGGTAGAGGCTTGTTAAACTTTACAAAAATTCCTTTAAATGCCATTCATTGATGAGCCCTTGTTCTAATTACAACCCTCCATGTAACTCATCGACTGTGGCTCCTGCTATCAGTAATTAAACAAAACAATAAAATAGATTAAATATGATACAAACAATACAACAGTGCCTGCAATGGAACATACAACCGTTACATCACTCTCTGCAATGAAACGTATACAGCGTGAGCAAATATATCTTACATACTGAGGGAGGTAATTATAATGATACTTTCTATTTATCCCATATTTTAGCAATTAGTGATTTAGCCTTTTTTAAAGCGTCCAAATGCTTTCCTTACAAGGTTGCTGATTTTATTATATCTTCTAGAATATATTTTTATATCATCTTGCACAATCCAATATATTCTGCTTTAATTTTGCGTCATTATTAATCTTGATTTCTTTTCTTTTCTTCACAATCAATGTCTCATTGTGGACAGGCCTACTCCGTAAGTAGCAAAAGTTATTACGGTAGTCTATTGAATGGCCTCATCATACGGTGTTTCTTTCTAGCTACTCTTCTCATTCTTCCTCGTCGTAACATTTTCTTCGTCTTTTAGCTGTATTCAACAAAAGTTCAGTTAGCTTCTGAAGTGCACATACGATATCCCACTCGAGTGAAACAAGACGGTTCTTCAGTTCTAACTAAAATACCGCACACTGCTCTTGAAGAATACTTCTAGTCGTCCTACATGATCCTTTCTTTGATCAGTTTTATCTTCAGATGCATTTGCACCTTGCGATTAGATGGTCACTTCCTATGCTGAACCTGTTCCTACATCTGCCACCATCCCCAACACACTTCCTCAACAATTTATATGTATATATTTTTTAAAAATGTCTTTATTGTTTTACGCCATATCTGCCACCATCCTTAACACACTTTCATAAGATTTTCGTTAAGTAATTTTAACTGTATTTATTGAAAACTTACTTCATGTCTGCAACCATCGTCAACACAATTTCTCAAACGCTTCATCACTCTGCACTCTTCCTTAAATCGAAGGACCTGAGTTGCTTTTATTTATACTTTTCAACCTGTGAACATTAAGATCTATTGCAGAGACTCAAAATAGCTAACAGCTTAGTGTTAATGCCATGGTGTTGTCAGTTTAGATTAAGTATTGCACTCAATCAGAGCCTAAATAGCTATTATTAATGTTAGTATTTACGCCGTCTTGTTTAGATAACACGATCTTAGCGATCACAATGAAAATTATGTTTTGTTAACTAAATACTAAGGGTAAATTGGTTCAAAGATGAAATTTACGTGTGCTAAATATTTAATGATTTTCAAAATGATTTTTCTTTGTTTGCTTTACGTTTTCGTGCTCTACCTAAATTACGAAGGATCTGTTATACTATTTAAAGTCAGCATTTGAATCTAACGTAGCTGATAGATCCACAGATCATTATGGACGATTTTATCATTCAGAACAGATCCTCATTACTCTATTCTGCATGGAGGATAACGGACTTTACAATACACCATTACAAGTATGTGCTCAACCCATTAAGAGAATAAGTTTATACATTCTGGTAAATAATATTCTTAAAATATTTTTCTTCTCTAATTAATATAATCTATAACCCAAATATTTACCATTTAATTTTTAAAAAAATCTATGCGAATGCCTACTAAGCTGAAACCTGTGGCCATTGTTACTTACCAGTGCACAGAAGGAACCATTCTAGATGTTGGAATTAGTACTTATTGGAACCCCCTTTGGTACCAATGGAGCTTCAATCCTACGTGTTATGATGTCCAGTAAGTCATTGATGATATACTGAAACAGATGGTACGAAGTGGTTCAGCATGCTCTAGTAAGCGCTGCAGGAACACCAAACCAGTGTTACTTTTCCGCATAGTCCCATGCAACAGTAACACGCGTTTCCAATCGGCCCTCTAGTTCTTCAATCTCAGCAGGAAAATATTTTGATTGATCCTTGAGCCAAGCATCCAGAGTATCAATAGTCTCGAAATCACTGTTAATGTGTTTGTCATGAAAGGTCTTCTTCAGGTTAGGGTACAGATGGAAGTCACTGGAAGCTAGATCTGGGGAATAGGGACCGTGGTGTGTAAATTCAAACCCTGAACCATGAATTGCAACTACAGCAACTTGGGAGATGTGGGCGGATGCATTATTAGAATGGAACAGCACCGCAGACGTTTCTATTTGTTGGCAGTATGTAATTCGGCAATTAGGATTGCAAAATAAATATCTGTGACCGTCTTTCCCTGCCGAGATAATCGATCAAAATAATTCTTTCTTCACCCTTCTCAAAATAGATCCCATCACTTTGCCCTTTGGTGGTTGGATTTTAGATTTCTGGGTGGCATGGAGTTGGTGTGCTTTCATTGCACGCTTTGTCATTTACACTCAAGATCAAAGTGGTGAACCCACGTTTCATCCATGGTGATACATCTCAACAAAATTTCTCGTTTGTCAGTCTTGACTTTCTGCAACAGGTCCCGATTTGTCACACAACTTGTCCTCTTTCGGTCGACCGTCAGCTTTCCTGGAACCTGCCACCCTTTTTCATTAACAAATGTTAATCAGTAAGGAAATGTACACTTCTAGTTGATTAGCCACGTGTGTCTACCATATTAAGGTCTGCCAAAATGATTTTTTTGCCATCATTTCTGGCGTGGTGACAGTTGCAGATGGGCCACTACCATGAGCATCTTCACAAGCCTGTCGACCACATTTACATTTACGACACTTTCGTTTCACTAAACCATATAAGGGGCTAGGGTCCCCAAGATTTTCCTCATATCAGCATGAATGTGTTTGGGTGGTTCATGCTGTTTTTGTTTAAATATTGTACCACTCCTCGGAGCTCTGAGTTTTTTCAGACTACACTTCTTACAGATCAACAACGGTTCCTGCTGTTCTGCCAACCTTGATTGCGATGTCATTGTCACATTTGGGTGCCTAGGTCCTTGTACTCCGAACGACTGTACGTTTTAGGCATGTGTCGGTCACAGTTGACCCTATTTTGGATCTTCTGAGATTTTATAGTCCAGTTTGAACTGTAATTATAATCTTGTTAACAATGGCTGATGTTATTATATTTCTGGTGACCGCAGTGACTGAGTGGTAGAGCGTTCACCTCTGGTGCATGGGGTCCTTGATTCGATCTCAGCTCGCGGCAAGTGAGCTTTTTGGTGGATAAATACCATGGGCGTTGGTTTTCTGAGGGTTCTCCCGTTCCCTCCCACTTTCTTCATTCCACCATTTCATTTAGTTCTCATCATCACTGTTTCTTTTAGCCTAGCGGGCATAACCGTGGGGCGTAAAACTTCATTTTTTATAAAGATTTTATTTTTCTGTTACCGTATGTTTCACCTCACTCTAGCACAGGGACGTAAAACTATCAGACTTCATTTCATTTTCACTCTAGCACACTGCCAATATCCAATTGTGTGATCTTGAGTAAACTTCTTCTGCAGCTCACAGCCACATCCGGGCGTTATGCTGCCAATTAGTGTACTACATATTCACACCAGTATACAGACAAAATCTCCTGTCCAAAACTTAGCCGCCCAAAATCCCCAAGACAAAATCTCACGATATCAGAACATCGTCGCCTAAAATCTCTCGATGCCAAACTCTCGCCTCCCGAAACCTCGTAAGACCAAAATATCGCATAGCTACAATCTTGCGTGGCTAAAATCTCGTTACCCAAACCTTGTTGCCCAAAATTTCGCTTGACTTAAACATCCCGGAATAAATTTTCTCCTGTCCAAAAATTATCTCGCGGGACAAAATCTCATTAACAATTTACTCAATGAGTTGAGTTGATTTTGAGATTAATGTACCTTTCAGCAACGAGGGTATATGAGACGGGACCTACTGATTAATGTGGAATACGAACCACATTAGTTTCCACCGTGAATCGAACTGGAGTCTCCGACACCAAAGGCGCGTACGTTAACGGCTTAGTCACGAAGGAGCTCAATTTACTCAATGAGTTTCTAGGGTCAATTTCGAAAATAATAATAATAATAATAATAATAATAATAATAATAATAATAATAATAATAATAATAATAATAATAATAATAATAATAATAATAATAATAATAATAGTGAGAAAGAGAAGAAAGGCTTAAGTGCAAGGGCTCCAGAAACGCTCATTTTAGACACTAGAAGCAGGCCCGAAACCAGCCACAGAGATTTGTGGGGACCAAATCATCAAAAATTCTCTTACAAATATCTAAATTGTTTCTTTTTTCTGTTGAGGACTGGAGGGGCCATGAAAAGTTATAGGGGGGCAGGTCCCCTATAGCCCCCTCTAGTTGCGGGCCTGACTAGAAGCGTAAAAAATGACGGGTTGAAAATATATGTAATTCTAAAATAAACCAAATGAAAAGAAATCCATCGAATCTAGTTTCATCCTTCATTTGTTTTCTCCTAAAAAATTAAGGACCAAGCTCATGCGATCTAGATCAAAGTTAATATGGTGATAAACCTTAACCTGCTATATAAAAGAGTATGAAATATTATATTGTGCAGGTTTTCGTTTTCGGAGTTGTGGGCGGTCAAATTTTGCAGGTCTTTGTAGGTCAAAAAAGAATCCGTAAAATGCTAGACTTGGAGTCTCTTAATTTAAGGGCCATATCCATAGTCGACCGCGTAGGAGTCCCTTAGACAAACCGTACCTTTGGAATACCTCAACCTTCTCCTTGACTGTTCAATACATAAAGCTTCCAAAGTGATCCCTCAGGTACGGTTAACACTGAGAGCTGGTAGATCTAGGCACACGTCGGGCGAGACTAAAATGTTGTTTTAAAAAGTTGAAGGGAAAACTCCGAAGCTCAATTCTACTGTGATAAAGCATTAATATCACAAGCAGCATCTGCATAGATAAAATGTATGGCATAAGAACTTTGTCCTTGAAATACAAAAATGTAACTTTGTAAATTAGGAATAGTTAGTTAGTTTTTAATTTTTGGGTAAAGCCTGTTAAATCGCAAAAAGAAATGAGGAAGATATGTAACTAGCAAACCTGTTAGACTGTAGTTTTATAATAGAGATCCCACTAGAAATAAATTACATATACTATGTCTTTTTGACCAAGTCAACTCATAGTATTTTCGAGAATGTATTTTATGAACAATTTTCCAGTAAAGGTTAACCTTAGGTGGGGTTAAAAGTTGTATCTATAAATACAGTATTGTCTTGGCAAAATTCCATGCAAACAGCGTAGAGCTTATTATCTACTTATTCATAATGTTATCAACCTATTGCGTAGAATTTTATAAGATACATGCATACTTAGCTACAAATAGTGAAAGCCACTTGTCTCAAAACCACGCACCACACTTTTCAAGCTGCTCACTACAAATTATTTTTGCATCTTTTACGGTTTATGCCAAAGTGAAGCTGGAGGGCTATATCGAGGTGCGTCCGCAGGGAACAGAGAACTTGCGATGGTGGGTATACGTGTAAGCGAATAAGTACGAAAAATATGGTATTTATTCCGAAGTTAATCATCTGCTTGGATTTCAACAGAAAGCGTAATAACAGCTAGTAAAATTTCAAGATCATCAAGATCTAGGACCGCTATAAAAGGGTACACTAGAGCAGGGTAGGGTACAGTAGAGTAAGATAAGAATGGTAGAGTTGAGTTAGCTTAGGGTTAGGAAAGTCTGCGTCCATTTTGTCAAAATTAATAGAGTGTAAGTTCTCGTCTCTGCGTACGGATACCAACCGGAGTGTCTCTGTACACCTCCAGCCATGTTCGGAATACAAATGCTCGTTACTTTCCAACAATCCAACCATATGGTAGCCTTTCGGGAAGTAATTCCTCCGCTTGCCTAATAGTTCCATGATTATATCCGCTTATTTAAAAAAAAAAATAAAAACACGTTTCGCTCTACTTACCTATTATCAAGCACACAAACGAGCAAATTATTCATTTCTCCCCGGTAAATTTTTAAAATTTTGCTGAAAAAGGACGACCAACTTTGGAACTTGATCCCAAAATATGTACCAATCTGTAGTAGATGGTCACTACAAGCTAGTTTTACATTATAATTGCATAATTATGAACCATACAGTACTTTTTAACGCTGTTTTCTATAATCACAGATTACTGACATGAGTAACGAATATATTTTGAGCAATTGCAGTGCAAAGCAGGAGGAGGATGTTTTCCACACTTGTCTTTCCTTATGCACACACCAAAATCGCTAACGTGCTTGCTCCCGCGGACAAAATCACGCAAGACCCCTCAAATTGTGCCTTCTTGGAATCGAAATAAATACAAACTTAGTTTGTGTTGGCCACTTGGTACAGATTCGTACGTGATCTTCGCACTTATTGTATTTATAACATGTAAGTTTGCAAGCATATTATAAATGTGTAAGCAGCTTGTAGACAGGTAAGAAACTAAGAATGCAACATTAGAATATCATAAGTGAAAAAAAAAATGGATGGTAACGCTCCTCAACTTTACCTGTGCTAACTAGGAAATGTAGGCAAACGCCAACAGGAAAAAGAATGTAAAAGACATTAGAATAACATTTTCACCATGAAATATGTATAACTGTTCAATCCATTTCCCCCATCAGTGATGATTCCATATATTTTTTTGATGGTGAGGAATTTCAAAAAATGAAATGAAATGAAAGGAAATATTTGAGTTTTACGTCCCGCGGTTACATCGGCTAGGCTAAAGGAGACGGTGATGATGAGAAATGAATGAAATGGTGAAATTAACAAAGTGGGGGAAACGAGAGAACCTCGGGAAAACCCACGTACACGGTGTTTGTCCATCACAAAGCTCACATGGCGCGAGGTGGGATCGAACCAGGGACCCCATGCACCAGAGGTGAACGCTCTACCACTGAGCCACCGCGGCCCCGTGAGAAATTTCGCAATATACATTTCAATGAAATGTATTACTAAAGAAAATATTGGCAACCCACATTGAGCACGATTGGATATATAGTCCCGAAGGAATTCCATAGCTTTCAGGGAGAAATTATCCCGGCAGACCCCTGAAATCACCACTGGAACTCATAACTCTTAAGCTAATCTACAATCTAATCTAAAATCTACTACCAATATTGTAACACCAAGTATCACTCGGTTATTTTATTTCAGTTAGAATTTATTAATCCACTCTTTGATCTTGTATTCAATATTTGTAATAACGGGAGCAAAATATCTTGCAATCTTCCTTCAAGAATCGGTATATATTTTTAAATTGGTTCTCATCAAAATGTCATTCCTTATCGCTTAATCAGTTCAACTAATTCGATAAACTCATTAGCATATTCAAATATTTGGTTTGCACGGAGCATATGCATTTTATACAACAACAGGAACTGCTACGGGCTAGCAAAGGGTGTGTTGAAGCACCCTCAGTCATTCCCTTGACTTACGGGGAGGTTGCGGGCTTGTTTGATCTTGCAGGAAAACCCTGTAACGCAAATTATCAAGTTTCCCGTACGTAGCCCCTAAGTAGCCCGCAAAATAACTATGCATACGATTCTTAGACTTCTCAACTATGCTATATATAAGTATGGGGAGTCTTATAGAACGACTGTGTCTGTCCGTCTATTCGCCTGATATCGACAGGTCTAAGAGCAAATAACTGTAAGAAATAGCGAAAAGCTACTTTCTAATATGGGTTGAGCGTGTCCAGATAGGGTTGATGTGTCTTTTTCTCTCTGTTCCAACCGAAAGTGACAGAAATCTACTGCTTTCGGTTTAAATATTAGTCACAATGGAGGAAACACAGTAAAAGTGACAAACCTTCTTTTTATATGGATTCTGCATCTCAAGGACACATAAAAAATCCTATCTCAGCTCGTATTACTCTACCAAAACGGGAAGAGGCTGAAATTGACTGCAACTTCCGCTTTCAATATTGGTCCTCGTAGAGCAAATTGGTAATAAATATTGAAAAAAGGTTTTTCTAATATTAATTTAGTGTCTCGAAAATAGGTTCAATTTTGGTTCTAGCTACTCTATTGTAACCGGAAGTGCCAAAAAATCTACCATTTCCGGTTTTCAACTTTTATCACTATAGAGGAAGAACGGGAAGAGACGGCAAGATGTTTTTTTTTTTTTTTTTTTTAAATATGGATTCAGAATTCCTAAAACAGATACCATCTAGGCTCTTAACCCTCTATTGAAATTGAAATTATGATAGACATTTACACAGAGGGGAAGAGTTAACTAACGTATCGTGTCATGCTGTGCCCAAATCACTTCAGAAATTTTTGTCATGTTATTGGAGACTGCAGAAATAGCCTTCAGATTTTCATAACAATTAATGTCAGCAATGTTGGATACTATCTACGAAGTAGGCGTTTTTCTATGGTTCTAGATTAATGGAACATCATGTACGCATGAACAATATTATTAAATTATCAGGCATTCTGTAATTTTCTTTTTTTTATTTTATTTTCCATTCGTTCACTTAATTACGCAATTGTATCTGGCAAATAAACAATACCATCAAGTAATCACATAATGTCTTAATGTAGTATCAGACATGCAAATCTGTTAATATATGTACTCCAAAGGATATTTGCACATGCGACGAAGCTATGTACGGTACTACCAATTAGTTCTAGATCAGATAAACAAGCAAATGCTTAGAAAAAAATGGTAGATATAAGTATCGATCTATGTGAATTCGTTATTCTTCAAAATTCAGCATTACTAATTGAACATAATGAACTTTAATTGTTTTCGTTTCCTAAACAAGAAGATCCTAGATTCAGATTCTTGTTTTGAATAGAATTTAACGTGCGTTGTATACATTGGGGTTATATGAGACGTTGACTTGCAACTGAAAAATGAGGCCCAAACAAGTAGGGACGTATTATATGTTTGATTTCAAAGGAAGCCGATTTTTATGGTACCTTATTATGAGCCGTGTAAGTATAGATCATATAACGTAGTCGATAAGACATCTATTTGCCAACTGGGTGGCAAGGGATCTATTTCCGGTGGGGGTGGTAAATAGTGTTGTTCATGAAACGAGAACGAAAAATAAGATTTTCTCATCTCGTCTCGATTCTCGGAAAGCTTTGTTTGTCTCGTCTCATTTTGTAAATTTGTGTATGTACAAAGCTAGTGCTCTGATTTTTAAAAATCAAATTTCATCTAGAAGTTAACAGAATCCTTCTCGTCACGAGAGATTCACGAAGGGTGTGATATAATAACATTTAAAACCATATTTATTATTGGAGTGTATTGTGTAATAATTTTAACGTATTTTTTAACGTTGATAAACGCACTTCATTATCTTCGTATAATCACCTTATAAATTGATTATTTTTATATTACCAATCATGTAACTCTAAAACAGTACGTAAGATCTAAGACCTGAGTGAACTCGTGTTGCTCACAAAACTCGAAAGATTTCTGGTCTTGAATTTGAAAAACTATCGTCTTTTGGGCAGCACTAGCGGGAAATTTATCTCTTTCTACCCTCGTTCCAATAAGGTTCTCACATTCACCCACCTCTTTAAAATGGGTACCTGGACACCACCACTACAATATTATACATCACCTCTATGAATGCCGAAGTCAAGAAAGTGTGTAGCTTCTACCTTCATATGACGGCCCTTGGGCATTCATAGCATGTCCCGTAAAAGAGGGGGCTACCACTAATTTATTATATAGGGTCAATGCAATATAGTACTGCAAAATCGTCCCCCTCCTTGAAATCAAACAATACAGCCTGACGTAGTGACCAGGCTACTGGCCGGGTTTGAATGTGGAATTATCACATCAAAAATTGCAATCTGTTATGGAAAGTTACAGTAAAACTCCATATTATAATAACATACAAATACAATAATACATGAAATAATAATAATAATAATAATAATAATAATAATAATAATAATAATAATAATAATAATAATAATAATAATAATAAATTCGTTTAATGTAAATAGTTTTAGTTCTGCTCGTGTTGGTTTTCGTACTCTGGGATAAAGACAGTTCAAACTAGTGCAGATTTACTCATAGGTATCACCACAAGGAAAGAAAACAATTTCTCAACCAACACTACTGCCGGGAAGTATGTACCCAAAGAGACACTGATGAAATTATGGTTGCATACTTGTAAGGGGCATGAAAATCCTTAAAATTTTTTCCTTCACATTGGAAGCAACGTTGTCTGTTGTTTGTGATTGCGTTACGGGAAAAGGGCTAAACACTTTGACATAAGTGTTGGCACTGTTAATACCCAGATCGAGCTATTTTTGTCATGTTACTTTGATTAAAGGGCGCATCCTAATAGAGGTTTCAACATTTGAACAGAAAATAAGAGTATCTCATGGGTTTGTATCATTACACTTTCAATGAATTGCGCATCGTAAGAGGGAGGGGTTTAAATTTTTTCCCTAAACTTATTTTCCCCTGAGAAGAATAAGCATTTCAGCTAGTCAATAGTAAAAACTAATAAAATCATAAGAAACATTTTAGGTAGGAATGTGTATCAACTGGACATGCATATCAACTCATTATTTAAGGATGTCTTCACACAATTCACTACTTTTCGAAACAAGTAACTCACTTTTGCCTTGGTATTCTGAATTAAGTTCGAAAACTGTGCGCTTTCATCGGAAGTCGAACCCGGAATAAATTGTGTTGAAAATTCAAGTATGTGGGAGCACATGTGAAAATTCTATAAATATTTTTAAAACGTTACTACAAATACGTAGAAGGTTTGGCAATTGTTTTAATAATTTTTGACTATTCTGATACATAAACATAGATAAAAAAATGTTTGCCATAACCAACTATACTAGCCACCAAAACGTAGAAGACAAACTAGGTGGACTGATTTTAGTGGAGAACTCGAGAGAGTGTACTAGTGACGAAGGAAGAGGGCAAATTCTACTCCTCCATCCTCGTAACGAATTTGGTGAGTACAGAGCTGGTCAATGACTTGATAAACGCATTGTTATATACGACTATAATTGCTAATCTTTTCTTCTGCCAAAATTCCACTTCTTGATTTGAATATGATTAGATACTGTCCAAAAATAGCCAAAAGGCCACAACACTAGTTTTGGGTATTTAACTAAATCTGATGTCTCGAGTTTTATTTAGTAAATTAAATCATAACCAACTAAGTTAGATAAATTATCAGCATAATCTGTATTAGTGGTTAAGTTCAATAAGAGCATATATTCATTTAGCCCCATAACTAGATATGTTCTTCATTATCGGAGGTATGTGTAGGTGAATACTTGTATGTCAGTGTCCGGATTTCGATTCCGATTAGCTGACATACGATAATATTGTATAAACACAGTAAATGAGGAATATATATATAAAAAAAAGAATTAGATGAGAAACCCAAATTGGAAATAATACAACAATAATTTTATATTAACGTAGAACATTCCAATCTCACTAACAATTTTCTTTTTCATTTCTGATCCCATAAGCACAAATCTTCCTTCGTCTGTTTCTTCGGCATTAGAAAAGAATTTTCCTTTGTTGTTGCGTGTTGCTTCCCCGTAGGAGAAACTGTTGTTCCCGTTGCGTGCATGAGAACCAGGTCATGAGAGTGCTGCCATCTATCTTAGCAATTAGCGTGCAACGTTTCCTTCTCTCGTTTTAATATTCTTCATAAGAACACTACCGTACAGAAGCAGTGATTCAGTAAGCAGGAGGGGCTGTGGTATCCCCCTCTATTACTCTGCTTTTTTACATCCAATGGCGGAAGCGTTATCCCAGTCATAATCTTTTGTGACCACCAACCTACCTACGACATTCTATCGTTATTTCAACCCTTTTTCCTGTTTTCTGCTCCCCTTTTCTTCGTTAATGCCTTTCTGGATGCATCTTTATCTCAAACAACATCAGAATTTGTTTTACCTCTCGTAAAAGAAATAAAATCTTGAAATTCTAAGCACACCAGAACATCGGGTTTTCTGATCACGTCACCGTACCGTTAAAAGAAGGGAGATTATGTACTGGATTTTCCCCGTTAGTGATCAAGCTATTTTACCTTTAACATTTGAACTTCTTCAGACTAAAAGGCAACATATTGTCGAAAACTTAAAGATAATCATGGAAGCAACTAAAAAATTGTTTCACATTTATTTGTTCTTAACATTTAAAACATCAATGCTACTGATTTTGGATTCACTATTGTCCTCTATGTAGTGAGGAATATATCATTTGTATAAATTCATTTCAATCAATAAATTGTACAGTTACCAGAACAAATCTTCAGTATGACACAAATGTTATATATTTGTTTCAAATTTATAAAGCCATGTCAACAGCAAACCCTCTTGAATGCGATAATTAGTTTCCAATAATAGCGCATTAGCACATATTGACTGATTACCTTAGCAATAAATTCAATGCATGAGTACATCAATAGATTTCCTTACTATTTATTTTTCCATATAGTATTCTTAAAGAAACTGCTATATTATGCTCTTACATAATCACAATATCAGCTTTGTATTCAAATAGAATAAGATCAAAATAGAAGTCGAGTTGAAAGTCCTTTGTGTTAAACGAATCCAATGACTTGATAAAGACATTTTCACTTCATCAGTAACCATTTTGTAACCCTTTCGACCTATGTAGTTAATTCTTCATTTTTCGGAAACATATCTTTCACGTGCGGCCGAGAATAAAACTTGAGGACGCTATAAACAAATATGAACAAATTGATAGAGCTTAGCTCACGAATCTCTGCCGCGATTGACGGCAATGAAGAATTAGAATCGCGGCAGAGATTCGTGAGCCAAGCTCTACATTACTTATTTTTACGAGCGTTTCAAAAATTGACAAGACGTCAATAAATATTGCTAGTAAATACTGATTAAGCGAATCAATAGTATACTAATAGGAACTAATTATTGAAGTATGTGGGTGAATTAGAAAGAAAAAACTTATTAATGAATTAAAAAGGAACACATATAACTGGAACAATTGTAATTCATAAAGAACCATTAAATAAATTAATGGGACCATGCTTGCCATAATAGACCAAATTACTTGTATAGTAGAATTGCAGGCGATTGTCTAGTCCTGAAGTTTCATTGCTCTGTATAAATTGTACGGGTGATTAATTTTTTCAGAGCTCCCTCGGGAGAAAGTTGTTAGCGTCTGCGTCTTTGGTGTGGGAGATCCGTTTCGAATCCCGACGGGAGCTAATTTAGTTCGGATTCCGCATTAAGCTGTAGACATGACTCATATACCCTCGCTACTGAAAGGGATGCTAAAAAAATACTAATCCAGCCAACCAATTTCTTCTCCGGTGTGCTTACAATGTGAGCCGAAAGATAACATGAATACATTACAGAAATTACTTTGCAACTAAGAAGCAAGCTGTACAACTATAATATTAGGCCTAGAATTGAAGACCTCGGTGCAAGATAGGGACATAAAGTATTTTTCTGATTTTGTGTTTTACACTGAAATATATGGAGAAAAATCTCTTTCAGTCTGTATAAGAACGGTACAGCTCCAACCAATATTCCATAAGATATTAAAGGAAAGGAGCTGTAACAGGCTATGCATCGGGGAAGGAGCTGTAATAGTTTGTGATTCCTGAAAAAAAAAAAAAAAAAAAAAAAGCGGAGTTGACATTTTCTTACACCAAGGTCTTCAATTGTCAATTTATTTCCAACAAAATTATAAGCAAAGCTATGGTAATTAGCGCCTCTAGCAAATATAACCGCTTAATTGGAAACCGCTACACCTTATTTGCACTGACGGAAGTCATCCCAGTAAGCCATCCCAAATTTGTAGTATGGCGCTCACTAACAGTCAATTTTCCTACTTCACTGATCACATTGGCTCATTATTACGTTCCGATTAGTATCGTCAACTTTATCAGCAATTTCATTCTACAGCAATCTATTACACCATTTAAGAGTCTCTATCACTGTGAAATTAAAATACCGCTAATTTTACAGTATGTGATATCTTCAAATAGATGAAAGATAATCGAAAAGTGGATCAAGACGTCCTTAGACGATGTTATTTTGCATGAGGTACCGTTATCACGAGTCACCTAGTAGCTTTTCGTTTGCTGTTATTTAGAAACGCGAAAATAAATGCCGATTTTCTAAATGGCTGGAAATCGAAAGCAGATAAATCAGTCGTGATAACGGAATCTCACGGAAAATAATACTGTCTAGGGAGGTCTTGTTCCACTTTTCGATTATCTTTTATATATTTGAAGATATCACATAATTACTGTAAAATTAGCGGTATTTTAATTTCGCAGTGATGAGGCCTCTTAAATTATATAATATTGTTCGAGTTCAACGGGAAGTAATTTGTTCAGTGGTTAGAGATATACAAACAGTAGATATTATTGAGCTGAACAAAACGATATAAGAGAGAGTAAAACCTCATGCGTAGTTTTCGAGAAAGTGGAGAAAAATTCAATTAATTTGTAAACCTAAAAATTGATGCTGTATGACAACCATGACACTTATTGAAGTGAAACTGATATTGAGAAATATCTCATATCAACGTCTTCATTATTATGGTAACAGTATGGTTAATTAAGAAATTGCCCAAAATTATCATTAGATCTTAAATTTTCATTTATCTTTACCTATAATATTACCCCAATATTGGGTATATACCAATCGATAGACCACATGAAGATTAACAAAATGACATGCTCGAGGACAGGGGCACACCCACGGGGGTCTGGACCCCCCAAAACTCGACTAACATTTACATACTTTCTTAATATAACTATACTTGTTTAACAGAGAAATAATCGATGTATCCTAAACATTTTATTTTACACCTTATTTGCACTCTTCCTTTCCTTCTAGCTTCTGAACATATAGGTGGTAAAATTTAACAATTATTTATCGTCTATTCCGGTGCAGAATTACACAGGCTTAATACAACATAGACGTATTGAACCTCTTCCCCGAAGAAAAAAAACGTTGGATCTCTCCCAACAGAAAGTTATGGGTACGTGTCTGTCCAAGGATAAATTCTGATGCGTAGTTGTCAAGATTATCGAGAAAAAACTTATGTTATGTCCTAAAAGTATGTCGTTGGTTGGCGATTGATAGTTTTTCCTGCTGGATTATTTGTTTATTTATACTCTGTATATGTAATTTAAAAGGTACAGTCTTAAAGTAAAGTAGCAGATTGTACCCGATTGTATTTCTCTTCTTTTAATGGTGACACCCCTAAGCTTACATCTATTCCTAACAATGATAAACATAAAATCTAGCAGCTGGACAGAAACTTCTGGTGGAAAAAGCATGAACTCTGTGTTGGCACAGAAGAAATCATGTTGGTACGACCACTGGCGCAAATGCCGGGGGGAATGAGGGGCGCATGTCCCCTCCAATCTTGGAACTGGGGGTACTGTTCCCGCAACAATCCGATTGCAAATGTGTTTTTGGGTGAAATGGGATGATTTTGTCCGATTGTCACAAAGGAAAGTGAGATGAAATTGATGTCCCCCTAGAATAAACCTCAAATCTGCCCGTCCCCCGATGTTGAAGACAACTCTGTCCCTCTCATCTTCCACAGCATTGTTTTTCAACTTCATAAATATTTTGAACATCGCTAAAAAACAAAGAACAGCCTTACCCGTCCCCCTCAATGTTGAAGACAGATTTGCGCCGCTGGGTACGACTGGCAGGGCGGTGGCTCTGTACAAAAGTTCTTCCGAAAGGACATAGACTTGCACGTTCTATCATTAAGCTATTATTACTTTAAAGTTTACTTCACCTTTACCTTCATAGGGCTAAAAACTGACTGCCTTTTTTTACGAAACAAACTCTTGTACTCTTTTTTATATCCACTTTGTCCCACATTCTTTTGTGGGTGTAGCAAACTGCTACATTAGTTGAGACTCTTTTGGGTCATAGTTAACCTAAGATACGTCTTCAGTTTCCACAGAGTACTAAAACTGCACTTTACTCCACAATTTGAAGCTGGGCATAGCCTCATTAGAACTTCAACATTTGAAAATAACTCCCTAATCTCTTTGGTCACTTAAATCAATACTTTCTTAATCTCTTTTAAAGACTTGACTTCGTATTGGGTGTGAAAAAGATTCAGTTCTGTTTTCAACAACCGAGTCTTGATCTCTGGGTAAGAATCCACTAATTATCCTTCCTTTTGAAGCAGCACCTTCTCTAGCATTACCTGTTTTTCCAATATCTTCTCGGTTGAGTATTCGAGTTTTGAGTCCTGCCACAGCAATGTAAATTATTTGAAAGAACTTACGTCTGTAATGCTCTTCTGGTGAAATAAAATCATGCTTATCAATGTCTTCAGAGAACCTCTTGGTCACTCTTTTGAAGTATTGGGGAAGGGGGGGGACAAAAACAGTTTTACAAATATTGGGGGGACACTTCCCCAGTGTCCTCGATGGGGTAGACGCCCATGGAATTTACCATCTGGCACGTAATTTTGTTTACTTCAATGTGAGCTATCGTTTTTTGGGCAACATTATAGTTAAATAGTTTTTCACTGTTATTTGAAAAATCCGATCAAAGATGGTATTCACTAGTTTGTGTAGGGTGGAAATGTCAGTTACATCCCATGCAACAATAATGGCATCTTTCAAAGACTCGATATTACCGTATTATCTACCTTCAACATGCGCTTCCGACACAACACACTTCAAATATTTTCCATTGGATTAAGATCCGGCACGATTGCAGACCAATCCATTGCATGCACTTTTTTGCGCTGAGATTATTCTTTCGTTGAATTAGCCATATGAGTAGTGTAAATCCTATTGAAACATCCACGAAGATCCATAGCGAAAGGAAGCAGGCTATCTTCTAGCACAGTTTGATAGTCAGTGGCCTTCGTATGACAAGAAAGGAAAGCTAGATTTGTTTTACCATGAGGATCAAAACATCCTAGATCATTATAGACTTACTACCTTGTTGCCATTTGGAAAAGATCTGTTCCTCTTTTTCTCAAATCATGCCAATAGCATAGCCGCCCACCTGGCCCGTCCAAATTAAATTTCTTTTCATGACTGAAGAGATTACTCACCACCATTCTTTCTTCCAATTCACATCGTCTTTCACCCAACTTAACTTTCTTGTTCTTGTGATCGGTTCTGAACCAATATGGTTGATTTGTGTACGTTAATGGTAGGATCAAGTAATAGTTATTCTAGATTTGTACTTCCACCACTAAGCCCACACGTTACACTTTTTATTTACCTCGGTGTTAGTTTTCGTGGTCTTCTAGTCGACTTTGTTTCCAGAATTTGTTCCCAGGTTCAAATAATTATTCTTCACACACGCAGAACACCAAAATTTCGTAGGGGGCCGCGGTGGCTCAGTGGTAGAGCGTTCACCTCTGGTGGTTGGGGTTCCGGGTTCGATCCCAACCCCCGCCAAGTGAACCTTGTGGTGGACAAACACCGTGTGCGTGGGTTTTCTCGGGGTTCCCCCGTTTCCTCCCACATTCTTTATTCCACCATTTCATTCATTACTCACCATCACCGTCTCCTTTAGCCTAACCGGCATACCGTGGGACGTAAAACTCAAAGATTTCATTTCAAAATTTTCTAGCTATAGCTCTGTCTGACGTTCCTTCAGTATTATAAGTGGTAATTTTCTCCGTTTCACTCCAACCCATTTTGGTATTTGTCAGTTCTATATGCGAAAAACACGGAATACTGTGATGTGAATCACACTCAACCTATTTTCCTTCTTGCAAGGCCTGATAGCGTCTCCAACCTTCACCAGTGCACAAATGGACTATTGCAGACACGTTTTCTCAAAATGACCCCAACATACTTTAAATGAAAGAAAATCTTTCAGTTTAATGTTGCACAATTATGCCCTTGAGGTAAAGGAAAATGGATGATTAAGGCAAGTGAATGATTGTGGAAAAATTAGTGGAATAAGAATGTAGAAGGAAACGGGAGTACCCACGGACACAATGTCCTCCACCATGAGCGTATTTGGCCGGAGATTGAACTAGGCACCACATGCACCAGAGGTAAGCACTCCATTATTGAGCCACCGTGGCCACCACTAACTTACTTTAAAACCTTTGTAATGAACGTATGATCATTTTAACTGTAAAATCACCATTATTAAAAAATATATGTAATTTGGTATGCGTTTGACATGATATAGGACACTACGATTATCATTACTACTACTTTTTAATATAAATAATCTAAAAATTGTGTTCCTTGTAGAACCAACAGATACACAAAAATATATTTTTTAAAAATACATTATATCCTTGACATTTGTTTTTCAATTTTATGAATTTTTTATTTTATTTTATTATGAATTATCAGTTTTGTCTGAAAACAGTTTTTTCATAATAATAGATTAATTTCCCGTACATTTTACTTCATTTTATGCTGCTAAGATGAAAAGTTTTATCGAAATGAGGCGCAGACTCTGCTCTTAAATGTTGGTGGATATTTTATGTCAAAATAATTATGAGTTGATGAAATTTGTGCCTATAGAATATGCATGTGTGATCAGATTTTTCTAGGGTTGTAAGTAAATAATAAATAAATCGTGTTTCTTTGAGTTTCAAATTGAACCTCAGACGGTGAATAAAGTGCTGGCCCATAAAATAGTTGTATTATGTACATATGTCATTTTGAAACAGATAGTGATTGTTTCTTGATCCTAAGTATTTGGTCTGATTACCAATTAATATTTTGATTTTACACCTCATATCTCTCTCTCTCTCTCACACACACACACGCACACGCTTAATCCTTTATATTCAATAGATTTTAACATTACAACACATATCATCACTAAATCTTAAGCAAAATATATGCTGATGATGTTTTCGTTCTTAGCGTAAAAATTACCTTTAAGTGATTCACATGTTATAATGTTCTTTTAGTAGTAAACTACCTTATATTGATCGGTTCACGGTTGGTTCTATTATTTAATGGGAACGACTTGTGTAAAAAAAATTTATAATTAGTAACATCAAACGTTGCTTTACTAATCCTAGCCTCATTATTACTTCATAACAGGGTATAAAATCAATAATCTTCATTTTGTGTCGTTGGGCTCCTGAAGGTCGAACGAGATCTTTCAGTAATAAAGGGCAACGAAAATTGTAATTATTCACTTTTGATGTAGAAAGAGAGAATCTTTGACAAGATAACATTCTGGGTTCTAGAAATACCTTTGATAATCGTTCTTCCATTCTATGTCAGTTCTGAATGGTATAATCAATGCTGTGATTTAAAAAAAAAAGAAAAAGAACATTTTTGGTGGAAATCTGAAGATCTTCCTTCCAGAAGCTTCGTAGTTGTAACTCAACCTACTCGCGCGGGTGATCATCTGACCACACATCTTAAATATCTTCTACGTATCATTTGGACGGGTGAAAGTTAAAGTGGTGTAAGTCATATTTTCTTTTCTATTATTTGGACGGGTAAAAGTTAAAGTGACGTGAGTCATATTTTCTTTTGTCTTATTTTGGCGGGTAAAAGTCACAGTGATGTACGTCATATTTTTTTCTCTTATTTTGACGTGTGAAAGTTAAAATGGTGTAAGTCATATTTTCTTTTCTATTATTTGAACGGGTGAAAGGGAAAGTGAAACAAGCGGTATTTTCTTGCCTGTCTAACACCACTTTTCTGATTTTTTAAAAACTGTATCTTTCCTCAGTAAAATTTTGACAGTCATTTGTTGAAATCTGCCATCTTTCAGAATGAAGCTCTGACTTATTTCACATTTTCTGTTAAGAGATTGAATTATTTAGATCTGATTTTTGTATCTAACAAGTAAGTCATTTTCACCCTTGACAAAGTGATTTACACCAATTTGATGTTCACCCATCCATTTAATGAGTTGTTATTGTAAGATTCCACTTTCGTACCTATCTCAATTTCTTTATTATTAGTATATTTAATTCAAATAGCTTTTTCTATAAAAAATGCTTTGAGAAGCCCATAAGTCCTATTTATTTCTATGAACTATCAATATGTATACTTTCATATACATTCATATGAACCGAAGAAGTGCTTTTACATACGAGGATTTTTAATTTTCTGAGTATAAATTCCGACAAGAACAGATTCTATAATTTCATCCAATTTCCCTACTAATATCGTTCTTCTTCGCGACCACTGTCTGTAAAAGTAATTAAAGAAGTACATTCTCTCAGTTAACATTATTATTAATAATTAAAATATTACGTAAAAGTAGATAGCCATTCAAATTGGCTTTTGGTACTCGAAATGCTTAGATCCATCGAAATTCATTAACTCAATTTTCTCCTTATTAACAATAGTTTCTTCACTGTTATTGTGGTTAGAAAGCACGAAATGAATTTGAAGTTTTGAAATTACAAATATAACTAATTTTTTTCATGCCTTTTGAAAATAACACATTTTATCTTTGTTTCCTACATTTTATTAATTTAAATTATCCCTCTAATCTATTCATATTACATAGTTCTGTTTATTTCTTAACAGGTTACGACCAAAGTAAGTTCTTCGAGTATCTAAGTTCTTCGAGTATTTATTTAGATAGCTATTCGCGAAAAAAATTCAAAATTGTTCAGAGAATATTCTAAGCACAACACTTTGAGCATGACTTTCTTTGTATTGATGTTCAAAAATTTTATATATGAATAAAATATGTTAATGAATTAACGCCTAAAATCATCTAATATACTACATTAACTTTTTTGTTTAAAAATAACTATGAAATAATTTGTCTGTTGGGTCTACGTAGGATTATCCAATGTCTCGGGATATGGATGTAAGAGTATTATCTCTAGCTCACGCTCAAACTGCCCGTAGTCCGATTTCAAGCTATAGAAATTTCTTGTAGATAAAATTATCTCTGTATGCTTTCTCGAGGGTCTCCAGTGTTCATTCTCTCCACATAACTAATTCTTCTTCCATCCTTTATAGTATTAGCATAATGTCATGCGTCTTCCTTTGCCTACAAGATGCAATCGTGGAACGTTAAACTAAATACATTTTATTTCAGTGTTGATACATTAAAAATTTTAAAAAAGTTTACGTTTAGTTTTCACATTACCGTCATGATCATAATCAACGACTGCCAATCCACTACTGGATGAAGGTTTTCCTGGCATATCTTCACAACAATCTTCTATTTTTTTATAGGCCCTATACTTATTTTATTTTACTTTTTATGCTACATGCAGTGTATACGCCATATTAGAAGCATAAACCTTCGTACGACATGGGGGAGGACGTAACACCACACACACATATATATACATACATATATCTTCAAATGCTCTATCACATGTAGTTAAATTTTGAAAATGCAAGGAAGATGACAGAACATTGGGAAGACGGCGTAAACGTTTATAAGAAGGCGCCGTATTTATAAATTCATCACCGTAACTGTGATTGCGAAAACAAACGCAAGCATCCTCTGTGAAGCGCTGGTAGAACTGCTAGTTTTAGTTTTTAAAAAAGGGTAGTTAGATGTAATTCTAGCAAGAGTATAAGGTTGCATGATAGTTAATTATAAACTTTGAACAATGTATACCAAATAGTTCACTTTCTCTTGAGCAGTGAAATCATGCATGCTTTAACTTTCTGTTTGCATGTTAAGTCGTCTCGTTTCCTCAATGACAATCGATTCTTCAACAAAATTTCACAACATTAAGTTGTGTGTTTCTTACTCTGCTGTTTGATAACGTTTACATTCCATTTCTTTATTACTTTTTCATCTCGTTGTAAGTCTCTCCTCCTTTCATGATTTTTAATGTTATCTGATATCTATAGAAGTACTTCTCAATAAAGATTTCCTTGTCCCAGATATCTGAAATTGATACTTCTAAAAACATGATACATTTTCTTTCTTGATGTTTTTGTTACAAGGTTGTTGTTTTTTTTAATTTTAGCTGCAATGTTAATATAATCTATATTTCCTTCGGTAAGATTGATAATATGTACTGAATTTTTTTTTAAAACCATTACTTACAATCGGTGTCGCAACAAGTGCGACCTGCGACAATTGTGATCAACTGAAAGTATCAAAATATTGTAAAATAAAAAAAATGAAATCTTTCAGTTTAACGTCCTACGAGTATGCCCTTTAGGCTAAGGAAGACGATGATTAAAGCAAGTAAATGACGATGGAAGAATTGGTGGAATGAGAAAGTGGGAGGAAACGGGAGTACCCGAGAAAAACCCACGGGCACGATGTTGTCCACCACAAACGTACTTAGCCGGGAATCGAACCAGGGACCCAATACATCAGAGGTAAGCGCTCTACCACTGATCTACCATGAAAACTCAAAATATTGTAAACTTCAGTAGAGCAAAATGATAGTACACGAGATTTTTTCTTCTTACTACCGTTTTATTACTATCTTTCTTAGTTACAAATATAATTAAAATTATGCGATACGAAGAACGAATTTTATTGTTAAGACCGTAGCCTTATTGTTGTATTGGTGAGTAAGGATGTCTCAGGGTCCAGGCACAGCCAAGAGACAGGTATGGCAGAGCCTCGGCGTTCAGTCGCAGCCAGAAGAGAAGTAGGAAATTTCAAGGCCAAGTCGCAGTCAGAAGATTGGGTAGGGTTGGTTCTACCAGAGCTCCAGGCAAGCTAAGAGAAAGGTGTTAACTAACTGAAACTGATAACTTCTCAGGTGTTGCGGTGCCTTTTTGTAACCTGTTCTTTGGTCCTCGGAAGTCCTCATGTTGGTGATGACGATGGTACATTTCCGCATCATACGTTGTTGTTACTGTCCGTCTGCTTTCTTGAAAATGAAATGAAATTTTGAGTTTTACGTCCCACGGTTATGCCGGCTAAGCTAAAGGAGACGATGAAGATGAGAAATGAATGAAATGGTGGAATGAAGAAACTGGGACGAAACGGGAGAATTCCGAGGAAACCCACGTACACGGTGTTTGTTCACCACAAAGTTCACTTGGCGTGATCAGAGTTTGAACCCAGGACCCCATGCGCCAGAGGTGTTGTTGCTAACCATGTGGAGCGCCGTCATATGCAGGGAATATTTCAATATTTGTTCTTTGGTTTCCATAACTTAAACAAGTAACAGTATCACGTGTACACCACGTGGTGAAGTTTGGTTTATATATAGTGATTTTTTCTCGATATAGAAACCAGAAGTGGTAGTAGATTTCTACTATGACCGGATCCTATAGAAAAACTCAAGTGGAAATGGAATATACTCTTTTGACGCTTGATTGCAAACAAAAAGCTTCTCGCTATGTATTACCGCCTTTATTCTGTAACAATCACCTTTGAACCGAAAGTCGTTAATATTTTTGCCATTTCTGGTTTTGATAGCGAGATTAGTGTGGAGATGGCATATATTATTGATATGCTTAATTGACTGCAGAAAACAACTTTTCGCTATTTTTTATTATTTTTATACCTTAACGATCAATATTAAAAATGGAAGTGGTTGATTTTTGACACTTTCGGTTTTAGTTGAGGATTAAGGAGAGTCTTTTGGAGAAAGACCAGGACATTTGTAATTTTAAACATTTTTTTTGGGGGGGGGGAATAGATGATCTAGAACCGGGATTGTCTTGGCTGAATTGGGCTGTCTGAGAGTCTTATACATAACATATACGTAAAGAATGTCCGACAGGTCTAGAATTACTACATGACATTTTTTTTTTTAAAAAAGCACATTTTTAGATATCACAAAATAAAAATATAATTTGTCTATTCATGTTTCGAGAAAGAAGGAACTTAAGGAAGATATAATAATAAAGTATCGTTCGTGATCATCTACAGTTGAAATATCTATTTAAATAAAGACAGTTTGCTTCTATTTCTAATTTCTTGCAAATGTACACTCATGTCCAAAATTATTGTCTCATATCTATAACTGTCTTCTTCTAAGAATATAATTTGATAAGGATTTTGCAGGGTACTTTTAATACTAATACTATATTTATAATCGGAGAATTATAAATATGAAAATTATAATAAGTACAATTAAATATTACTAAATGGACAAGAAAATTTTATTTTCGTTTTATTGTTCTTATTTACTGCTTTTTTGGCATTAAATTTGCCACATACATGTCTTTGCCGATTATACACATACTAACATTATAAGAAATACCGGTCGAATTCGTTATCAAATTATATTCCTACAACAACATATTTATAGACATGTGAGAATAATTTTGGACATGAGTGTACCTATATATATGACGGATAAAAAGTGACACGAACGAAGAACGAAATTGTTCTTTTTCCAGCTTTCAGCAGAGAAAATAAACGCACGCTCCAAACCCTGCAAGCCGTTTCACAAAAATATCATATATTATGTTATTGCGGAAAAGGGTCGTCCCTCAGTTGTAGACAAGGCTCAAAGTTCGCCCAAATTACTCATCGCAATCTGCTACGAGAGAGAAAGAGAACGAAATGTCATCAATGCGCTCTTGCAATCTTCACCTGTGAAAAAAGTGGGAAATGGATAACTTAATTGAAGGCTTGTAGTAAAACTATAAGTCCGTGGATCCAATATTTTATTATTGATCTGACTCCATGCACATTTTTTGTAACGATTTTGTTGTTGCTTACTGAAAAACTGCCCTCCCCCAAAAAAGTTTTAATGTTATTAGATAGAGGAAAACTCGACTTAACGAAGAGGTAGTAGGATGAAATACTTCGCTTTTGAGGAATGTAAAAAAAAAAATTATATATAAAAAAAACAGTTGAGAATGCTCCAAGAGCATTGCCAGGACGAACTTTAAAAAAATGGAGAGATGGAGAGGGAACGATAACTGTGATTGTTCCTATATGTAAAAGTAAATATTTTTATCCGCACCTTCTACTCTTTCTCGCAAAAATTTACAAAATATCATCTCTCCATGACTTACGGTTCCCGAGATATGGCTCTTTAAATTTCCCGAAATTCGAACATTTTTTGGCCAATATCTGAGGAACGGTGGCCAGTTAGCCAGTGGCCACCGGTTACTATTTGACACCAAAATGTTCACCATCCTCTGAAGTATTGATCAACACCAGTATGATCTCTCTATGACTTACGGTTCCCGAGATATGACTCCTTAAATTTTCCGAAATTGGAACCATTTTTTGACCAATATCTCGGGAACGTTAAGTCATTGGGAGGTGATATTGGTGTTATTAAATACCTAAGAGAATGCTAAACATTTTGATATCGATATTAACTGGTGGCCACTGGCAAAACCAGTGGCCAGTTGGACAGTGGTCACCGGTTACTATTTGATACCAAAATGTTCACCATCCTCTTATAAGATCACTGATCAACCACTGATCAACACCAATATCCCCTCTCTTTGACTTACGGTTCTCGTGATATAGCTCCTAAAATCTTTAGAAATAGGCCATTTTCTGGCCAATATCTCGGGAACGGTAAGAGTGAAGCGAAAAATTCCATCACTTTCTCGGATAGTTTTTGATAGTCTATCTAATAGAGGGCTCAAAATTGAAAAATCGCTAATAGATAATCGTAATAATCACACACAGACATAGAAAATTCAGTAACGAACTTTTTAAGTTCCTTGATAATTGATACTAAATACCTATTTTTTTAATACTTTCTATAATACTGCAATATACTATGAAAAACATGAAAAACGCCCTGGTGAACTTTATATAAACTGAAAGTACTTCCTGCACTTAACTTGCACGTTATTATTACCGCCTACATCATAGTTTTTTCTTGTAAAAAGTTTTCTTTCTTATTCTAAAAAAAAAAAAAGTCAATGTACTATATAACCTTGATCGCTATTTGCATAATTTTGTCGTTTGGCTGTCTTTTTCTTCTATTCTTTTCGAGTAAGAAAAATGCGCTTTCGAGCTAACCAAGTTGCAAACCGCATGATTGTGATCAAATGTGATGGCTAAGTTAAGGAACACGTAATCAACGTTATAGAGGGCTCTGTTGTATGTCACGAATCTTTAGTTGTTGATTTAATACATTTCCAATTTTGTTTTTCTCATTCTGCAGCGCGTGTTCGTTTATTATTCTAAAATTTTAACTTCTGTTTTTTTTTCTACTGTAAATTGATACGATCAGATAGGTAATAATGTATTGTTCTTGGGTAATTTGCATATCTGTGTTAGCAGGTAAGCAGTAGGAACTAAAATATCTTTTTTAGTGATTATGGGTCATATCTTTTAAGATGCGATTTAGTGATTCATGGTAACAATAAAAGTTGATTTGAAGTCTTTACTGTTACATGATAAAGAACAAAAGTAATGTAACAACAACGCAATACAATAGAAATGACATATGTATATAGGCTATGTTTTTTATACATAAGAATCTAAGGTTGAAATAGAATTGTTCAACATGCTAATAGCTATGCGAGACGCAACATTGAACTCAAGAGTTTATTAAAGATGTTTACTTTTATGTAAGAATGTTTACACATGAGGGAAGAACATAGATTAAAAGTATTTGAGAACAAAATCCTAAGACGAATATTCGGACCCAAGAGGAACGGGAATGGGAAATGGCGGGAACTTCATAACGAGGAATTGCACAATTTATACCGCTCACCAAGCATTGTTAGGGTCATTAAAGCTAGGAGGCTCAGGTGGGCAGGTCATGTAGCCAGAATGGAAGAAAGTAGGAACGATTTCAAAGTTTTAACTGGAAATCTAATCGGAAAACGACCACTAGGAAGACCTAGGTGCAGATGGGAGGACAACATTAAGATGGATCTAGCAGAAATAGGAATACAGAGTACAAACTAGATCCAGTTACCTAAGGACAGAAGTCAGTGAAGAGATTTTATGAACGCGGCATTGAAATTCCTGGTTCCATAGACCATCGAGTTAATTAGTTAGTTTAAATGATATCTTTTGATTTGTAGTTGTCAAATTCATTAACTCATAATGAATGGTTAGCATCACATGACTAAAATGAAACGGATTCGGATCCTATGGCTCGTATATTAAAGAACACAGATCATTAATGCAAGTGAGTGAGTAAGGAAGATTCAGTCAAATAAGAGAATTTGCAATGAACTGGGAGAACACCGAGAAAACCCATGGACATATGTTATCCACCACAAATCCCTCATGATCTGGAATAGAGTCAGAAACCTACTTGCACTAGAGGCTTGTGACCTAACACCGCGCCATTACTCCAGATATCATTACATCAATTTGATCTGATATGTAAGCATCTATGCGAAAGTATAGTGGAGTCTTGTTTTCTTGGGCAATCGGTGAATGATTCCAGGATAATTTTGCTTTAATTGAGCACTAGATTCACCCTCTACCAAGTAGTAAGGACGCTGTTTGGACTATACAGAGCAAGCTTTTCCTTTGGCCCAACCTATGTAAGAAACTTTGGTAGGAGAGATAAGATTTTGAAGAGTCTATTCGTAGATCTTTTCTTTTTAGGCAGATTGCTTTACGAAAACGCTTTATAACGCCCAAATCATACTTTTTGCTGACACCCAAGGCACTTCTGACAGAAATGCATGATGTACAACCCATTGTAATCCATGCAAACAGTGAACTTTACCTTTTTCGACTGAAAACGATGTTGTTTTTTCGGTCTTGGCTCATTGGATGCTTGCCACTAGTAAACCGCTGTTTTGTTTAGAGCATCATTGTCGAAACACTTTTCGAACATTTCCAAGGTCTTCGAACCATTGAATACGTTTCTAACGCAAAATTTAATACATACTCGTTGTTGCAAAATTAACTCCATTGCAAAAATCGAAACATGCACGCAAATAGATGTAGTGAACATTGCGTCATTTACACAAATGGCAAAGTAGGATGTTCAAATTGGGAAGGAAAATCGCTGATAGTGGCAACCCAGAGAAAAAGAAACGGTCAAATCAGGTGTCGGACAGCGCCACACGGTGGTGATTCCTGGAACTTTTTGATCAAGGTAATATTATTTTGGATACACAAATCTCTAAAACTACGAGGGTCACTACGAAAGTTTTGAGATACGCATTGTTGTGGCACAATATTTGAATTCCAACAATGCGTTCGATAGTGGTATCCAGAGCGAAGAAGCGAAGCAAGTTTCAACTCGCCTCGCTTATCGGCATGGCCGTATCGCCTTCACTTGTTTGTTGATGTGAGCAGTATTCGGCTGTCTAGAATGGAGCTCGAAAGGGAACATTTTCGGGCAATGATCCTTTACGATTTCAAAAGTGGTTTAAACGAGACACAAAGCCTTGACCGTTTGCAGGGGGCATTTGGGGACCTTGCTCCTTCCCGTGCTACAATTTTGTGGTGGTTTGGTGAATTCAGAAGAGGCCAGACATCGCTTAAAGATGAAGAGAGAGCTGGACGTCCGGCAACAGCTGTGTCAGATGAAAACATTGCCGCTGTGAAACAAATGATTCGAGAAAATCCTCGAACAACTTTCAAGGACATTGAATCTACAGTGAACATTGAATCGCCAGCAGTAATAAAAGTTCTTCATGATCATCTTCGGCTCAGGAAGGTTTCATCTCGTTGGGTGCCTCACACTTTGACTGAACAGCAGAAGCGCATGCGTGTGGAATGATGTGAAAAAATGCTTGCAAGATTTGATGGAGGCAATTCTCGACGCGTCTCTGATATTGTTACTGGTGATGAGACTTGGATCTATCAATTTGACCCTGAAAATAAACGCCAGTCTATAGTTTGGATCTTTCCAGACGAAAATCCACCCACGAAAGTGAAGCTACCGCGATGTGTGGGGTAGAATATGGTCGCAACTTTCTTCTCCAAATCTGGCCATGTTGCAACTGTTCCACTTGAAGAACAAAGGAATGTTACTGCTCAGTGGTACACCACTGTTTGCCTACAAAAGTGTTCCAGAAGCTTCGGGAACGGCGTCCAAAAACTGGATTGCGTGGGATCCTGCTTCATCATGACAACGCGTCCGCACACACGGCTAACATCACAATTCAGTTTTTAGAATATAGGGAGGTCAAACTTATGACATCCGCCGTATAGCCCTGACCTGGCCTCGTGTGATTTTTTTCTGTTCTCCAGGATCAAAGATCGCATGCGTGGGAAGAGATTTTGCAGCCCTGAAAAAGCTGTAGTGGCTTACGAGAATGAACTTTCAACACTTGAAGAAAAAGACTGACAACACTGCTTCCAAAAGTAGTTTTCGAGGATGCAAAAGTGTGTACAGCGTAATGGTGAACACTTTGGGAAAATGTAAGTGTTAAATTGATTTTAAGTATGTAAGTTATTTCACATCTCAAAACTTTCGTAGTGACCCTCGTATTAATAAATAAATAAATAAATAAATAAAGTATCTACATCCTAACAAAATACTTGTGCTCTATACCTCTTTCAGAATTTTGTTTTTGAAGACTAGCATTAAAGGATCTCTAGATGAAAATGCAAGTTTTCAAGAAGCAAAATACAACTGTAAACGTTAAGGGTTCAGTACGATTTTGTGTTTGAATTATTACAAGGAGAGCTTCAAAATTTAAAACCTCACCTTGATATAATCATTGCACTGGATTATATTTTTATTTACAATTTTTTCTACATAGTTAGAGAGCGTAAGAGAGCTTTTTGTAATTAGATTCAACATGAATTTATATGTACGACAGTTGATTATCAATTATCTGTCCGTCTGCATGTTTGTTTCATAATACATTTCATAAAATTCATCCAAATTTCGATAACACTTATGTTTTCTCTGCAACCTAGGAAATAGCCCAGTTTCTTGCGGGTTTAAGTACAAGAATAAGATAGTAAATTCAATCCCAAGAAATAGGACTATTATTTTCATATTATGGTAATGAGACACTTTTCCACGATAACTTTCACAAAAAGTGTTTTATTTTGATTGTATAACATTGGTTTTATTTTCTTTAAAGAAGCGGATTGAATTTACGCTATTTAAAAGATATACTCCAAAATAGATTTCGCAATAATTGTTTGATTTCATGATCATTGAGTATGTTTTCACTGAGAGTTAAGAGTTGCTCCTAATACTTGGGGCTGAAATTTGTCAATGAGGTAAGAGGTGGATTCGCCCATGTTTAAAAAAATGTTGAGCATTGCCTTTTATAAAAATTGCCAATTTTCAAGAGACAAGGTGTTTACTTATTTTGAGGCCCCTCAATTCAGTTTATTCGTTGGAGATGGAATAAAAATCTGTTTCAGTGCTAAGTTAATCATCAGTGAAACATGGCTTCTTTTAGGCTTAAGTAGAACCCCTATTAGTTGAAGTTTAAATCTATCAAGGGAAAGTAGTGGTGTCCAAAAATTAAAAAAAAAGCATAAAGATTTATCCGTACTTCTGCAGTGCACGATTAGAATAATTCAATACATTTATGCATTCTCTCTTTTAGTTACCCTATAGTCTACTAGTAAAATTATTCGTATTTCTGCTTCCCTCCTACCAAACATTCCTTTGATTGATCTCTTCGGAGATGCGAGACTTTGCATGATTAGAATATTTAAATTTATGTCAAGGAACAATTAAAATTTAAAAAAAAACCCTCCTATATTGTCTTAAGAATGAAATGCCATTGCAATATGTTTTCTTTCACTATATAGAGATATATTGCTTTGATACAAGAAGTTAAAAGGTCTGGTTTCTAAGCCTTTGTACACAATCGGATAAATAAATTATGAATATTAGTAAAACGAGTGAAAATAATTTGTTATAATGGTATGTCAAAGTTCTGACAGAATCTTAGTTTCAAGGTGAAACCTCTTGAAGTATACATTTTCTCATAATTATATTTCATGGGTATACTCAAACTTTTCTACTCTATAACTTGTGTGTTAGCATATTTAAATCCCTCAAGCCTGCATTTAAATCTCTACTTCCCTACCTTACTGGCAGTATTTGAGTAATATCCTACTAATAATGCTTCTGTTTAATATGTAAAGAAAACTATATAACAACTGATTTTTTAAAAAATCATAACACACTGCATTTAGCAAGTGCTTGCTGGGATCCCGACATCCCGCCCTCAGACTAGGCATTTAAATGGGAAAGGATACTCAGCCTTTCGGCTTGAAGGGTTAATCTAGAGTTGTTTTGTGACAATAAATTCTGAAATCGTTAAGTGGAAAAAGAAGAAAAATGTAATGTTTTAAGGAATGTATTAACAATACAGATGTGTATAATAATACATGAATTACCACATCTTCGCATGAGAATCAGATGAACGTAATTACATTTTCTTAGGTTTACAGGCGAGAGGACAAAAATATTATTTTCTTAGAAATGTGTGTTTTTAATAAAATGGTAATTGAGCTACATTACAACAGATGATGGACAAGAAGAACAGATGGCGTTACGTTCCATTTACACCAAGTGGGGCTTCAAAATAATGTCCAAACATGAAGAAAACGAAAACCGCATTTTTGGAGTTACGTTCCTCTGGTTCTCATGCGACGATATGATGTCTATATTATAAAACCGTTTCATATTTTCCTTATAAATCCTTCCCTTCTATATAGGGTTACCAGAATACGCTTAAATGCCGGGTAGTTACCACCTATTTTTGAGGTCCATTTTTCTTCCCCCATCTGAACATCGCTATAATGCTTTAAAAACTTTTTTTGCTGCAGCAAAAAGCTTTATCTTTTTCCACTCCATGAAACAGAAGAAAACAGTTTTTTTTAAATACAATATTTGCTTGGGCACAGTACAGTATGTTGCATTCCTTTGCGTTTCTATTTCTCCTCCGTTCCAATTATTACCAAGTGTAATGTTAATGTAAGTATATTGTTGAATATATGACTTAATCTCTACCTAACATGCGACTTATCTAATGTTGCTTATTGACGGCGAAAGTGCAAAACCTCCTATCTCCACTTTTTAATGAAATTTTAGATTTTGGTTGCATTCAATTCCCTATATCTGAATCTACGTATGTGCAAAAGCTCGTAAACGAAAACCCAAAAAGAACGTGAAAAACTCTTTTTAAAACCTCGTATCGCTGAACAGTTTTATTGCTCTCCTGAAAAGTTTGGTTTTGATGAGTTACGAGGTTTTACACTTTCGCCGTCGTATGCTACATTACATTTACAAACGAGACAAGTAACACTCTTTAAAAAAGTTGATATCAATATGTTTGAATAACTTGAAACCACAATATACCACCAGATTATTATAATAGTACTGCATTAATATAAATTTCCTGAAATACAGAGGAAAATATGTGAAAACGAGTATGTCATAAATATCATTTGTTCAAAATATCCTTTTTTTTTAAATTTAAAATTTGGTAACCCTATTTCCATAACAAGTGTAACAATACAAAGTTATCAGTTTTAAAAAAAAACAATAAATGTATACCTAGTACCGGCGATGACCACAGGGCGGGGAGTACCGGGGTTTAAAGATTTTAGTTTACAAAATCCTGGTATGGCTTGTCAGTTCTAAATGCCAACCTCTTAATTTTACTTACGTTATGTCGAGCTAAAAGGACTGACTAGACCATATTAGACACTATTATACATTTTGTCCCTAACATACAAGTTTGTACCTGCAAAAAGGGAAACGCCAAGAAAATGAACTTTATCATATTTATTCATTAACGTACAGCACTAACAATATGAGAAACACTAACACTATGCAAAATGGCCTTCCTGATTCTTGAATACAAGGTCCTGTATGACAGCGCAAGAGTATACGATATTTCGCACCATTTGAATGGAGAATTGCTTCACACCCTGGAAAAGGGAGCCTTTTAAATATTTCATAGTGAGATTACGTTTAACACAGGCTACCCTATCCAATTACTGCCACGAGCGACAGTTCATCGGATTAACATCTGGATTCCCAGTTGGCCAATTTGCACTGCTGATGAGCTCAGGGACATTGCTTCCGAGTCACTCTTGAGTTATTTTAGTCTTGTGTGGAGGGAAACCACTTCATGGTGAGGAACAGAATGTCAAATTCCAAAGGTAGTATTGTTAAATGGTTTCACTATACATCTAACACATCTTAATAATACACCTTTGCCGATGTTTTTATCCTTTGTTCACAAAAAACGATATATAATTAAATCACAATTTAGTCCCAACACATCATCAGTGAAGTCTCACGACGAACTGTTTGAATCCTAGAAGAAACTTTTGAAGCTTTTTAAGCGAATAAATGCTATTATTTTGATGGTAGTAGGATTCCTGTATCCTGTACATTTTCGTAGGATCTGACGATGCCGGTTTGCAGAGTACCAGATTAATAAAGTCTGTGATTTTTTACCCCTGCGAGCCTCTAAGCTAAAGTTAGATGCTATCGTGTTCTACGGTAATAGGTACACATTCAAAGATGCATGAATAAGACGTGACATTATTCTACAGAATATTTTCATCTCTCTGGTTATGATCTTTTGGTTTCGCACAGGCTTTCGCGACGGCTTCTATGATCTGTGGAATTCACTACTGCATGCTGTTCCAGTTTTTGGCTTATCGTTCGTTATGTTAATCTCAGTGAACCTTGCAATAGTCTTGTAGACAACGTTTTCGGGAAGTCTAGGCTTTCTCAAGTCATCATGACCGGTGTTTCCTTTCGACCCTCACTCCATTTTATTTATCGATGCTATTGAATCATTTCCGTCTCCATAGAAAGTTTAATATTAGTTCTAGTAAACAAAATAATATGCTTAACTATATCTATAACTAATAATGCTATGCATTGTTAAAGTGAATGATCCTCTCTGTTATTAATTTCAACCCTAAACTATAGGAGTAAGTCACTAACCTCCGACAAAACACACACAACGTTCTATAAAACTCTGAGTGTGTTTAATAAATATTCAGGAAAGTAAGTTATATAAAATTGAAGAAAACGTGCTCTTTTATTATTGGTGTATTTCAACTACAAGCAATTGAGATGATTGAAACAGTTAAGAAAAATTAGACCACATTCAGTCATTTTTTTAAAACTAAAGTTATCATAAGATTTTCATTTAAATTTTCTGGGGAGGGGGGAGGGATTAAGTGAGTCCTGATATTTGAATGACTTCAACTGCAAGTGTGGGAATTATATGAAAACTTCATAAATGAAGGGTAAGGGGAAAAAAGAAGGAATGTCACAAAATTGCATTTTCGAGAAAACTGCGATTTAATATTGAAAAGCGCGTAAGAAGAATAGAGTTAGTTACATCTTTTGCCCCTTTTTACATGGACATTTTTACATCTACGTATGCATGGCATATATAGTCAAACAGGGGCGTCATTTCAGACTTCGCTTGTGGGGGGGCAAGAGCATCACCGACATAACTTTCACGTTTTGTACTAGTATATTAGTAGGCAATTTATTAAAGTATATGTATTCCTCAAACTCTTGGGGGGGGGGCAATTGCCCCCCCCTGCCCCCCCTAAATGACGCCCCTGTAGTCAAATAGTACCAAGAGTCACCAAGAGATAGGACAAAGCACCCGAAAAAGCACATACATGGACATTCCTCGTTTTTTCCCCTTACCCTTCAAATACATACACATATTATGTTAAATCGAATACTACTTATCATAGAACATTAAAAAAATACTGAGGTTCACTATTATGTTCTTTTAAATCTAAGTAGTGGAAATTATTGTGAAGCTTCAAAAAGCGTCTACATCATTTTCCATGAAAATCTATCTTTTAGAAAAAAAATCTTGGATCATATTTTTTTTTTAATCTCAGAGGGGATAATCCATATCCATGGCCGGATTTAGGGGGGTGCACCGGAGCACATGCACCCTCTTCACTATAAGTATACACTATGTAAAATGAGAACCTAGCAGTGAAAAAGCAAACTTTTCCAAAACTTTCTGCTGTCATGTGTCCGTTTGAGGCTTAAAAGAAAGCTTAGTTTTGGAAAACCAATAGTTTAAGTCGCTTATCTGAAGGTTGAAGGAAAAGGATTCACTGCACAAAGTGATATTCCTCATTCACACCACAGATGCCTAAAGGCATTTAAAAACTTAAAAATTTAAATCAAATGTAGTGATAGTTATTGGTGCACCACCCCCTTAAAAAATTCTGGATCCGACCCTGTCCATACCACATTGGGAGGCTACATTCACCGCCGATTCTTGACTGATTGTAATCCAAAGCACTGGGGATTGCAGAAAGGAGTAAAAGTAAATGTATATTAAATAATATCAAAACTGAATGAATTTTATAAAATTTATCATGAAACTCTTAAAGAAACCATTAGAGACAGGGTAAAATGATAAATCCACTACTTTTTCTTTATTAGTTTTAATATACTGCAGAGGGAAAGATTAGGGAAGGAAAATGTATATCATATAAGCCCAAAATCGATTTTTTTAAAAGGAAAATTATCCTGGAACATTTTTGTTTAAAAATAAAGAGGAGGGGGATTCATCCTTTCATTCTTGCTAGCTTTTAAGCCCAAGTTGTTGGGATATTTACAATGTCATAAAAAATATACACTAAGTTTTGTCATAATCGAATAATTTTTACGTTTATTTTGGATTTTGGATTTGATTTGAGTTCAGCGTCCCGTTTAGCGTCGATAAATGATACGTGGACCTACAACTTAACGTGGAATCGAACCACATGAGCTCTCACCGGGACAGGGACGGCGCCAGAAACGTTTGATGGGGTGGGCGGAAAAAGGCGGACCTAGTTGCTGGGTGGGCGGACAATGAAAATAAGAACTGGGCAATGTAGACATTTTTTTGGCAATAATTAAGTTTCAATCTTTAAACTCTTTAGTTAGCTAAGGCTCATACCGAAATAGGGGAGGGACAAGGATGTGGAAAACAACTGGTTTGGCCTTATAGAAGACACAATTCTGGCATTCGCCTGGTGGGACTGAAGAAATGCAGAATTTAGAATGGGCTGCGGGAGTTCGTGGCTATATGCTCGACCTACCGAATTCCGCATAACAGACACACTACCTCCACTTCTAGTTTTTCAAAACAATAATAACGGTGTGTACTGTGTAGTCGATGAAGTTCAAGACAGCTTTACCTCCTCTCCCTTCAATAGGGATGCGCACGACACAAGATTTGTGGTTGTCTCGTCTCGAAAATGTGCTGTAAAAGTAATGTCTCGACTCGAAAAATGTATATTTCACTATTGGAAGAGGCGTGTCTCGACTCGAATTTTGTCAGGAAAATCCTGTCTCGACTCGACTCGTGCGCATCCTTACCCTCCAAGATTGCACATGGATGCATAGAAATAAAAGAAGGTTCAAACAACACAGACTAACAGATAATATTCTACCTTTCGTTAATATCATAAAATACATAATAAGTAAGTAAAGTAAAACAAGAATAAAATAGGCTATTGCAAACATTTTTTATCTTTGAAACTATGTATCCAGGAGGGTCGAGGGAGGCCGCCCCCCTAAATTTTTACTGGCCCCCTCTAAAATTTTCACAGGCTTGCAAATGAACTATAATGTGGTGATGTACTATAATATTTTTGGGGCGGGCCCCCCTAACTTTCACCGGGCTGGCTACGGGCCTGTGAAGGGCTGATTACATGGTACGAACTGATTGTTATGTCCAACATCGAATAATTTTACCACATTCCCTACAGCAATATTCATTACAAGTTTTATTTCTACTGAAAGGAAACAAAGATCGCTTAGGCGACTGTTTGCCATACGATTTCTTACACTCTGTAAAGACACTTGCTCGGATATGGTTTTCACAAAATACATTAACCAAACTATTTTTTACATGAATTCCTGATGACATTACAATGCATATTTTCAATGAGCAGTTCATCCATAATACTTGCGCCAGAGATTTGGGTTATTGAGGGCGGATTTAGATTTCTGGGCTTTCGGATCTTAGGCCATTTAGCCCGTCACGTTTGAGGGATGATGTCCCTCGGGGATCACACTATCCAGGGAAAGGGAAGGAAGAAAGGATTGGGAAAGGAAGGAAGCGGCCTGGGACCTATAAGTTAGGTACCACCTCGGCATTTGCGAGGAGGAAAACCTCATTCAGAGTGGCTGGTCTGAAAAAGCGTTTTTTTACAATTTTTCGACCGAGTGTCCCCACCGGAAATCGAACCCGGGACCACTCGCACCGAAGGCGAGAGCGATAGCGACTACGCTACGCGGGGCCACTATTTAGGTTATTGAGATTAATATAATTAATTTATATGCATGTGTAAGTAGCTATGTGTATTTTGTACTAGATCTTTTGTAGAAAGAGTTACACATAAAAATAAGAAAGGTCATCAAGAGCAGACAAAACAAAAAAATATATTAAGGGTAAGATATATTTTGTACAAACATCAGGAAGTACAATACAGCAAACTAGTATTTTGTATATCCAACAGGGGCTTTCTGCAGTGTAGCGAATCATCCAGGCATGTTGGTAACAAGGTTATTGCAAACTCCAGCGTCGATTTCGTGGAATCACACCCGGAATACCTGTTCCGTGATTTCCATTCTAGTCGAGATAATTGTCTATTCAATCTTCTGCTCATATTGACTCACACATTTTCGATTGGATTCATGTCAAGTGAGTTTGGAGGCCACATGAGTCTCTGAATACTCATATTGTTGAACCACGTATTAACGATTTTCGTTCGGTGACATGAAGTATTATCGTCCTGGAAAACGAAATAGTCCATATTTCCTTCACAAAAGTAATCTTTAACTGTTGTAAAAACTTTACATATCAGAATTTGAAGATATTTTCGTACATCAATTGACCCTTCACATATATCAATCGTTTTGACACCTTTAGCGGTGAAGTAAAGCCACACCATCACTCAGTGAGTGAATATTTGCAACTCTTAAACGCAATCCTTGTCAAGTTCCACGCTCGTGCGTATCCACAACTTCACACTATAATCGTTTGCCACTATTCTAAACTTCTTTTTGGCGGAGAAATCGACGTGTTTCCAGTTGCCTTAAGTCCAAGTTGCATATCGGGTCCAACACCTACGTGTTGATGCCCTCTGTGATTTTGTCAGTTGCAGGTTCTTACGAAGTTTCTTCTTCGTAATATCCTCTTCATACAGTAAAGACAATACAGCTGTACAAGTAACTGCAGTTCCCAGGTCATCTCGAATTAGAGAAGCGAGTTGTCGGGAACTCATTCCTTCATTGTGCAATGCTATTGATTTTATTTGGCCATCTGCTGTGGTTGATGCTTTCTTTTCTGTATCATGTTGTTGACGAAGGGACGATTGTTATGCTGTCTTTGCTTGTGAATTACTCTTCCTGCCGTCAAGTGGTGGATTTTGAGTATTCTGCCCATCTCCCTTCGAGATTTACCGTAGCTGAGCAAAGTAAGAATTATGCCTTGTTCACATGGCGAAAAATCACATTTCTTACCCACCTTATTTGTTTACAGTCCATATAATATCAACAATATCAAACAAAAACAACGCTGCACGACAAGAATACTGCCACTTGACACTGTCCAAACATTGAGAAATCAAAGAATAATCACAAAATACTATTTACCTGGACCTACACATCTCAAATTCAAAGCAGAATTCTTCCTACAATAACTTGCGAGGTACTCTCACTGCCATCGGAAGAGAATATTACTACTACATAAAAAATTAGCAAGCGCCGTTGTACACCACAAGTATCACATATAACGCAAATGAACTATCCCACTGTTCGTTTCCTTCTATTTCTTTTCTAGCGGGTTGCAACTATGGTTTTCTGTATCAGTTACCCAGTAACCTTGAGAATTGAGATGTGTCTTTTTTTTATTATTATTTATTTATTTACAGAGTGTAGATATGTTTTAACCCGTCTAAGACACGAGAAAGAACGTTCACATGGTGAACTAGATACAGGAATGGTGACAGCAATTACGGCTAATTTTGAATTTCATGAAAAGCAATTTTGAAACGATCCATCACTTCAATAAATTGAGAAACGGAGGTAATTTTGCATTGCTTTTCCTCCTATAACGTTTCAAAACTTTCGGGAGAAGTTTCATTTCCACCTCTACACTATCGATATCACATCCATAATGACACGTACAAGTGGTTCAATTTTCTCAAATGACAGGAAATGTTCTCTTTTAGGGTGAAGACTGCTTATTCCAGTGTAAATTGGCGTTCAGCTGTATCTGGAATTATGTTTGTAAATAAAATCATGGTTCATTGCAGAGTTAAACAGGGTCTTAGAACCTATTACATTACAATCAATAGTAATACCTATTGCTTTTGGTGTCACTTTCATCATTTTACTTCTGTTGGGGTGGGCGGATGGGTGGGCAAGGCCATTCATCGGGTGGGCGGCCGCCCACCCCCGCCCACCCCTAGTGCCGTCCCTGCACCGGGAATCAAACCAGGGTATTCCGGTGGTTTATATTGAAATATTGTCTTCCATACACATCTATAAAACTTTGCAACATGAGGTGGATTTTGTACCATTTTACCTCCCTCATACTTGTTGGATTGCAATTCTAAACAATACTAGGGTTAATTTTTTGCAAGTGGAAGGAAGACACGTACCAAGTTTATTCAAAATCGGGTAGGTTTTACGTGAAATAACATGCAACAGACGGACAGACACATAAATCCCAGTCGAGTCGAAAAGCAGCTTTGTTAAACGTTTACTTCAATTACTTGGAGTAAATATTTAGATGTCGTATAGAATTGAATACAATACTGGGTAGAATGTAAAAATACTTATAATAAAAGCTTCACGAATGGTTAGAATTTTTTCACATCTGATACTTTTTTTAGCTGCCGAATCGATTAGACACTTTCAACATCTTTTCGGTTGGAAAATGTGTTAAGAATCAGATTATTTATAAGAATCATTCATAAGGATGGACTAGGGATAGAAATTTGGGAAACGGATGATTTTTTTGGTCGAGATAGTTGAGACAATGGATAAAATAGAATTCAATAAAAAGTGAAATATTCATTTTCAATAATTTTGATATTGTGTTGATTTGTGTTTCATATTTATACAATCTAATTGCTGTTCGTTGGAAGTTTGGGATAGATGTAAACAAACTGAAATGCACTCACGTGAAAAAAGAAAAGAAAAGAAAAGAAAATGCGACAAGGTACAGTCTCCTTGCTAAGGTACTACGATCAATTGATGATTGTAGAAATATCGAAAATTTTAACGAAAAATGCTTTAAAAAATCATACCTTCCTCATTTTTATTTAATCGCTGTTTATTTAATATTTAGACTGCCGTGTTATTCACACATTGGTCTACCTCTGTATCGTACTCGTACCAGGGCACTGAGTAGAGCACCATGTGGGTACACAGAGATGTTGCTCCTCAGGCCGAGCTGCCCACGGTGAGTGTACAAAGATCACCAATTTATTGTAACTTTATTTACCTGGCCTGTTGGTATAATAAACATCTGCAGCTTGTAGAAAATTTGGTTTAAAGGGAAAATATACTTTGGTCAGAAGATTAATCGCCCCCAGAAAGCAGAAAGGTGCTAAGCGCCATTCTCCTAAGTGCATATCTTGACTATCCATTTCATGTTTAATGCTGTGCAGAAAGGAGACAAGTGGCAGGAGGCAATGTGAAAGGTCTGCAATGAAAACTAAATTCTAGAAAAAAGAAAAAATCGGAATTAATTAGTGTTTCATTCTTTTTTATTTATCTCCTAAAAAAATTGCATTTTGGCGCCTAGCACCTTTCTGCTTTCTGAGGGCGTAACACATATTGATTATACGCACATTGATTACAGGATGGTTCAAAACAACACCGATAAAGTTTGGGAGGTGATTCCTGACACCAAGATAAGACAAAAAGGATAGACCAACCTGGGTGCACAAATGCTTCCTTTCGGAGTTATAGGCTGCCGAAAACGAAAAAAAAAAAAAAAAGAAATTTAAACGTCCATAGCTTCAAAACTGAGACCTACCGTAGTCGGGTCAAGACTTCACTTAGGAACTAATATGTGCGCTATTCAAAAATACATGTTTCAAAATCCTATGGTACTTCCGCAACAATTTTTATAGAGGTAGTTGGAGAGTACTTCAATTAGCCAAACTCCCCATATAAAAAATGATTTGTGAGTACTTTAGGATTCTGATCCAATAGTTTTGGAGCTAAAGACCTTTAAAGTTCATTTTTCATGTTTTCGACAGCTTATAACAACGACAGGAAGCATTTGTGCACTCAGATTGGTCTATACTTTTTGTCTTATCTTGGTGTCAGGAATCACCTCACAAACGTTGTCGGTGTTGTTTTGAAAGACCCTGTATAATACAACTTATCATTATACATCCTACATTGCCCATGGCCTAGGTGGGTCAAAAAGTATTCTTATGGCGGCAGTCTAAGTGTTAATAATATACAAAATTTTTAAACTATGAGGGATCTTTATGGTTATTAAATATTATTGTATGTAATAAACAAGTTACTTAATTAATTAATATAATGCAATCATGTTATATTCTTAAGAGTATCGTGAAAGTTGGATAAATTACAGAACTGTTCTGAACAGGAGGATTGATTTAAACCAGACGCCATCAGTTTGAGGTTGCGGGATTTGGCTCAGAAGAGCGTGTACTTGGATTGGACGGCAAATGTTTTTTTGCTATTTTCGTGCTGCGAGCAGTAGGATTTTGTAGACGTATAATGATAATAGTAGGCAGTATTTTTTGAGGGAAGAATACGTAAATAATTTAGGTTTTACAGGAAATTACCTTAGTCATGTCTGCTTTGGCTTTAGCGACTTCTCGATGTGTCCATGTCTCGGTGATTTCGTTGACCAGTTAATAAGTGTAGCTGCCAAAATAACTTTTAAGTGACTTTTGAAACACTATCCAAAAACTACATAAGACTACTACCCAGTCTGGAAGTAGACAAGAGTATTTAAAGAATTATTTAGGCTCGATGGACAGTTGGTTTTGGTCGAAAACAGGACACGGCATGGGCATAAAGCGGACGAGGAATGTGGAGCTATGAGTGTTCTTTTCAGTTTATTTATGATTATGACATTGTATTACAAATAGTTACATAAAAGACGAAACAGATGAATTAGCGTAAAACACATTAGTTGTCTGTAGCTTCAAACGAAGAAAATGTATTGTTTACTTTAATATTTTAGTAAAAGAATTAACACACAGAGATAATGAGAGCTGGTTGAGATTTTTTGTTTTCATCAGTTTTGATTAATAACTAATCAATAGATGAAGATATTTTACAGTTAATAGATAATGCTGATAGCAAGTTTTAAAATTGAAAATACACTCTTTCTGTGTCATAGTTCGCTTGATGTTGATTATTGGCAATACACTATAGCCAATCAATACCTGATTAGTCCATTGATGTGAATCACAGATTCACATATATTTACTATTCTTTACATTTTCGTGAAGGTAAAGATAATTAAACATTAGTGGAAAATTTCTAATCGTATATTTTTTCTCTTTTTCTTGCAGGAGGATTGGAAGGCTCGTGTACGTGGTGCAGAACAGCTGAAGACAGCAATGCGAAACAGTAACAACGTAGAACGGATTCGGTTCCACTTATCCGAGTTTTTGCCCTTTTTGGAAGTGCTTTTGGATGATTACAACTTTAAGGTGGTTACGTCAGCGCTCGATGTATACCGCAGCCTCGTTGAACACCTCCGAGGACGTGTTCATCCGCATTTGAAGCAAATAGTGACATCCATGTGTCGTCTAGTGGGCAATCATAAAGTAGTGGTTAAGATCGAGGCAATGCAAGTGTTTAAGACCCTGATGCAGATTGTGACTCCGAAGTTAGTGTTGCAAATTGTGACTGACAGTTTCCATGCGAAAAGTTATAAAGTCCGGGAAAATGCTTTACTTTTAGTGCTGTTTGCTCTCCTCACGTTCCCCAGTTATGAATTCGACATAGAAGATCTGATTCGTAAAGTAATCCCCACTCTAGTTGATGCAAAGAGAAGAGTTCGCCAAGCGGCTCTTGATTGCATAGCTGTTCTATCACAGTTTGTACAACCATCTGAAATGCCACTAGAGTTGGCAGTGGATAAACTCCGATCGCGACAAGGTAAAGAAGCGTTGATGGCCGCTGTGCAAGCAAGGTTAGCTCGTCGGCAATTGCCAACTTTGTCACCAGATGGGCTAATTCTCTACAGTTTGCAGATACCTAATTATGCTGCCAAGGGACTCCCTGGAACACCATCAGGTAAGCAGTTTTCTTTAGTCAACATTAGTATGCAAAGTACAAACATATAGTGTTATTTAATTTAGCAGTTGTTAGATTATTAATTTGAAATTGTCTGTACAATTTAAATGATAGCAATAGGTGCTCAGTTGCTTCTGACAAGGGAAGGTCATGAACTGGCTCTGCTGAGATCCGAAAGAGACAATTGTCTTTGCATTTGATATGTTATACCTAGATGAATCCCAAAGTTATACGTGCCATCGGGCGAGATATCGTGTGTTAGAACATATTGTGTAATGTAAAAGCTATTAGCTGGCAGAATAGTTTGAACCGGGTCATTTGTTTGGAAACGGCTGAAAACTCGGCGAACACATATCCCATCATTTTCAGGGGCACACTTTTTGGGATAAAAAAGTATGCCCCACTGTCCCCCACAGGGTCCCAGACGGGATCAAACCTCAAAAGTTTCAAATGGCAAGGGGTGTTAAGTAGTACATCGTTTGAAAGCTGTTGTGAAATGAAAGATGGAACGTCTCGACTCTACGATAACCCTGTGCAAAATGACAGAGAGTCCAAATGTAAGTACAAACTTAATTGAAAAGTCTATGGCCGTCTTGAATCCAAGAAAGTATAGGCACTCCAAACTACTGAAGCTAGGCAAATCAAATTTGGCATGAACTTTGATCAGTAAACATAGGTAACGTCAAGATACGAAATATTTCAAAAACACATCTTGAGTTCAAAATGTCGCACTACGTATCACATACATATCCAGCTCGAACCACTGGAGCTGGAGAAGCAAAATGTGGTATTTACGTTTATAGTCAATAGTAGATATTCACAAAAAGTCAAAGACGTATCATCTATAACAAAATATGGCTTCCATCGCGAAAAATTAGTTTGTATATAAACGTTGACAATTATGTTGCATTTTCATTCATTCGTCCCGTTGAAATAAAGACACCTACTAGTGATCCGACTGAAGTACAGAAGTTCTAACCGCCGCAGCACATGATTGGAAGCATCATAGAACCGAGACTGCTATTGTTCTTTTTTATTTATTTACCATTTCGATTATTTCTTATTTCTATGTTATTCTAACTTTCATTTTCTATTCTGTAAGTATCATACATACGTTAGTCCGTCATTGTGAACTCATCTTTCATTTCACAACAGCTTTCAAACGACGCGCTACTTAACCCCTATTGCCTTCGAAACTTTTGAGAGGACCCCACTCAGAACCCTGCGGAGCCCCTGGCACTGGCGCAAATCCCGGGGGGACGAGGGGGACATGTCCCCCTATGTTGGACCTGGGGGGACTGTCCCCCCCAATAATCTGACTTAAAAAGTGCTTTTTGGGATAGGTGTGATGATTTGTGTCCGACTTCGACAAAGGAATGTGAGATGATATTGATTTCTCTTGGCTTTTCCATTTCTTTTAAAAAGAATCGTATTCTGTAATATTTCAACTTCGTGGTGTAGTGCGTTTAGTAGTCTCATCAATATATATTAATTCCACTTCCGCTACTTGGGCACAAATTGCAATAAATGCCAGAGGAGGATAGTTGTCTCAGCTGTAGATACGGGCACAAATTCCGGGGAAATGGGGAGACATGTCCCCCCCAACATTGAAACTGGAGGCTCTCCCAATAATCTGATTTGAAAAGTGCTTTTTGCAGATAAGTGTGATGATTTGTGTCCGACTGCCACAAAGAAAGTGAGATGAAATTGGTTTATCTTGTTTTTTCTATTTTTAATAAAAATGAAGCTGTGCGACTGTGTGTCACGTAACCCGATGTGAAATCTTATCTCCTCCTTCTCTCCTCTAGGCCCGAGAACACGAAGAGTATATAGACTACCCAATGTCAGTAGAACCCATCTTTTCAGTAAATGCGCATTTCATCTATTTGTAGTAGCAGCCTAGGCATCTACTCATGCTTCGGAAGCCAACTCCGTGGCCTATGGAACCCGGAGGTTCAATGCCGCGTTCACAAAAGCTCTCCATTGACTTCTATTCTTAGCCAACTGGATCCAGTTTCTACTTTGCATTCCTATTTTTGCGAGATCCATCTTAATATTGTCTTCCTATCTGCGCCTACGTCTTCCTAATGGTCGTTTTCCGATTGCTCTTACCGCTAATACTTTAAAAGCGTTCCTACTTTCTTCCATCCTGGCTATATGTCCTGCCCACCTAAGCCTCCTAGACTTGATGACCCTAACAATGTTTGGTAAGCCGTATAATTTATGTAGTTCCTCGTTATGAATTTTTCGCCATTCCTCATTCCCGTTCCTCTTGGATCCGAATATTCGTCTGAGGATTTTGTTCTCAAATACTTTCAATCTATGTTCTTCCCTCAGAGTAAGCTACCATGTTTCGAAACCATACAGAACAACAGGCATGATTATCGTTTTGTATATTTTAAGCTTCAAATTCCTCGGCAGAATTCACGACGACAAGAGATTTTGAACTGAATAATAACACAAATTCCCTGTTTTTAGTCGATATTTAATTTCTTCGTGAATATGATTTTCGTCTGTTAATATTGACCCTAGATTTTTGAAAGTATCCACTTTATCAAAAGTATTATTTAATATTTTAACGCATTCATAATTTGCCGTGTTACGATCCCGACGCACTTCCATGCATTTAGTTTTCTCTGCATTTCTTTCTATTGTTCTCATATCATCCCCTATTAAATTTACATCATCAGCGTACGCATAACCTGGTGAACACCGTTCAACTCTAGGCCCAGGTTGTTATCTTTGATTTTCCTTTAGCGTATTCCAGAACAAAGTTGAATAATAATGGCGACAACGCATCTCCTTGTTTCATGCCATTCTCGACGTGAAAGCTCGTGGCCAAAAATTTTCCTAACCGGACTTTACTTTGGAATTCATTTAAACATGTCTTAATTAATCTAATTAGCTCTTTCGGTATTCCAAACTCTGTAAGAACGTTGTACAATATTTCTCTCCTAACCTAGTCGTAAGCCTTTCTAAAATCAATAAATAGTTGATGTACCGGGCTACTGTATTCCCACTTCTTTTCGAGTATTTAGCGAATGGTAAATATTTGGTCGATAGTTGATCGATTTTGTCTAAATCCGCACTGATAATCTCCAATAATTTCATCTTCGTATGGGGTCAATCTTGCTAATAGAATGTTTGAAAGGATTTTATAGGATGTTGACAGAAGAGAAATGCCTCCATAATTATTACAGTCAGTTTTTTGAAATTAAATGGAATCTTATTTAGGATTTTGTTTCGAGGAGCTATGTCCAACACAAGGAAGGAAGTGGGCAATTGCCCACCTGAGTTTGAGAATTAAATATATTTTAATTTATACATAAATTGAAGTTATAATGGCAAGAGTTGCAGACCGATGTGATATGATACAAAAATTTAGGAGTGAATCTAACCTTTTATTCTATTCATACAAGAAAAAGGAAGCATCCTTTTGGCCTTCCTAATTTCCCGAGCTAGTTATTTCCCCGTTTTGATTTTCTTTAATTCAAACATTTCCTTCTTTTAAAAATAAGTAAACGACATAATTTTTCCTTTGTTATAATAACCAAAGTCATGTCATGTTGATATCCGCGCAAGTTGGTATGGAACACCAGTTTCGCTTATCAACTCCTCTTAGTTTTGGTGTTACTGATGACGGCCGACTTGAATCATAACTGACAACGGTCGATAAAGTATGATAAGGGAAATGAAAGAAAGTAACATCAAAAAAAAAAAAAAAAAAAAGAAACAGAAAAGTAGAAAGGACGAAAGAAAGAACAAAAGAACGTAGTTCTTACATGGAATGAAATTTGACAAATACAGTATTATTTCTGAACAAAGAGCATAAGAAAATGGAGAGTCAATGACATTCTTAGAAATGGTAAAAAGGATTATTGTTGTGCGTGGAATGCGAAAAACTAACAAATTTATTTCGGGGGAAGCTTGAGACCACCCCGATAGCCCGCTAAATACGCCACTGAAGACAATTCTGTTCCCCTCATCATTCACAGCATTATTTTTCAACTTCATAAATATTTTGAACATCGCTTATATAGGTCTATATATATATATATACAGTGAAACCTCTACTAACGGACACCTCTATAAAGCGGACACCTCCCGTAACGGACATATTTTGTAATCCCCAAACATTGTAATAGGATAAAACATATTGGCAAACTTCTCTAAAGCGGACACTCTCTAGTACGGACACGGACAGTCTTTTCTGTCCTTTTTAGGTATTATTTACCTCCGTATTATTGACATTTTCTCTATAAATAAGTTAAAAAATATTGTGAAAATACATTTTTAGTAATTCATACATGTGTCACCAAGAAAGCATTGTGACATTTCGTCTCCTCAACTGTCTACTAGCAATCCAGATGAAGAGTCTCTGTTTAACAACACTCTCATGTCTTTCGCTTGCATTCCACTCCCACCCAAGCTGTTTTAGACACAAAAGTGATTGACAGTTGCCTACCGTTTGGAATAACACGTTATTCTACTGTCCTGCTGGAGTCTCTAACCAAGCAGAAGACAAGTTCGGTAGTTTTTTTTTTTTTTTTTTGCCCGCGGGTACGCATATTGTCACAAAAAAGACACTACTGGACTGTAATTAATCCACCAATTAAAGCGACATGCTGAAAACGTAAGTGTAAAGTGCAGAGAACTATAACATCTATTCCATCTTGTGCCTCGAACATAGAGTATTGGACAGCAAAGGACAACACAGGTACAGTAACATTTTGGTAATATTCGTGAATACATGATTCATCCAAAAAATATTGTTACTAATTGCATATTACCTTCTTTACTAATTTACGTAAGAAAATATCAAAACCTCTCTAAAGCGGACACTCTCTATAGCGGACAATTATTGATTCTCCACGGCTGTCCGTTTTAGAGAGGTTTCACTGTATATATATATATATATATATATATATATATATATATATATATATGGGAACGGTCTTACCCGTCCCCCCCAATGTTGAAGACAAATTTGCGCCGATGGCCCCTGGTATAAGACGTTTTAACTTTAAATCGTTGTACTTTGAAAATAATGCCACACGTGCTTTCCTGTTTTCATATTTGTCTCACAGTTTCCGATTTACAGAGGGACCATGGGGGTGGCCATGGACTTTTCAATTAACTTTTTGTTTACATTTGAATCCGTTGCTTCATCTTCTTTCATTTCACAGCTTTCAAACGACGTACTACTTAACCCCCTTGCCATTTGAAACTTTTGAGGTTGGATCTCACTTTCTTACCCCAAAAAGTGTGCCCTTGAAAATGATGGGGGTACGTGTTCGCCGACTTTTCCATATACCCAACCATTTCCGAACAAATGGCCTGGTTCAAACTATTCTGCCAGCTATTAAAAAATATGTTCTGTATCATGATATCCCGCCCGGTGGCACGTATAACTTTGGGATTCATCTAGTTATAACATATCAAATGTAAAGATAACTGTCTCGTTCGGATCTCAGCGGAACCACTTCGTGACCTTCCCTTATGAGTTATTCTTAAACTTTAGAGAACATAGCTTCCTACTTTCTGCTAATAAATCAGAAATTATTATATTTTAAAAATAAGCACTAACTTTGTAACCAGGAAAATTATTTCTTCTTGTCATATGATTTCAATCTTCTCTAGGAGGCCTTCCTAAGTAGCTCCTCCTTTGCTACATAGTGGTTAGAATTCAGTTATCAAGAATAGTTGTCCATAAGTAAAAATTTATAATCTACACAAATTTATTTAGATTTGCGGTAGATTCTAAATTATGATGGTTCAACTATGTACTCCATGTGAATAACTAAGAAAGGATATAACTGTAAGGTTAGAGTTACTTAGGAAGACCCCAGAGAAAGTCGAAATCATATAAGAAATAATCTTTCTGGACATTAGGTTAGTGTTTGTTTTGAATCTATAAACATGTATTCTATAGTGTTCATTGGCAAGCAAACATAGTTATGTCACGCTTGCACGAACGGATTAAATTCCCAGCCCACTGGGGAATGTGAAGGCCGGAGAAAGCGATACCAAATGGTTAGGGCACCGAAGGAGCTGTAATGGGAGAAACTTCTAGTCGTTCTCCCGTTAAAAAGGAATATATTTTAAAGCTTATTTTCTTTAATGATGAACCTGTTTTCTGATGCAGTAATGTAGTTATTTACATTGATATGGGCTATCAGGGCGGCTCAACCATATGTGCAACATGTGCATTTGCACAGGGCGGCAAAATCTGTCATAATTATCTATCTATTAAAATGCTACAATAGCAATTAAAAGCTCCTGAGCTCCAAATTATAACTTTAGCTTTCAAATCTTTCATTTACGATTATGTGTGATTTCACGTTTAGCAGAGACAAACATTTTAAGTATTTGTACTTTAAATAGTCTAAATTAGTTAACTATATCTTTTTCATAAAGTTTATGATATAAAATTATTGTTCAAAGCCTTTGTATTTTAATGAGCCTTCTCTAAAATCAATGCACGTGAGTTGTGCTTCCATCTTCCGAGTTCTTTTAAACTATATTTATATGTTTGTGGCCTTCCTTTCGACAATGAGATCTCGGAAACTACAGGCTCTAGAAAGATGACGTTTTCACTGATCGATTGAAAATTTTGAGTAGATTGTCGAGTTCTTATTGAATATTTAAAAAAAAACATGGCCATTATTGCTTTATTACCATTTTTTTAGGGTACGCTGGAAGCGTTGAAATTAAAAAAACCTATCATATCCTATGTGTTATACATTCCAACACCACAATGTTGTATATTGGGGTTGTATATGTCTCAGGCGTTTGTTCCATGGCCAAATAATAGTGAAAAAGGAAGGATAACCATTTCTCGAGTCATAAGATAAATCTTTATTTTTTGAGTGTTTTGCCCGCCATATACAACTGACATTATAATTAATTGTATATGTAATGTATTTGCTTATTACATACTGCATGCAAGAAGAAAGGAAACACTGGTCATACATGAATTAGAACTCCAACCGGAAGTAGGCTTAAATCTCTCAAACGGTGCGAGATACTGAGAAAAAATAATCGAAAAAATCTCCCTTTTATGATACCCCTTGCCGATTTTTTTTTTTTTTAAATCAAGACGTCTTTCACTTGTGTCTGTAAAGGGACATGTACATATGTTGTGAGGAATGAGAAGGATATTTATGCTCATATGCGAATGATGCGCTGTGTAGAGAGCGCAGGTTCAACTAGTATTATTTAAAATAAATATTTCTTGTTGGAAATAGATTTCATGTTGATGGTACTACTAAGCTGAATTTACTAAACTTACCTATTTGAATACTACATTCATAAATCATATTTAATTCGCATTACTTTAAGGTCACGTGGACAGTGTTAAAGCAAATCGTCAAACAAATCCCAGCATGAGTTGCTTGATTGTTATCAAATACAAGAACTCAATTCTCGAACAGTAGCGAATACCTCTTCCATTTAGTTAGTTATCACAATTTTTATATGAAAACTAGTCTTTATCTTTATCACAAACAAGTTGAAAGTGGAAAAAAGTATCTTTTTACAAGTTTTTAACAGATGTAAGAAGAAAATCAAGAAATAAAGATAAAAGAGCTAGTTGCACTTGAAGCTCGATAATGAATTCTATAAAAAGGATTACAATCTTCCCTCTGCAGGTGTGGTTGCTTTATCTTTTACTAATATAATAGATTATTATTTAAAGAAAAATACAGACTCAACGTGATTATTTATGTAGTGTTTATTTCTTTTTGAGTGCGAGTGCGCTTCCCTTTCGTTGTTCATGACGAGGTAGTATACATAAAATCGTGAATTTTAAGATTTGCTCTTTCTGGAGAAAGAGTGCAGCAAATAATCCTATTGCACGGGAAGGGGATCACAAATTGACAAATACAACTTACAGTGTGTAGCTATTAAATGATTAGAAGGTTTGTTTCTATGTAACAAGCTCATATATAAAAGTAACAATAGTAATAACACTAAATAAAATTGAGATTAAAGTGTTTAACAATACAGATGATAAAAATTTAAAATTATATCGTGTGTTACGGGTTCAGCAGATTTTTTGCTTCACAACGTTAAAGTCAGGACTCAGTTTATTACTCGCTAAACGATAATAATACTATAAGCTATAGTTGGCATATCTATGTATAGTCGACTTGGCGTGAGAAATTATTGAATATTTTTTCCCATAATTCTTCATCATACCGTATTAATCGTAAAATTCAATAAATATTGTACATGCTAGTGAAATAATATGTAAAGGTCAAAAGAGCAAAATAACAGTAACAATTTTAGTGAGTATCACGATACAACATTTAATTATTTTTGATATCATGGTTGAAAGCTTAGAATTTACCTTCACCTTTGGTGTTTACATTAAATATAGATTTTCCGCCACGTGTGTCTTATGAAATTTATATAGTTTTCCTAAAAATTAAGTAACACAATGCACGTGGCAGACTTCAAACTAGACACAGATGGGCGAGACATCTATAGGGGAAAATTTAAAAGAAAAAAATGAAAATCAAGTTGCGGGTTGTGCAATATACTATAACGCGTCAAGGTCGACAATGAAGTGTCAGGCCAACGGTGATGGATGTCTCAAAAATTTCGATCTGCAGTAGTCAAAAGGTACTATTACAAGCTACCTCCGATATTGATTTTTATTTCACTTTTCCTAAAAATCATAATAAGCAGTGAGATGGAAGCCTACCTAATTTATTTGCAAGTCTTAATAATTGAATTATACACGTGACGCCAACTTTCAAGGATTTCAAGGCCATTTGTATTCTTTTTTTTTTTTCTTTCTTTAATAGAGAGGTTGACTGATGGTTCGTGCGAAACATTTCTGTAGAAAGGTTTTGTAAGAGGCCGTTTGTTCGATACCAATTCATTGTTGTGTGTTGATTACATGGGTCACTCCGGCAGTTTTTTTTCTTAACTCTGATTTGTAAAGGAAGGGACAAGGAAACATTACTCAGGAAACATTACTTATCTTTATAGTATCTTCTCGTGGACAAGTGGCTACCACACTTGCGTACTATGCACATGGTCCCGCGTTTGATTCTCGGTGAGGCGTCAGGGGCGGACTGGCAAATTTTGGCCCATCCGGCTTAGCTAAAGAGTTGCCCACCACCAAAATTTATGGTAGTGGTACAGCCAAGTTCTGTAGTAGCTTAAATCGTCTCCTATTAAATTTAATATTAGGGTTATCTATTGTTTTCTTATCTTGATTGACAGATTACCTATTCTGTTAATCTCCCATATTTTTCGGTTTCTTGAACAAAACTAAAACCTTTCTTTCAATAGAACCGTAAGTTTGTTCTTACTTTTTCTCCGATAATTCGTACAAGTATTCTATTTTCTTTTATAGCTAAGAGAAGTTTAGGATTCAAAGTAAAGGTGGGGTCTACTTGAAAATTTCGATCGAAATATATCTACAGGTATATGTGTTTACAAGATAAGTTCATCAGTATTCACAGTTTATTGACATTGTTATGCTTTTACGCTTTTACACATTTCTATTACAATTTATTGATAAAATAAATCTATTACTACCCCTAAAACTTATTTTCGACATAATTCGAACAGCTTGAACATACCATAGGTAAATTTCTTAACATTAACTAGACAAGTTTGAAACAAAATTGTGATGGATCACAAAATGATAATATGTATTGAAATTAAATGAAATCTTTAAGTTTTACGTCCCCCAGTTATGCCGACTAGGGTAAAGGGGACTGTGATGATGAGAAATGAATGAAATGGTGGAATGAAGAAAGTGGAAGGAGACGGGAGAACCCTGATAAAAACCCATGTACACAGTGTTTGTCCATCGCAAAGCTCACTTGGTACGAGCTGAGATCGAACTAAAGACCCCATACACCAGAGTTGAACACTCTACCACTGAACCATCTCAGCCCATACTGTGCCTAGATATGTATTGCAAAATATGTATTACAAAATCATATTCTTCAATCATTTCCCCTAATTACCTTAGCTTCTCGCTCTTTTAACATCATAATTTACGTAAAATACATTTTTTTATTTATATATAAAAATGAGGCTGACTGCAAATACAATTACAAGAAGTTATGGACATTAACAATTGTCTATAACTTAAAATATTTACATTTCTAGATATAGTGGTAAATATGAGAAAATATTTCTAACAACACAGCCGCACTCTACAGTTTACTTTAGTAACTAACATTTTTAAAAATGTTTTCTTTGTTGATAGATCTAGATAACAATCTAACTCCTTTGAAGTAGATGCAATTTTTTTTCAATAATTTTGTCGTAATCAAAGTTCAATTATCTTTCAACGTAAAATAGAACGAAATCCTGTAATAAGTCCTGCCCGAAGGAAGATCGTAATAGACTCTTGATCATCTTCATGACGGAGAAAAGTATTTTACAAAATACTTGCGTGAAAGAGTCACAATATACTTGAATTAGTGAATGGGAAAAGGGGAATATTTCATAAATAAAGAAGAGAATTCCGCGAAAGTAATTTCTGTATAACTAAATATTCAATCTCATTACGTTTCCCATATTTCGGAAAATAAAAGGCCTTAATAAACGTCTAATATAAATATTTGTTGTATAAGCAGGTGGTATATCCGGCAGGTGGTTTTAGTTTTCTTTTTCCAAAAATAAAATATTGTTGAATATTCTCCTTTTCCCACTCATTAATTCATTTGAGTGTCACACAAGGTGATGTATACATTGGATCGTAGAAATTTAGTTCGTAAAGTCATTCTGAGGTATAGGACAGATATGCATTTTTTTAAAACAATTTTCCATAGCAGTTGCTCATCATCGGTGCCTTTCTTGCTTTTTTTCCTTGTTTTCACTCTCTTAATAGGATCCTTCATTATTTGCTGGTATCAATATCTTTTAATTTTAGTAATAACTTGCAGTTGTCATAATGTCGGGATGAAGCTATTCTGTTCAAATATCTTTTTCATCACTTTGTAGTAGTAAGCTAAAATATCAGTGCTCGTACCTCTTTGGTACTCGAACTGCAGATATGATTTCTAGTGGTCACAAGATCTTTGGAGTTGATACAAGGCGCGCTGACCACGCATCATTCAGAAAGTGTATCATCTAGTTACCCATGGCCCTTCCGTCCTTGGATGTAACATGAAGGTAATTATTATAATTGTATTATTATAAAGAATTATTTGCATATGTGGAAGTAAACGTTTTTTTTTCTAACACTAATACTATGCGAGATATAAAAATCAGTTTAAAGTGGGATCTAAACCACATAATATCCAATTGGGAATCAAACCCAACCAACGATAAGAACGATATCTGATAGATAAGTTCATTACAAAAGAAAAGGCTACAAATCTGTTTCTAACGTGAGAAAAACATTGAGTAGTCATTGCTTGTTTCTCTGGAACTGTTCCAAAACCTTCTAAATTTTGGCAGGCTTCCTATATTGCGTGTGTGTGAAGTGAAATGTGTGTGTTTGTATAGACCTTATACACGCAAAATTAAATTTCGAGATCTCTTGCTTCAACTTTTGCAATCATGTAGTTTATTTTAATTTCAAAAGCGGTCGATAGTTTTTTCTACCAGTTAATGAAAGCAGTAGCAAGTGGCGAATTCTGTCGACACCAACTTTGTCTGCTTGGTAAGTTATAACAAACTAGAGCACCATCTTTTGTCTGTAAAGACAAGTGTCAATTAGTAATGTGTTGCTTTGTATTTTTCTTCAGCTCACAAGAAAGATGAAGTTTTAATTGTTTTAATTAACGTTGTTAATTATTCAGACAAGTTTCGTGTTGCTTAAGTAACAAGGACAACAATTTAAACTGTCGCTTGTAGAGTGTTGTATCTTTCTTTCTAATGTCATTTGTTTATCGACCAAGCTTGGAAGTATGAAAAATTCAACAATCCATTTAGTTCAGTTTTTTTTTTTTTTTTTTTAAAGCTAGTCTGAAGATAGAATTCGACAAAGGGAATCACAATTAGTTTTATGCTGTTCTTCGTCTGCCTATCACACTTTTAACTTACAAACGGTAAGAAATAGAAGAAAACAGACTTGCTTAGTTTGTATTCTTGTAGAAATTTCAGCTTACGTTAATTTTAAATTAATTGCTAGTTGTAGTTCATAGACAAGGGTTAAAAAAAACAGCTGTTCTTCCTTCGTTTTTTAAACTAGGCCATAAGCTTTGTTTTTATATGTTAATACAAACTTAACTAACATTACAATCTGTCCTCTCAGTAGTCGGGGCGTCAAAAATGAATTTCATCTGTGTCCCTGGAAGACGTATTGCGTGACAAAGGAAGCATCGGCGTAAATCTTTATTAAAACAAAGAAAAGGTAGTGGCATAGTTAAAAACGACCGTACTGGATAAAGAATTCAAAAGATTTCTATACTATACCTTGAAATATATTGTACTTGTGTTCAACGTATGCTCTTGGCCCACGGTTGTTCAGTGATAGAGCGCTCACCTCTAATGCATGGGGTCCTGGTTCCATACCAGTTCGCACTATAGTAGGGGATCTAGCCCTGGGGTCGGGGCATAGGCCCCCAGGTTTGTGAGTGACAAAAATAATTTAAGCTATTATTTATATATTTTTGAAAGTTTATAGTAAACTCATGATATACCTATCATAGTCTGGGTTCTAGCTGCCCCCCCCCCCAGTTTTTATCTTCTAGATCCTCCACCGTCGCACCAAGTGGGTTTTGTAGAGGATAAACAGTATATGTGTGGCTTTTCTCGGGATTTCCCTATTTCATTCCAGTTTCTTCATGCCATCATTTTTATTCATTATCATCATCATCACCGCCTCCTTTAGCCTCGGCACATAATCGTGTTACGTAAAACTTTAAATTTAATTTAATTTTAGCTTGTGTTATTGTAGCCTATATAAAATGTATGATCAGTGACGTATACACAGTTTTATCAGAAGAGTTCAAGCACTCAGGCCCATATCGTTTCAGAACACATGGGATTTTTGTATACATGTCTTACTATGGTAAACCTTTATTTTTCCTTTATATCTTGGTGTACGAGGGATAAAATCCGGAATCCCCATGCGTACGCTATTATTTGTAGCTAAATCTGCGCTGTACGAATATATATTAAATGATACTTGTATGCACATAAATAGTGTAATGTAAATACAAAACAACAACAACAACAACAAAGAAAAACAAAAGAACCTAAGCACTTTCAGTAATTCGGCATTTTCGCTAATTCTGCACGCTCTGTGCAGAAAATGGTCCAATTAACAAGATTGTAGAATTAATACAAGCAATTTCTCTATTTCTGCACCGTTTTGTGTAAGAAATGACCAAATTAGGAACACTGTAGTGTAAGAACAATGTTCATATGGCCAACATGGTATGGGAATAATTGTAAGTTTTCTTGATACAAATACTACGAACACCTCTTCCTTTAATTAGATGGAAATTAGTGATAATTATTATTTAAATATAATATTAATATTATAGTTACCATTTTATTATTATAGTTTAATAGATATCTATAAACCATGTATATTGATACCTTTTAGACTTCCAAATTACGCTACGCATAAATATCGGAAGTCTGTAGTACGACTTTGATCGTCCGTCCATCAACAGATATCAGTGCAAAACCGGTAAGGGATATCGAGATGCGGCTTGTTGCAATCGATTCAGTGTCTCAAAGCCATAGGCGCAAATCTGTCTTCAACATCGGGGGGGACGGGTAAGACGTTCCCATATATATATATATATATATATATATATATAAAAGCGATGTTCAAAATATTTATGAAGTTGAAAAACAATGCTGTGAAGGATCAGGGGAGCAGAATTGTCTTCAGTGGCGTATTTAGGAGGCTATAGGGCTCATTCTCCCCTCGAAATAATTTGTTAGTTTTACTCATTCCACGTACAACAATAATCGTTCTTACCATTTCTAAGAATGTCATTGACTTTCCATTTTCTTATGCTTTTTGTTCAGAAATAATACTGTATTTGTCAAATTTCATTTCATGTAAGAACTGCGTCCTTAATTGTTCTTTCTGTCATCCTTTCTATTTTCCTGTTTCTTTTTCTTGACGTTACTACTTTCGTTTCGCCTATCATACTTTATCGACCGTTGTCAGTTGTGGTTCAAGTTGGCCGTCATCAGTAACACCAAAACTAAGAGGAGTTGATAAGCGAAATTAGTGTTCCACACCAACATGCGCGGATATCAACATGACAGGACTTTAGTTATTATAACAAAGGTACAATTATATCGTTTAGTTATTTTTAAAACAAGGAAATGTTTGAATTAAAGAAAATCAAAACGGGGGAATGATTAGCCCGGGAAATTAGTACGGCCAAGAGGATGCTTTCTTTTTCTTGTGTAAATAGAATAAAGGGTTAGATTCACTCCTAAATTGTTTATCATATCATATAGGATTTATCGATCTGTAATTCTTGCCATTATAACTTCAATTTATGCATAAATTAAAATATATTTAATTCTCAAACTCAGATGGGCAATTGCCCACTTCCTTCCTTGTGTTGGGCATAGCCCTCGAAAGAAAATCCTAAATACGCCATTGGTTGTCTTCAACATTGGAAGGTGGGCAGATTTGAGGCTTATTTTAGATAAGGGAGATGAAACTCATATTACGGTAGATGAATCTGATCAACTGTTGTAGAGTATATTATATATTAGGTGATCTAGATGAAGTAGTACATATCAGTATTGCAAATCACTGCCGTGAAAACATTCTGAAATCTGAATACATGTATATTTATAATTGGTATGTTTCTAATTAGGCATCCACAAAGATCCACGTTAAAATTGTTTTATAGTAATATAATAATATAAATGACAACTTCCTCAAAACTATGAAGAAAGAATATCAATTATGTATGACGCAACAATACTCTTTGAGCAAAATGATTATAATCTCAGTAACATTACAGGAATCGTTTCAGAAATCTGACGCATGTCATATACTCTTTAGTTAACAGATGTAACCTTAAGATTATAGAGAAAAATATTCCAGCAATTGAATTCTTTTCTTTGCTTACGAAACATCCTCTCTCAAAAGAAAAATTGGGACACGCGGAAATACGTAGGAACAAACCATGGTTCGAACTAGCAGAGAAGAGAAAACAGGCAAAATTACGTTGGTTACAAAATCCGAATGAAATAACTACACAAAATTTCGTAGACATCAGGCGAGGAACTTCCAAAAATTTTAGAACAAAGAAACGCGATATTTTGAAAGCTAAAATTTAGGAACTTGAAGATAATAGTAAAAATAAAAACATTCGGGACATGTATAAAGGGATCAACGAATTTAAGAAAGGCTATCAACCTCGTTCTTATATATGAAAGAAAGCTGATGGAACAGTTCTCACTGATACAGATAGCATTTTAAATAGATGGAAAGATTTCTTTGACGATTTGCTTAACACGCAGCCAAAAACTAATGTGCGTGGAGAAAGGAAGATACACACCGCAGAACCATATATTCCAGAACCCAATCGAATAGAAGTAAAAATCGCTATAAAGAAATTAAAGAAACACAAATCTCGGGTGTAAACGAAATTCCGGCTGAGTTAATTTTAGCTGGAGGCAAAAAATTGTGGAACAAGATACACAAACTCATTCTCCTTATCTACAACAAGCAAGAATTGCCACAAGAGTGGGAAGAATCAATCATTGTTCCAATCCACAAGAAAGGCGACAAAACTGACTGTAATAATTATCGAGGCATCTCTCTTCTGTTAATATCCTATAAAATCCTTTCAAACATTCTATTAGCAAGATTGACCCCATACGCAGATGAAATTTTTGGAGATTATCAGTGTGGATTTAGACGAAATCGATCAACTATCGACCAAATATTTACCATTCGCCAAATACTCGAAAACAAGCGGGAATACAGTAATCCGGTACATCAACTATTTATTGATTTTAGAAAGGCTTATAACTCGGTTAGAAGAGAAACATTGTACAACGTTCTTACAGAATTTGGAATACCGAGAAAGCTAATTAGATCAATTAAGGCATGTTTAAATGAATCCCAAAGTAAAGTCCGGGTAGGAAAATTTTTGGCCACGAGCTTTCACGTTAAGAATGGCCTGAAACAAGAAGATGCGTTGTCGCCATTATTATTCAACTTTGTCCTGGAATACGCTATAAGGAAAATCAAAGATAGCAACCAGGGCCTAGAGCTGAACGGTGTTCACCAGGTTATGCGTACACTGATTATGTAAATTTAGTAGGGGATGATAGGAGAAAAATAGAAAGAAATGCAGAGGTCTTATTAGACGCGTTTGTATGGACATGGGTTTAGAAGTAAATGCAGAGAGTACTAATACATGGAAGTGCGTCGGGACCGTAATACGGCAAATTATGTATGTATTAAAATATTAAATAATACTTTTGATAAAGCGGATACTTTCAGATATCTAGGATCAATATTAACAGACGAAAATCATATTCACGAAGAAATTAAATGTCGACTAAAAACAGGGAATTCGTGTTATTATTCAGTTCAAAACCTCTTGTCGTCGCGAATTCTGTCGAGGGATTTGAAGCTTAAAATGTATAAAACGATAATCATACCTGTTGTTCTGTATGGTTTCGAAACATGGTCGCTTACTGAGTGCAGCGCGGCATTCAACCTCCGGGTTCCATAGGCTATAGAGTTAACTTACGAAGCCTCTCCCCTAGGCTGATACTACAAATAGATGAAATGCGTATTTACTGAAAAAATCGATTCTACTGACAATGGATAGTCTATATACTCTTCGTGTGCTAGGGCCTAGGGGAGAGGAGGAGATAAGATTTCATATCAGGTTACGTCACTCACAGTCGCACGCCTTCATTTTCATTAAAAATGGAAAAGCCAATACAAACAAATTTCATCTCACTTTCCTTTGTGGCAGTCGGACACAACTCATCACAGTTATCTGCAAAAGCACTTTTCAAATCGGATTATTGGGAGAACCTCCAGTTCCAATGTTAAGGGGGGGGGGACATGTCTCCCCATTTCCCCGGAATTTGTGCCCGTACCTACAGCTGAGACAACTTTCCAGCATGAGGAGAGGGGCATATCCTCCTCTGGCATTTATTGCAATTTGTGCCAAAATAGCGGAAGTGGAATTAATACATATTGATGAGACTACTAAACTCACTACAGCACGAAGTTCAGTTTGAAATACTACAGAATACGATTCTTAAAAAAATAAATAAATAAATAAAATAAAAAATAAAAGCCAAGAGAAATCAATTTCATTTTACATTCCTTTGGGGCAGTCGGACACAAATCATGACACTTATTCGAAAAAGCGCCTTTTAAATCAGATTATTGGGGGGGACAGTCCCCCCCAGGTCCAACATTGGGGGGGACATGTCCCCCTCGTCCCCCCCGGGATTTGCGCCAGTGCTCAAAGCAGCGTACCATGACTATCTTAAACACTCTACCTTAATCGGAAGTGGTTCAAATTTAACGTTACTTGTGCTTTCAATACCAATTTCCACAGAGGAAAAGTAAGATATATTGAGATGTAACTCTTTGCAGTTGATTCAGCGTCCTAAAAATAGGTTCAGTCTCCTTCGTTAACCTTCTATTCAAACCGGAAGTAGTTCAAATTAACAATTGCCGGTTCCAACATTTATCGCAATAGAACAAAAACGCTAAGAGATATCGAGATGCAGTTTCTTGCATCAATTGAGCTGTCCAAGAGTAGATTTCCTTCTTTTCCCTTAATCATTTATTCGATATGGAATTGGTTGAAATTAACAATTTCTGGCTCCAATCATTATCGCCATAGAACAAAAACAGCAAGGCATAGCGAGTAACAGTTTTTTGATATGGATTTAGAGTCCAAGAAACATGTCCTATCTTTGATCTTATTAATCTACTTCAAGTCGAGTATTGAATTTCTATAGTTTGGATGTCTACCATAGTTTTACATTGTGAAACGAAACTCATTTGCTACTGTTTCTTTTTCTCCTTGGTTTGCGCGTGGTCCCTGATTCAATTCAATTTAATTTGATTTGAGTTTAGCATCCCTTTCAGCAGCGAGGATATATAAGACATGGATATACTAGGGCCATTATTTATATTTTGAGCCTAACAATGAAAAAAGATAATATTTTGTCATTGAAAATTGATTTATTGTTTTTCGAAATATTCTCCTTTTTGATCAATGCACTTTTGCATTCGTTCTAACCTCAAAGCATTTTTTCCGATCTTCTTGAGACACCTCAATAATATGTTTTTTGAATGCATCAACGGCTTCGTCCGCCGACGAAAATCGTTGTCCACGCAATTTATTCTTGGCATTCGGGAACAAGAAGAAGTCATTGGGTGCCAAATCAGGACTGTACGGCGGATGACCCATCAATTCGATTTTTTTAAGTGTTCAAGTAGTCGGTTGTTAGACGAGATGTTTAAGAGCTCGCATTATCTTGATGAAGAATGATCCGCCTGCGCTTGTTTGTTTTCCTTATTTAACTGAAGACCTCCGGCAAACAAATTGTTTTGTACTATTCTAAGTTGACGTTCTACGTTCCTCTAAAGGCATAGTTGCCACATGATCAGTTTTCCTGAAGAAACAGGCGACCATTTGTTTCAATGTGCTTCGAGCGACCATTTGTTTCGATGTGATTCGATCGCGAACAACTTTTGTTGTATTTGGTTCATCTTGAAACACCCATACAGTCGACTACTGTTTACGTTCCGGCTCATACGCATATATCCATGATTCGTCACCTGTTACAATCTTATATACGTCTTTTGAAGCACCGCCATCGTATTTATTGAACATTTGGGTGCACCAATCGACGCGACCTTCTTTTTGAATTTTTGTCAAATTATGTGGGATCCAACGAGAACAAACCTTTCTCATAGGTAAATGATCATGTAATATTTTATATATGCTGGGTGAACTAATGCCTGGGGTTGCCTCAATCTCACAGTATGTCACACGACGATCTTGCAGGATTAGGTTTTGCATAGCATCAGTGTTTTCTGGAATAACAACTGATTTTGGACGACTTCGCGAATTTCGTCAGTGAGCGAATGGCAGCCACGAGTAAAATCGTTATGAGCGGCGTTTCACAGTGGCAAAGGATGGGGCTTCATCGTCAAATGTGGAAGTAAGTTGATCGATGCACTCTTGTCTTGATAATTCACGTTGAAAATCCTAATAAATCATCGCACGAAAATTTTCATGCGTTAATTCCATTTTTCTGTTTTTACGCAATCTTCAAGACAACGTAAACAACACAAATAAAGGTATAGACAAAACATTTGAAGTATGTTGTGGTCAACAATGTCAAACGTTTCTATGCAAACAAAAACTAGCACCTAACTACAATGTGTTGCCAAGGCTCAAAATATAAATAGTGGCCCTCGTACTGCTTAAGGTGGGAGCCGAACCACATGAGCTTTCGCCGAAAATCGAACCCGAGTCTCCCACATCAGGTCCCTGATTCGATTCACAGTGGATCAGATGCAATTTAGGAGATATTTGAGTTAAGAGACAGCGAAAATCAGTCTAGAAATCCAGAAATAATTACATTGGAGCCATTATCGCATTATCCAGAGGAATACATGCCTTTTTGTAATCCATAATCCTTTATATACTGTAGTATCTGTATCGGTAGGATATTATATACTGAGTATTACCATATACTGTAGTACTTTATACACTGATTACTATTACAGTATTTTACATGCTGAGAAAATTGTTAATGGATATATTAATAAAAAATGATTACAATTATGATAGTTCTGATTATAGTAATCACAGATCAACATCTATTTCGTTTTAAAACTAATTTCTCTTGGTAACTATTTGTCTTGTTTTGAATATATACTTGTTTTTGTTGTGTTCGGATTTATTTATCCAAAACAAATATTCCAAACAAAATAAGTATTTACATATTTCGACTGTGTATGAACGGTTTGTTCTGCTATAGTTTCATTTCGATTGAAATAAACATTCTAAGACGGAAGGAATCTTAAAAATATATGATCTCAGGAGCCCCTCGAAATAAGAGATGAAATTCGGTATATATAAACTTATTAAAAATAATTGTACACGTGTCCAACTATTTTAAAAATTCTGCTTGTAAGGGGGAAGGGGGCATTTTCTACATATATATTTTCTTCACGTTTAAATTGGTCATGTCTGTCTCATTATTATGGGAAAACGACTGGACTTTTGAAGTGAATTTTTCAACATATACTTGGCTCGAGCTAGGTTTGTATACATTAATATCACACGTGTCCTGAATGATATGAGATTTTGTACTTGAATTTCCCCTTGTTGAAATTCTGTGTACACCATTGGTCATAAATTTTGAATACAGTAACAAATTGAACACAAGTACCTGTACAATATAGTACAAGGTACAATGTACAAAATTTTTAATTCTTTAGGGAGTACGAATGAGTTTAAATATATCACAATTTTTTCAAGTAAAGATTCTTGTTGAGGCATAGTTTGTCAGGTAATATAATTACGTGTTAAAAGATAAAGATATGTAATACTGAAGAAAACACGAAATCCGTTTCGACGCCGTAATTACTGAGTTAGTGGATAAGCGATGGTAGTAGTAACTGTAGTAGTTTATGTCAATATACCAAGGTACTTCTCAAATATGAACTTCTATTTTAATTTTAAAAAATAGGAACAAGAAGAACTATTATTTCTTACTTTTGTCTATGAGTTGTAACTAGAAATTAATTTAAAATTAACATCAGTTAATATTACCATAAGAATAAATATTCAACAAGTCTGTTTTCCTTTATCACTTACTGTTGGTAAGTCATAAGTGTGACAGACAGGAAGATGAAGAAGAGCATAAAACTAGTAGTGGCTCTCTTTGTCCAATTTCACCTTCAGAATGGCTATAAAAAAAACTGAATTAATTGGGTTGATGAATTTTTCATACCTTAAGCCTGATCGATAAACAAAGACACAACACTCTAGAAGAAACAGATTAAATTGTTGTCCTAGAAACTTAAGCAACACTAAGATTATCTAAATAATTAACAATGTCAACTACAACAATTAAGAACTTCTTTATTTGTATGTATATATATATATATAATATATATATATATATAATATATATATAATTTCTCGTGTGAAGAACTGGGATTTCACCTAATTGGTTTAATAGAAATTCTTACTAAACACTCAAAATGATTGTCTTTTTCCTTTTTTTGGTTTGAAAGTAAATGATGAGATAATATAATATTCCATCTTCAATAGGATAATTGCTCAGGGAGATACGAAGAGCTAGAATTTGTTCATAAGTAAAAGTTGACCTTCATTAAAAAAAATAATAATAAGATAAAAATAAAGAGACCATGAAAAAAAACATTACAGTGGCTAAATGCAGACAGATTCTGAAATTTAAAAAAACAAAAAATAAAAATGTCGTCGTAGATTGACTCTTGTCCTTGTCGTGTCTGTGAATGTAAATGAAGCTGGGTGACTCACGTTTCTGAGTAATAGTAACATAAGCAACCCGTTTGTTAAACTCCTTACATTGGAAATGAGAAAAAGTGTAAGAGTAATTTGTATATTACATTTTGCTTAAAGCGTGCAAACTTTAATTAGCATTTTATTCTCCTTAAACTTTTATTTATTTATTTATTACCTGAGTTCAATACAGAGCACAGTGGAAATAAATAACAATGAAAGGAATTTTGGAAGAAAAGCTGCCAGGGCTTCGGTAAATGGAATACATGTCAATCGGGAATTGGTAATTTATCGTTAATAAGACGCTACCTGCGGAAATCCACGCATGAAAGCCTTATTCTAGCACAAGAAACTGCTTGCGAATATTGAGAATAATATGTGCTTTTAAGACCAAATTGTTCTGTTCAGACGTTAATTTATTAAGGACATTAAACGTTTTTAAGCTTTCGTTTAGTGTTTTCTCCCTAAATACTGGTCAAACATACTTTTCAAGTATTGAATATGCGTTCAGTGGCGTATCTAGCCCGGGGCCGGGGGACCTAGTCCCCCTAGTTTTTGAGTAACAAAAATAATTTAAGAATTTTTTTTATATATATTTTTGAAAGGTTATAGTAAACTTATGACGTACCTATCATAGTTTGGGTTCTTACTGCCCCCCAGTTTTTACTTTCTAAATCCGCCCCTGTGTGCTTCTCTTTTAGTGATGTCCATTAGAATATTGTGAACTCTCAATTATAGAGGCGACAGATTTTGACACAGTTTGGAACGTTCAAGTGGAGCTTTGAACACTGTGGCTTATCTTTTCGTTGCTTCGATTTTTGTATTGCACATATAGCACCAGATAATGATTACTTTTATTTGCTGCTTGCTTCTTGAACTACATTGCTATTTTCTATAAATTCACCAAGAGTGAGAGCAAGTGTGTCATCAGCATACTGAAATAAACGAATATATTTGTACTAAGGGTGAATCAGTGAACATTAATAATTCTTTTTAATTCGAGGTAGGATTGACTGAATATTTTTGAATTCAGTATATTATTCAACTTGAGGTACCACAAATTTGCTTATAATTACCTTTAGGTATAAAGTAGGCCTATCTATTGCAATTATTTTGCACTTAGGAGAACCCGTTGGCTCAGTCATAGAGCACTTATCTCTGGTGCCTGAGTCCGATCCTCGCCAAGTAAATTTGTGGTCGACAACATCGTTGTCCATTGGTTTTCTCGAGGTACTCCCGTTTGCTTCCACACTCTCATTCCACCGATTCTTTCATTATTATTCACTTACTTTAAACATACCTTAGCCTAACGGGCATAACCCTGGGACATTAAACTTAAAAAAAAATGCACTTACCAATTTCTCATTCGTTGAAATAACGGCACACTTTCATAACGTTACAATTACACTTTAGTGTTAGAGCGACAAGTGTTTTCTTCTTTTATATATTAATCCAGTATGAAGAAACAATAAGAAAATATAGAAATGAAAAGTGCAAAATATGAAATTTTAATTATGCAGTTTCTAAAACATGAATTATTTTGTATCAGCTTCCATTTATGTCACTATTCATTAACCTTTTTGAAACATATCAGGCATGAGTTCCCATGCTCTTCCTAAGGCTTGGCTGCAAACCCTCCACATTTATCACTCTATTTCCAAATTTACGAATACTTCCCTCAAATTTTCCATTCTCCTCCAAATTTGTCTTTCTCTCCCATACTTACCACTGTCCAATTTTTAATTTTTATTCCCAATAAAACATTATGTCCTCTTAAACAATCCCATAGGCGCACCCTGTGCCCTTAAATCCCCCTGTGGGCACCTCTGATAATAGGCGCGGATTTACACCATTATTTCAATTATAAAAGCTTACGATTAACAATTGATGTTTTCATTTGATATTGAGCATGCATTCGATACTATTTGGCATCAGGGGCTTCTATTCAAAGTAACTGTTACTTCGTATTTTACCTCTAACTTACGTACGGCTTATCGTGAATTTTCTTTACCACCGCTCAACATTTATACAAAATTATCAAGCACAATCCCACCGCTTTATCCTGAAAGCCGGAGTTCCACAAGGCTCTGTTTTGTCTCTATATTTTATACATAGCTGATATGCCGCTACCGCCACCACCAATCTATTCTTTGCACCACATACCTAGCTTTATGTTTGTCGGTAGATCGTGTATACGTAAATTTACAACCAGCAAATGATAATTTGTCAGTTAGTGTCTCAAATGGAAACTGAAACTATCCTTACTAACTACATGAACTGACATAAAATAAAGGGGTACTTGCCGTTTACGGGGAAAGTTGAAATTTGGCACGATTGTAGCTTTTTGGGACTAACCGACAGGAAAATTGCCAAAAGTGGATATTTTTAATTTTTAGGGTATTTAAAGAGGGAATGAAGAAATTCCCTATGTTAATTAAATGCGCCTTTTTTGAACCTATAATGTCATGTTTTTAGGTACTTGGAATTGGAATAAAAACTTGAAATTCTGTATGCTTGTACGTTTTGGTTAGCGTTACCTAAGTAAATCACCAAAAATAAAAGTTACCAACTTTAGAGTGGTTTCATGGGGAACTAAAAATCTTTCCCATGTTATTTATATGGGACACCTTTTACACCTCAAAATTATTGGTCACTTTCAGTTGAGCTACAATGGTTAACTTTGATACGATTGTAGTTTTTTGGGACTAACCGACAGAAAAATTGCAAAAAGTGAATATTTTTAACTTTTATGGGGCCTAAAGGAGTGATGAAGAAATTTCCTATGCTATTTAAATGTTCTTATTTTTGGACCTATAATCTAATGTTTTATGTACTTGGAATAAAAACTTGAAATTCGGCATGGTTGTATGTTTTTGTTAACGTCACCTAAGTAAATGACCAAAAATAAAAATTTCCAACTGTAGAGTAGTTTTATGGGGAACTGAAAAATCTTTCCCACGTTATTTATGTGAAACATCTCTACACTCCAAAATGTTTAGGCACTTCCGATAGGATTAGAATGATAAAATTTGGCATAATTATAACCTTCCGGGACAAACCCGCAGGAAAGTTGTCAAATGTGAACATATTTAGTTTTTAAGGGGTCTTAGAAGAGATGAAGAAATTCTCATGTTATTTAAATGGGTGTTTTTTGTGATGAAAAATCTTATTTTTTTAGATAGTTGAAATACGAAAAGAAACTTGAAATTCGATAGAATTGAGGGTTTAAGAGGTGCGAGGCCGTAGGCCGAGTAAGGTGTGAAGCCTCTAGCTAGGGCCAGGGGGACGAAGCTCCTAGCTAGGCCAATTCAGGAAATGTTAAGAGGAAATTCACTCTTGATGCAAAGGCTGATAGATAATAAACGCGAGGCCGTAGGCCGAGCATACTCGGGGGTCTGGGGGTGGAGCCCCCAGCTAGCCAAAGGCTACTATCTATCTAAAACTCAAGTGACCTTGTTTGGCCTCAAATGCAACAAATATTGTCCAACACGAAATCCTGAGCGATTACATCTCTCACTCCTAAGTTCACAATTACGTTTTCAAAATAATGTTAAACATCTTGATGTCACTTTCGATAAACACCTCAATTGGAAAGCTCATCTCTACAATTTAGAAACTAATATACGCCGAAGAATCAACTTGGTGCGCGGTTTGTGAGGAATCAACTGGGAATCTTTATGCGTACAAGGTATTTGTTCGTCCTGCTCTTACTGATGAATATATCGCCTAGTTATCCGCTTCGCCAAAGTTCAATGACAGATTGCAGGTCCTCGAACGTCATGTTTTTCGCCTTGCCTATCCACTACTTATACAAACTCCAACACAAGAAGTATGTATATAATCGTTTTATTATCTTATTGATATCAATTGGTTAATATTTATAATTACTCGTATAGGAGATGGAGTACAAAAATAAACTGTCATTGTATTATCAAAATGTTAGGGGTCTCAGGACTAAAACTCACCTCTTTCTCAAAAACATATTTAGTAGTAACTATGATATTATAGCCTTAACAGAAACATTTTTGAATACTGATGTTAAGACTGGTGAATTATTCGATAACAGGTATAATGTTTTCAGGAATGATAGAGACCTTACGTTATCAGGTAAATCTGGAGGTGGGGGTGTACTTGTGGCGGTTAAGAAGTTATATAAAACTATTCATAAGGTAACATATAATGCACAAAATTGTAAATCGCTCACAATATGTATTCGTGATGAAACTCAAAAGTTATTTATAAATGTTTATATAACACCATCTTCCCCCAATTAGTGTATATCAAGATTATTTTAATCATTTAGAACAGAATAACTGTTTAGTTGCTTCCGACATCTTTATAGTTGGAGACTTTAATATAAAAGAAATTGGTAATTCAAATCATGATCTCCTAGGAGGATCGAGAACGTGTCAAAGTATCCAACAATTTATTTCATCTTTTAACACGACTTCATATAATACTATACAAAATTATAACCTAAGAACCTTAGATTTGGTTCTAGCGAATGTTACAGTGGAACTCGAGCAAGATGAGTCTCCCTTAGTACCTGAAGATGTTAATCATCCTAGTTAATCGATTTCAATACCGTCAGTTAAAAAATGCCCATAACTAAGACAACACAAAGAAAATATTATAATTAAAGGAAAGCTGATTTTTACAAATTATACTGTACACTGCGTGATTATGACTGGAAAGACCTATATGATTTCGATAGTGTCGACTTAGCATTAATCTTTCTATATGATTCTTTATATAAATGTTTTGATAAATGTATACCAATATGTACGCAAGTTAGGAAGTCTAGGTATCCGGTATGGTTTACCAGAGAAATAATTCAAACTATTAAAATTAAGAAAAATGTGCTAAAAAGCGTAAATTCTCTAGGTATTATGACGAAAGATTCAGGAACTTAAGGTCGGAATTAAAACAGCTTATACATAGAGCTTATGATGAATACATAGAACAACTCCAAATGAATGTCAATGATAATATAAAATGTTTTTGGTTATTTGTAAATACCAAAAAACAACATAACATAAAGAATCTAGTGTACACTTTGAATAACGAGAACTTTTCCCAAGGCAATATTTCAAACGGTTTTGCAAAATATTCAGTTTACAGTCAAACGAACTTTAGTCATAAAATTAACGATGTTCTTGGAGATTTTCCGAACATACATCACAAACTTGATAGTTTGCATTTTAACTATGTTACTTCAGATGAAGTTAAAAGTGCTATTAAGCATCTCAAACCCAAACAATCTTGTGGCCCAGATGGAATTCCTTCTTACGTTATTAAAGCATGTGGAGAGGTTCTATTCGAACAAACTAAGTTTATTATTAATTTGTCATTGAAAACTAATATTTTTCCTCAAAAATAGAAAGAAACAAAAATAACTCAAATTTTGAAATCAGGTAATTCGAACGTTATGACAAATTATAGGCCTATTTCTATAATTAATTCAATGTGTAAAGTATATGAATACATACTATACGAAAAGTTGTTTAATCATGTGAAAATGTGCATTTCTCCAAATCAATATGGTTTTTTCCGTAACAGATCAACAGTAACTAACTTGTTGGAATTCTCACAGGACATTTACAATTGTTTTGAAAAAAAGGGAACAAATGGATGCAATATATTTGGACTTTGCTAAGGCTTTTGACATAATAGATCATGAAATATTAATCAAGAAACTTATAATTGGATTATCCAAAAATTTAATTATGTTGTTTCTATATTATTTACATAATAGAAATCAATATGTAGAGTTTCAAAAAACATCTTATCAGTTTGTAAGTTCATCTAGTGTTCCGCAAGGTTCTAATCTTGGTTCTTTGTTATTTTTAATCCTAATCAATGATTTGCCTCAGGTTGTAGAAAATTCCAATTGTTTGTTATTTGCCGACGATTAAAGATTTATAAATCAGTTACAGTTGAAGAAGATAACAAAATTTTACAAGACTTGAATAAAATCATAGATTGGTGTGGTTTAAATAAACTACAACTGGACGTAAATAAGTGTAAAATTGCAACCTTTAATAGGAAAAACAAATTAGTTAAATATGTATACAAAATTAATAATATACAAATAAAAAATGTTACATCGATTAGAGATCTTGGTGTAGTTTTTGATTGTAAATTAACATTTGGTAATCATTTAGTTAGTGCTATAGACTCAGCAAAGAGAGCCTGAGGTTTTGTTATCAGAAACACAAAAATATTTTCACAAGCGTCAGAAATTATTAAGTTATATGCAACCCTTGTTAGAAGCAAATTAGAGTATACGTCGGTAATCTGGAGTCCCTACTTTAAGAGAGACATCCAAGCAATTGAGGTGATTGAAAACAAATTTTTGAGGTATTTGTATTATAAAACATTTAAACCAAATTCAACAACTTATTTGTCAGTGTCACTTTTACACTCACTATTCAACCTAAGTAGCTTAAAGGATAGAAGAATTGTACATTCTCTTATTATTTTAAGAAATATATTGACAAATAGAATTAACAGTTTAACACTGTTGCTACATATACCTTTCTATGTACCAAGATATCGCTCCAGAAATCAAAATATCTTTTATATACCTGTGTCGAAAAGTTCAACTCATGCACACTCACCTATTATACGAATGCCGAGAGTATATAATAAATTAAATGATAGAATAGATCTATTTTCAGATGGAAAAGTTAAATTTGTTAAACTTCTCTATGAAATACTGAATAATGACCATGTATGATCTATCGTTATTTGTTAACCTACCGATATATATATATATATATATATATATATATATATATATATATATATATATATATATATATATATATATATATATATATATATATGTGTGTGTGTGTGTGTGTGTGTGTGTATTATTGTTCTCATGGCTGGATTTTACATTCTTTCCTTTTTAGTTTTTTTTTAGTTTTTCCTTTTATTTTTTCCCTTTCTTTCCATGTTTTATTTTTCTTCTTTGTAAGGTCATGTTACCATCAATTATGTATGTCAAGAAGGTATGTTATGGATATATGCGTGTGTACTTTTATATAAATAAATAAATATCGCCGTACAACTATCCCTATTCCTTTTCAGCATCTCTACCGTCTCCACTGTCGCTACGTCCAAAATCGTGTCAACACCACTCACATGATTCTTCATGAACTATTAGATCAGACTCCAGCTAAACCATGTTACGCATATTCAACAGCCGATCATCATCTTGCACTCGATAAACATGATCAGGTCACTCCTCATTACAACCCAAATCGTCGCATTTACTATCACCATCCGTATATCTATTGTGCAGAATTTCATTCTTGTACCCCTTTCTTCTCACTAACAGGGCTCCCATTGTCTCAACCCGCTTTGAGTATCCCCAGAGCAGAGGATTAACACCCTCATATTATGTGAAATTGCTACCATCACCTCTTCTCTCACCGCATTCTTATGTATTCATGACAGTAAATCAATTAATTTTTAAAAAATCCTGGTAACCAGTCCTAATACCTTCTTACCGCACTAAATTGGTTCTTCCGTAGTCCTTCCATCTATTGATGGGAATGAAACTGCACTTAAAAATGTCGTTTTTAAAACATACTATACCTTAAAGCAAGGATTGCCAAACATTTTATTTAGTGATCTACCTGAGACTATGAAAATCTTTGGCGATCTTTCAACGTGTATATGCCATTGGTACTAGGGTGTCTTCCCGTTCCGCCTAAAGACTCTCCAGCACTTTGTAGAAAATATTTTCAATGATCTTAACTTTAGAGAGAACGGAAATTCCGTTCTATCTAATCTTTCGAGACTGAGAATTTTATGCAGGTAGGAAATTTTTGAGAGAAATGCAGCGCCGAACTGTATGTCTCCTGGCGTGTTTTTATGCAGATCGGAACACATAATTTTTAAATAGCTGTAATGATCTGTTTTGTAATTCTAACAGATTCTGTAAGAAGAATAACTATCTATGTTTCTTCAAATTTCGTAATAAATTTTGGATGATATTCTACTTGTTCCTGAAAAAATGACTAGGATACAGTTCTGTAATTAGCAGCATTATTCACATACACTTTGTAATAAATGTAATTTTAAATACCTGCAGACAAATGAAATAAAATCTTTAAGTTTAACGTCCCATGATTATGTCCTTTGCACTAAGAGACGGATGATTAAGGCAAGTGAACGATGATGGAATGATTGCTGGAATGGAAATGTGGGAGGAAACGGAAGTGCTCGAGAAAATCCACGGGCACGATATTGTCCACCATAAACTTACTTGGCCGGAGATAGAACCAGGGACCCGACGCACCAGAGGTAAGCTCTCTACCACTGAGCCACCGTACGAAATGGAACATTGACTCAGTTATAAGAAAGCCTTTTGACATTGTATGTGAAACGAACACAAAACAAACTTACTCTCCAATGTTGAAAACAGATTTGCGCCGCTTCACATGCAATAGTATCATATAGGATCTACTTATATTTTTCATGTAAATAGAAGCAATACAAAATATTACATATCGTTAATTAATCAATTCAATTTAACACAAGACCTCACAATCACTATTCTAATTAAATGTAAACATTACGGAAGCAACCGCATGCACGTAAGCTAACAAATTCATTACATAGCCTGCTTCTCAGTGATTTGATCTTTTGTTGAACTCGCCTATATTTAAGCTTTGTTTTCTTCCGTTTCTTTCCTACTTCCAACATTAACACAGAAGCTTCATTTTCACTCTGTTCCTGTTGGAGAAGCTGCATGAATGTAAAAATATTGGGGTGTTCTTTTTGTTAGATTTCTGTTTAATTTAGGGTGCCACCCCTCGACACCATTAGTTGTTCTTGCTACAAGATTGCCATAATGGTTCCATATTTCTCCGGAAAAGAGAAAAACACTAATTACATAAAATAAATCAAAGTTTCACAAAAGACATAATCGGAGGTCTCACTAAAGCATAGGGTCAACGGTCTTTTTTAAGAGCTGTCTTGTAGATTGTTTGTTAAAATATATAACCAAAAATGTCTTGAGGATGTAAACTGTGCAACCTTTTAAGTATTGCGAGCCTTTAGCTTGCTGGAAATATACTACTAAAACCGAAATGAAATTTTGTTCTGAAATTGCTTAACATTAGACCGAAATAATTTTGTTCGGTGTTCATTTCAGTTGCAATGTCAAACGGCTTTCTTGCAACTGAATCAATTAATTTTCCATTTCGCTGCAGATATTTTTTTTAAAAAAAATCACATTAATCTTTACAAAATACATGTGAATAAAACTGCTACTAAGAGAAGTGTATTCTAGTAATTTTTTCGGAAAGAGAAGTGGGATAACATCCTAAATTTATTATGGAACTAGTTATTCTTATTGCAGAATCTGTTAGAATTACTAAACACCTTATTACAATCATTTAAAAAACTATATGAGTTTTGATCTGCATAAAAACACGCAAGGAAGTATGCAGTTCGGACCTATATTTCCCTCAAAAATCCCTGTCTGCATAAAATTTCTTGTCTCGAAAGATTCCCGTTCCGCCTAAACAATAGAATATTGAAAATATTTTCTACAAAGTGTTGGAGACCTTTAGGCAGAAGGTTCATGAAATGGTAGTGAACTTTCAATTTCCTTAACTCATTGAAGGAGTGAAGTCGAAGTTATATTTCTTGTCTTTCCAAATTGCTTTCCTTCGTCACCGCAACACAAATGTTGCACAACAAACATTGTTTTGTATAACGTAAATAAGTAGTGTATGCATATGTTAGAGCCCTTTGTCAACACCGTGGCTATATGAACGTAATGCGTTCTAATTTCAATACTCTGTCTCTGGGAATCGAATTCCGATCCTCTGTAACAAATGCACGCTTGCTAGTCACTAGATTATCGGGGACAACATGAGAAGAATCAGTGATCTCAATCCTCATGTAGATGGAATGTTTTCGGCCTTTTATTCGAAATCATTTTATTTGAAATGAAACTCACTTAAAATAAAATGAAATGAAATATTTCAGTTTAACGTCCCACGTTATGCCCTTTAGGCTAATGGAGATGAGGATTAAAACAAGTGAATGATGATGGAAGAATTGGTGGAATGAGAAAGAGGGAGGAAATGGGAGCACCCCCGAGAAAACCCCCGGATAGATGTTGTCCTTCATAAACTTACTTGGGCGGGGATTGAACTAGGAACCCCACGCACCAGAATTAAGCGCTCTACCACTGAGGAAACTTACTTAAAAAAGAGTGGTGTTTAAGATTTCTTTTCAGATAATGTAACTTTTCTAAAATATTTCGCGATTTACCCGATAGTCAACGGTGATCAACCAGCCGATTGCAATCGACTGTTTTGGCCAGTCTTGCCTTAACGGATACAGTAACATATAATACGGATTAACGAAAGGAATACAAGCAACGGAGTGTTCTACTGCCATCAACTTGGGGCCTTACCGAGGAAAGAGAGTCTTGTTTCCTGTCCCAAATGGGCGACTAACACGTGCCATTGGTAGACACTTCTTCAACATGTCACCGTCTCGATTATCTCAATTTTGCATTTGCGACACACAGCTCCGTCTTCCATGGGATATAATAGATATTTTGAAAAGTTGGATTGGGATTTAGCATCTCTTTCAGCATCGAGGCTATGTGAAGCATGGATCTGCAGCTTAACGTGGATCCGAATCACAAGAGGTCCCGCAAACCATCGAACCCGGGTCTACCGTGATGAAAACGCATAAGCTAACTAAATAGCCACGGGAGTACAAGTATATCCTACGCTGGCATTTACTTTCTCATAAAACTAAGACAAAACGTCCTGTCTGAGGAGAATAAGATTTGTCCCACTTCTCAATCAGACGATCACACGAGTCATTGGTTCCGGTCGTGCAGGTGATACCTTAACCCTATTCTTAGTAATCTGAGTAGACAGTTCTAAGATTGTAGCTCCTACCTGGTTTGAAGGAGATCCCCAGACTATGAATTGGACTTCGCCGAGTTGTGTTCATACCATGGGATTCGCTACATTGCAATGTCAGGATGCCTTCTGGTTCCACAAAGGGAATGTGAGCTTACCCTAAAACAATATTGAGATGCTGATAGACTCCCACTTGTTAGAGAAGTTCCCCATAAGTTGGAAATGATCTTTGGTCCATCAATGTTCATTTGATAAGTAAGATACCTCCTCTTGTACATGGGTGAAGCGAATGCCACTTAATCTTGAAGGCAGAGTTGTAATCCAGAGTACACTTGAGTATACGGCGTATGTCCACCTAACATTTTTATAGTTCAGCATATGTCTACTTTAAATTTACACAATATGTATGTAGATATACGCTGAAATATATACTTTCCTTGTTAGACTTCCCAACTATGTTATGTGTGTCAGAAATCTTACGGAATAGCTTTGTCCGTCCGTCCACCTGCCGACAGGTATCAAAGTAAAAATGGTAAGATATATCGATATGCGGTTTCTTTTCTTTTCTTTTTTTTTCAATTCATTCAGCGTCCCAAGGATAGATTCTATCTCCTCCGTTAACTCTCTATTCAAACCAGAAGTGATTCAAATTAGTCATTTCCGATTTCAACGTTTATCGCCATAGAAGTAAATACGGTAAGCGGTATTTTGTAGCTGATTCAACTTCCCAAGAATAGATTCCGCCTTCTCCTTTAACCCTTTATTCAAACCGGAAGTAGTTCAAATTAACCATTTCCAGTTTCAACATTTATTGCCATAGAACAAAAATGGTAATATACGTATATCAACAAGCTGTTTTCTGCAGTCGATTGAAGGTGTCAAGGGAACTTACTATCACAATCCGCAACCGTACCAAAACCGGAAGGTGTTGAAATTTACCACTACTTCCACTTTCAATGCAGATTTCCGTAGAGCAAAAACGGTAAGAGATATAGAGATGCAATTTCCTGTAATCAATTCAACTTCCCAAGAGTAGGTTCTGTCTCCTCCCTTAACCTTTTATTGAATCAGGAAGTGGTTAAAACTAACCATTTCCTGTTTCAACATATATGGCCATAGAACAAAATCAGTAAGGCATAGCGGCTATCTGACATTGATTCAGTATCCGAGGAACAGGTCTTATTTTTGATCTTATTAATCTATTGCAACCAATAGTTACAAATGCATTACTTCAAGTTTGAATATTGAATTCCCATAGCTTGTAAGTCTACCGCAGTTTCACACTGTGTTACGAAACTTACTTGTTTGCTTTGTGATCAGTTGATTTCCTGAAAGTAAATTCTTAACAAACCCACTTATTACAAGTAAGAATTCATCAAAGGAAATAATAAAAAAATATAAACTTCAAGTGTACGTAATTTTTAAATCTGGTAATTCAACATGAGAATATCTTATGCCCAAACAATCCTCGATTGAATCAAAATGGCTTCCATCTTTAAACCTGTGGCACAATCGTGACCACTGAACTTCAAAATTATATTTCAATGCAATGTTAAAATTCTAATTACTAACATTTCTCCATCGGCCAAACCTGTTCTGTTCTTAGAAATTGTAGTATACATATAGTTTGAGGCTGAAGCCAGGAATTATATTGTAGACAGTAGTCCATAGAAGGCATAAATTTATCATTTATAAAATTATACGCGTACGCTACGGAGAGATAATATACCTAACCAGATCACGCTACGGAAAGATAATAATTGAGTAAGGGTAAAGTAGCACAAAAATACGTACCATAATTTTATTTTTTGTGAAGGGAGGAGGTTGGTGTACGCAAGTTTTTTTTTTATAGTCGACAATATACTTACTAAAATATTTATTATTATATCATTCCTTGAGGATGATGCAGCAAGATCACCTGGTTAATCAAAGTTAAAGATTCAGTTTAGGTACACGAAACATACGAATATGAAGCAATATTATAATTTTTACTAAATATAAAAATTTTCTGAAAATATTATAAAGTATGAGAATTTTAAACACGCTATTCCAATTCCACATATCATGAAACATCAAGATCCTTGTTTCCATTGCTCAATGAAGCATGCTTCAAAATATGAAATTTCATATTTTACTTGTCTCTTCTTCTGACTCTTTTCATCGCGACACGAGGCATACGAATTTGTGGTTTCCTCAAGATTTTCCTGTACTCTTCAACTTTATAACTTAGATTTATATCTACAATCATAAGATAGGTCCACAATTTTCTAAATAGCAGAAGCACAAAGATTAGATTTGTCAACTCATTTTCATACAATATAAATGTTCAAAGAGAAGTGATACAGGCATCAGATCTGTAACTACTAATATGCATGTCTTATCATATGTTGTGTTATTACAATAGTAAACACACTATATATTGATCTCAGATTATTATTGATGATACAACCAATTGATGGTCAGCCAGAAATTTTCTATTTATCTTTACAAGATGACAGAAACATATCAAGCCATTTGGAAATTGATGTGATACTTGGAAATTAACTTTAAAATCTAACAAAACACAAGTTGTATTACTTTATGCTAAGCAAAAGCTATGGGTAGTCTATCAAGCAAGGAGCAGGCCCGTATCCAAGGGGGTCTAGGGAGAGCTGGCCTCCCTAAATTTTTCCGCCCCCCTAAAATTTTCACGGTATTCTTGCAAATGAACTATAATATGGTTGGATCGCCCCCCCCCCGCAACTTCAGCCGGGCTCCACCTACATTTTTAGGCTGGCTACCGGCCTGGCAAGGAGGATATTTATTTTAAAATAGCGTAGGAATACGTGGAGAACCAATTTTTGATTGTTCATACCTTGATATCAAAACTGGAAAGATCACGTCCATTAACGAATTCGATTTTTAACTTTATGTGCCAACCACCATATATTGAATAAGAAAAAATACATGGTTAACCTAAAGGAAATAGACAACTTGAATAGTCCCTCAAATGAAGAGTTTTAATGACATGGTGACATAACTTACATGAGTTGTAGGGTACATCTAGTTTTTGTGGTACAACTACAGATGTTCTATGTGTTATCCTTTGGTTACACAGGAAACATCTAGTCTGTAGTCCAATTCTTCCCAAACACGCATCAAAGTCTGATTGTCCACCAATGCAACAGCATCACTAATACGTTGTTTCAGTTGCGTCAGACTTTGAGGGAGAAGGGAACATACACTTTATCTTGTATGAAACCCCACAGAAAGTAATCACACAGTGTGAGGTCTGGACTTCATGGTGGCCATTGAGTCATAGCCATGTTCTCATCAGTTGAACGGCCAATCCACCGCCTAGGCATTCCGTCAAGGTAACCTCACTTCGGAATGCCAGTGTGGTGGAGCTCCATCCTGCACAAATATGAAATTGTCACTATCTTCTTCAAGTTGTGGCATCAACTAAGGTTGCAACATGTCCAGGCACGTTTTTCCAGTAACGGTTTCTTCTTGGAAAAAGAACGGTCCATACACCTTTCTGAGATACAGTACAAAACACGTTAACCTTTGGGGAGTCCCTAATCTACTCCACAATCTGATGAGGGTTTTCACTTCCCCATATACGCACGTTATGTTTGTTTACGACACGACTAATGTGAAAGGTAGATTCGTCCCCAAATGTAAACACTGAAGGAAGTCATCCTTTTCTTTACAAAGATTTTGTATGAACACACAAAACGCTAAATATTGCTGTTTGTCACCCTACACAGACAACCTGTTTCTTCAAATTTATGCACCCAGTCATAAATGGACTGCCATGTGGGTGGTTGTTTCCCATACTTTGTCCTAAAATGACGTTGCATTACAGCAACTGCATTTGTCTTGGCATATTCCCCGAACACAGAACGCCTTCTCAATTTGACTTGCCATATTCCTCCAAGCCACGTCAAGGTCAAGTACGAGAGCAAGGCTGCTGACGTCACACATCCGTCTCTGAAACAAAAGAAAAACTGTCAGCCGCAAAACTTCAAGTATGTACGCATGTACAGGTACCACAGGTAAAATCTTTTGCTCAAAAAATACATTAACATTTATACATAGGAGAACTGAAGGGTAAGGAGAAAAAAGAAGGAATGTCACAAAATTGTATTTTGAGAAAACGGTGTATTAATATTGAAAACCTCGTAAAAAGGCATAAGGTAAGTCAAATCTCTTGTCTTTTTTTACATAGATATTTTTACATCTACGCATGCATATATATATACAGGCAAATAGTACCAAGAGTCACCATCACATAGGACAAAGTACCCGATAAAGCACACACATAGACATTCCTTGTTTTTTCCCCTTACCCTTCAACTTGTCTATTTCTTTTAGGCTAACCCTGTATACAGTGACTAGCAAATGTCAACACAAGCATTTATCACAGTAAAATACCACCTATCACAGATGTAAGCAAATACCTATACTTCAAATACATAACAAAGCTTCAAGAAAAGGATTTCTACAAAACACTTATAACAAAGAAGATCATCTCCAATTAGCGTTTCTTCATGGCTACCATGGCTAAATCCTTATATAAAAAATAATAAGTTCTAAATCACAAAATCTCTGCCCCTAACCTCCATGACCATACACATACATACATTCCAATCAAAAACTGCAATATTAAACAACATAAATATAACCTCATTACTCACAATCGCAAAAATGGTAATTCTTAGCCTTAACTCCTGACACTGACATTCTGACGTACAAACAAGATCATAATAAATTACAACAGGATAGCATAAAACTAAAGATTCATTTCATCTTACAGATGAGTAAATAAAGATTAGACAACAAGACATTTGGTGCATTCAGTGCAAAAGAGAATCAAACCCACTTTTGCTAATTTTGGGCATATTTCGTCTTTAAGTTCTCTATCTGAAACTCCTTTCAGAGCATAAAAGATTTATTTCCAAATATTGTAAATAACTCTTACATATCAAGACCTTGGAAAAGAAGGGGCGAACTCGAAAAATCAATTTCTTTGTGTGTGTTTTCCTAGCATCAGACAGGTCTGGACTACAAATAGATACCACGTTCTGCCTTGGTTCGCCCTTAGTATTCTCATAGTTTTTAGATAAAGATTCGCACTTACTATCTTAAAATACTCGCAAAACTTTCAGCGTGATTTCCCAACACCCCGATTTCAGGATTCGCCCTTTCTTTTCCAAGGTCGTGATATAATATTTAAAAAAGAGTGTTAACTTATTCATGTACTTAAGCGCATCATACAAACTTCAGGTCTCTTTTTCTCATAACTGAGATAATTGAACTTGATTCCCTTGTGCACTGAACACACAATTTCTAGAACGTTAAACAAGTTTCGCCTAATTTTTCCAGTAATACAAAATTATCTCGTTATAAACTATATTTGAATAATGAACGCTGTCAACCTGTATTAGGATAAAAAATCCGTAAAATCAAGTACTCGTTCAAATTGCTTATAAAGTCTCCCCAAGATCAGATATTACGAGAAATAGATTACACTGTTATTCTTCAATAGATGTAATAGCACAAGTACTGTACTTTAGCCGATAAACCACATTGAAAAGTGTGTCACATATAGATCAATATTGTTATCATAGGAAAGTAGAATTTTCTCACTAAATATGTCGTCACGCAACTCGGAAGAGTGCAACATAAGGCCTATCATATGTGTCTCAAATTTAATAGCCATACCATAGTAACTTTTGCTGTTGTCTTTTTCATGCCATGCTTTCATGTATAAACATATTAATATTTCTTTGTAATGTGTATTTAACTAATTATACATTATTATTATTATTATTATTATTATTATTATTATTATTATTATTATTATTATTATTATTATTATTATTATTATTATTATTATTATTATTGAAAATGTACTTCTTTCATTGGCAGGGTACTACCGCAAGTTAAAAAGCCATTTCCTGTGGTCTTCGCGCTTCGTGTTGAAATAACAGTTATTTTAATACCATTCATAAATTGTAATATTTTCTTCCCTATGTCTTTTACCTTATACCATATCTTCTTTCACGTACTTCAGGTTATATTTTATTATACTGTTATTCTTTTCTTCCGTATTATTATGATTTTTCAGAATTCTTGTCCACGCTCACATTTTAAAAGTCTCTAATCGTTAGTGCTCAATGGAGCCAGAATGTACGAAAACATTTAGTGAATGTTTTCCTCAGGTCATCATTCAGATATCTACATGATGTACTTTATTTTTTTCAAGTTCTTTTTCGTTATTCCTAACATTGCTTACACTTACATTCTCCCTTTACACGTATGCCTTCGCTACAATCAAGGTTCCGAAAGTGGGAACTTTTGTACTTTCTTTCTTCTTATTTTCATAGTTGATACATTGAGGTACGCTGCGTTCAGTAGTTCAGAGCATAAATCTGGTGCTAGGGGTCCTTATTTCGATACTAAACAAAGCGAGCATGCGGTGGGCAATATCGTGTCCGTGGGTTTTTCTAGATACTCTCGCTTCCTCCTACATTATATTTCCGCTCAATTATCTTATAACACGATGTTACAAAAGTTCTATTTCTGGGATGAAAATTAGTAATTCTAAAGAAATTTACATCGGTAAATTCAAAATTTGAAACCAGAATTTCGCTGTCAGGGTTAGTTTGCCAGTAATTTTAACATGTGGATAATATGTATTTGCAGCAAACATAGTGGGTTTGAGTAAATAGTTTGCAATATTACTTTTGAACCTCTGACGTTTTCAGATGTTGGCATTACCGTTCAAATAACAACATGAAAATGAAAAAAAATATTTCAGTTTAACGCCCCACGATTATGCCCATTTAGACTAAGGGAGATGATGATTAAGAAAAGTGAATGATAATGGACGAATTGGTAGAATGAGAATGTGGGAGGAAACGGGAGGAGCCCGGTGAAACCCACGGACTCGATGTTATCCACCTAAAACTTACCTGGACAGGAATCGAACCAGGAACCCCACGCGCCAGAGGTAAGCGCTCTACCATTGAGCCACCGCGCTCATTATATAAAAACAGAAGAAAAATCGAACAAGGGAACCTTCCGAAAATTATAGTTGCAGTGAAAGATGTGACCTATGCCAATTGAAAGAGCTGTAACAGAGATTAGCATTCCAAAAAAATTAGCTGCTCATAGCAATAGGTTCAAGAAATATAAGGGGTGGAAGTTCGGGAAACAGCAAGGTTGGACAAGGGGGGAGTGCAAATTCCGCAAAAAAGGGGGGCACGGCAAAATACAATGCTGACAAGTGATGTATAGAAAGAGACTTCACACAATAGGGAACAAATGAAGGCCACCAGTGGGGTTAACAGTGTTGCCAACTGCAATGAAAAGTACATGTTTTGCAAAGAGCACTATACGAAGTGAGTGCAATATTCAGTGTCAACCTGTCATATAGAACATAAGATATGACGTGTATAATCAGTGGTACAATCTAACAAAAGAAAATAGAAAACAACAGAAGTACGAAAAATACGGAAAAGACGGAGTTGGCCATAATTCGCCACATTTGATCACGAGCTGTGCATATTAGAATGGAGAAAACAAGAAAGCACCAACTATGCAGGAAACCGACGTACCTAGAGTCGAAAAGAAAAACGAGTTCCAAAGTTGGCAACACTGGCCATGCAAATCCACACAAGTCTAATATAATTAGGCCACTCGCTTCACAAAAAGAAAATTCTGGCAACAGGCATCACTCGAAATGCATCAATGCTGGAGTTATTGAGGAAATGTCAAGTCGGGGAACATGAAATGGTTGGGTTGAGCCAACAACCGATAATAGAAGTAGTGAACATTATGTCATGGTTGAGTTGTATGTGGGAATACACATGGTGTCCCACCAAACTTTGTGACCTGAAAGATTTTCGAAACGAACAAAAATGTGTCGGATCCAGTTGTGCAGGAATGTACCAATGTTAGGGGGTGATAAAAGTCTGTGAGAAGCAAGTGCCCCCAGGATCCCCATCACGGGGCCCCAGGAGCCAACTTCAAACTTTCAAATGGCAACAGGGGCCGAGTGGTACCTCTTTCGATAAATCATGGAATGTGCAACAACACCTATAGGAAAGATTTGCTATATGAAGCATTGTTTTCAAAATGGCCGCCACAAATATGTTGTGTCTTAACATGGCAACGAACATTGTGATCTCAAATTGCTGCGAAGCGAAAAGAGATGTTGCAAATCCAATTGCACACGAATGCACTCATGTCGAGGGCCAAGAAAACTTTGTAAGAAGCAAGTCCTCCAGTGCCCCCATCATAAGGCTCGACGGGTCAACCGCAACATTTCAAATGGGAACAGGGGACGGATGATATTTCTTTGGATAGATGCAACACTGCCTATAAGAAACATTTGCTATATGAAGCACGGGTTTCAAAATGGCCCCCCAAAATGCACGTTGTTCTTGTCACCGAGCAGATAGTTTTGGCGACCATTTTGAAATCCCATATATTAAATATTTCTTATATGCGTTGTTGCATATTCCAAGATTTATCGAAAGAAATACAACTCGACCTATGGTGGCATTTGAAATTTTGAAGTTGGCCCCTGGGAACCTATGATGGAGGACTTGGGGGCACTTGCGTCTCACAGAAATTTGTCGCCCGCTGACATGGGTACATTCTTGCACAACTGGATGTGTCACATTTTTTTCGCTTTGAAACTATTTCAGTTGCAGAGTTAGGTGGGACACTCTGGATATATCATATAGGCGGTGATAGTACTGCAGACAGCAGCACAAGATGTTTTCTACGTCACTCCACTTGTGTTGAAAGGAGGATGATGAACAAGTAAGAATGATAAGATCAGTAGGAGAGAGAAGGTGTATAAAAAACAGACAAATGCTATCACAGGAAAGGAAAAGAGTGCGCTGCAAACACTCGTAAGTCACTTGCTTTCCTGCAATTGACTGGTTAAGGTGGCTCATAACCTGCTGCTAAAGGTAAGCATTAACCTCTGTACGAATGATCATGCTAGATTAGTAGTAAAGGGTAGTACAACAAAAACATTTGTGGCGATGAAATACGAAAAAACTGAACTTTGTGTAACATATGCACATAATCAATACAAGGAGTTCAGTAATTTCAATGTCAGCGTTTGAGGTTGAAACGAGGAAAGAAAAAAAGAAAAAAAAAAGCAAAAAATAGGTAAATGCATATTATGTAAAGCGGAGTTCTTTCCAATTTATGGGTGAGGAAAAGTGCAGAAAACTCAACTTTGAAGGATAAAAGCGCATAGATTATGCGTGTTTGTAAATTCCACATATCCTACACGGTTGCACAGATTTTGAGCAAACGTGACATAAATATACCAGGTAACAAACACTGTAGGGTTTAGCCCCTATAACTAACCCCGTTTTCCATGGAGTCGAAGTACACACAATGCTTTTTAAATGGGGTTTTCACGCCAGGAATGGTTTTAATGGAGTAACTTAAGAACGCCTGAAGTAATTTCAGCCGAACTTTGTACACATATAGTTTACAGTATGGCACGAAATTATGTTAAAGTAGACATCCCTACCACCCACACGGGCGGCGCTAGGACAGGGAGCGTATAAAAAGTGCCGAAAATGACCGATATTAGATTGAAATCCACTATTTTTTGGGTCGCCAAATACATTAATGACATTACCAAAGTCGTTGTCGCCGTAGTAGTAGTAGTAGGCCTAGTAAGTAGTAGTACTACTACTACTAGTAGTAGTAGTTAGTAGTGTGTTAGTAATAGTAGAAAATAACAGTAGTTCAAAAAATTCAACAAATCTCCCCGTACAATTTGGGGCATTTCAGCTAGTAGTGTTAGAACAATTATGTGAAGTGAAACCAAATCATACTTGTAGTTACGTTTGCATGTACTTAAAAGGCAAAAATCCGGAGTTTGAGGAATTTACTCGAGAGTGTATTAATTCTTGGACCATTAAACCCATAAATCATCCAGGAGTTCCTCACTTCCTTTACGGACTTCTTTACCTACGTTCGCCATAGTCTGGAATTTGGTATTTTCTGATAATAAAGGTCACATCTTTTACGTGCCGCACTTGGGAAAGGGTTCGGAAACACTGGGTTAAATGTTCAACCGCGCGGTAAAGAGCTTTCAAGGTAATACCTAACAAACAAATGGGCGACACCAGACCGGGGGTTCTATCAATTTGATTTTAACGGTTGATCCATATTGTGGTTATAATAGCCCGAAAGTCCTGTAAAAATAGCAATGACTCCAGAATTAAATTGCAAAAGAATTATTTACAGCGGTTTTTGTGTGTTGCCAACGATGGAGCAAAGTATACTATTGTAACTCTTTTCATAATTCCAACATAGCAGAAAATATCAAGTTGGATTCGTGTTGATCCATGTTGTGCCCTGGGTTATATAAATTTCTGCAAAAATAAACATGGCGCATTTTACTTTCATAAAAAGTTATGTTGGTGTGAGGTAACAACATATGTTGGAAACGATGGAACACGTTTTACAACTGTAAATCTTTTCGCAATATTCCAAAACTACAGGTTTGGAAGAAAGTTGATTTCCGCTATGTTGGATTTATTTTTCATACTTTCATATAACCCAGGACACAGTATGGATCACGACAAATCCCAAATACCACTTGTTAAAATTGCTCAAGTACTTTAGGTCACAAATGACAGAGATATTCTATCAAAATGCAACAGTGTGTTACTTTCCACCATGTTGGAGTTATAGAGTTCAGTGGTAGTCTTTGTTCCATTGTTTTCAACACCAATCTGTCATCTAAAAAAGGCTGTCCAAAATTCTGTTCCAGTTTGTCCTAGCTTCACCTAAATATTCACTTTACGTGACTGGAACAATATTTTAATGATACCCACGAGACAAGCTTTGGGCCTGTCTCATGAAAACGTTTTAACATTTCGTTTTGTACGTAGTATTACTACAAAAACTGTAGTTCTTGTCTTGTAAAAATACTACAACAATATTGTATCGTCTCGTCTTGTAGCCATTACCTGTATTTGCACATGTTTATCTGCCCTTCAGTGATACGTCTCCCTTGTTTGTGACTCTTTCAGGAATGAATCCGCAAATTGTCATCACTCTCTTGGTTAAGGAGTTTGGTACCAGTAGTGATCCACCGAGTGCAGAGGATCTGGAGGTGTTTCACAGAATCAAGGAGGAACTACGTAATTATGCTATTGTTCTTGATCACTATCAGACACTTGTATGTCTCGATACTGATATATTTGATGCATCTAATGAAGGTATTGAAGATGCGAGTGATGACTTCATGCGTGTTGAATTTCAGCCGAGCACATCCACCCATGTAGCTCCAAGTGTCAGGTCTTCTTCACAGTTGTCGGGATGTAGTGGCAGCAGTTCTTCCTATGTTCCGTCTCCTCCACAGGTTGGCCGTCCACGAAATCGTACAGTAGATTCTGATGCACCCAAGAAGAAAAAGGCTTATTTGTACTACTGTTACGACAATCCGGACGGTTCGCGACGAAGATTATTGAAAGCCGTCATGCACAGACATCGCTGCATCAGGTCATATATGGATCTCGCACGGATCAAGAAGAAGTACTTCTCTTCCCCGCTGGTAACTATGGACGATATAAACCGCGAAGTTTACCGTTGCTTCAAGGAACACGAAGAATCTGGCGCCAGAATACATGACAAGACATTACGAGTATGGGCTCTCCGCATCAAATACGCCATGAATCCACATAATAGACTTAAGTTTAAGGCCTCGGAATCGTGGATCTATAAATTTAAGAAGCTCTACAATATTGGTGTACGAGTGATCACTCACAAGATTAATAGACAGTTCTCTACGAAAGAGCATGAACTGGCTACTTTGGCAGACTCTTTCCGAACCAAGATCAGGATAATGCGTGATAATCACGCCATCGCTCCCTTTCTATTATTCAATACCAATTAAAGTAGATTTGACAAGGAAATGCATACTCATCGCGTGTTGCGATCAAAAGGTGCAAAACATGTTTACGGAGTTGTTGGATTGATCTCTGTAACATCACATTCGTATATGATAATGCCTGTCATCTCTGCTAATGGAACTCTCTTGTCACCAATGTATGTGCAAGTGGCAGAAGGCAAAGGAACATTTCCCCAGAAGACCAAAGACTTTTTGTCAACTCTTCCGAATATTAAGGCCTTCCCAAATGCAACTGCAAACATGCGGAAGAGTGATTTAAGCGTGTTTTATGCCAACGTGTTTTGACCAAGTTTGGCAGAAAGAAACCTAACTGATATTGTGCTACTTGTTGATTCTTGGACAGCGAACAAAGACACCAACTTGCTCTACGAGCATGTACCATCCGGAGTGAATTTCAAATTTAAGCTGATCGTTCCTGGTTGTACGGGTCTGATACAAGCACTTGATATTTATTTTTTAGACCATACAAGAACTTTGTGCGCTACGTTACAGAGCTTGTATTATCAGATACTTACTTGTGTTATCAGATACTCATTTGGTCCCGCGAGAATTTTCTGAAACTTCAATTCTTAACCCATTACCAGTTTACGGCATGTTTATTCAAGCCTTTGATTATGTTTCTACAGGTGTGGATATGTGATAGAAACGCCACCAAAGGTTCCGACACCTCTAGAGTACTGTTTCGAGACATTCACAGGCGACCATTGTACCATGTGTGACGGATTGGCAGTATTCCGCTGTACTCACTGCAAATGTGTCTCCTGTTTGGACCATTGTCTCATCGAACAATTGCACGTACAATGTTGACGAGCATGCACAAATGATGCGAAGGCCTGTTGCCGGAATTTCCTTTTTGTGAAGCGAGTGGCCTAACTATATTAGACTTGTCTGGATTTTCATGTCCAGTGTTGCCAACTTTGGAACTCGTTTCTCTTTTCGACTCTAGGTACGTCGGTTTCCTGCATAGTTAGTGCTTTCTTGTTTTCTCCATTCTAATATGCACAGCTCGTGATCAAATGTGGCGAATTATGGCCAACTCCGTCTTTTCCGTATTTTTCGTACTTATGTTTTTTCTATTTTCTTTTGTTAGATTGTACTACTGATTATACACGTCATGTCTTATGTTTTACATGACAGGTTGACACTGAATATTGCACTCACTTCATATAGTGCTCTTTGCAAAACATGTACTTTTCATTGCAGTTGGCAACACTGTTAACCCCACTGGTGGGTTCATTTGTTCCCTATTGTGTGAAGTCTCTTTCTATACATCACTTGTCAGCATTGTATTTTGCCGTGCCCCCCTTTTTTTGCGGAATTTGCACCCCCCCCCCCCTTTGTCGAACCTTGCTGTTTCCCGAACTTCCACTCATATTTCTTGAACCTATTGCTATGGGCAGCTAATTTTTTTTTTTTTTTTTTTTGGAATGCTCATCTCTGTTACAGCTCTTTCAATTGGCATGGGTCACATATTTCACTGCAACTATCATTTTCGGAAGGTTCCCTTGTAAGACATCAGAAATTTCATCTCAAAATGTCGGATTTTGTAATAATAATAATAATAATAATAATAATAATAATAATAATAATAATAATAATAATAATAATAATAATAATAATAATAATAATATTGAAAAGAACTATATTTACGGTAGATTTAAAAGAAATACGTTATAAAAAGAAACATATTATAGTATCATACATTAATCACTATCATCTTAATAGGAGACGTACAGTATCGTTTTTTAGCCTTACAGAAAATATCATTTTCCTCAATTTTTCTTCAAAGCTTCACATGAGGATCACCTATATCATTTTGTTCAGTTTAACTAGATCTATCGATTGGTATACCTCACATTTCGAAATTATTTTAATGCTACAATTATTGTAGAATTTATATCTTTCTCGTAACTGTTAATGACAATTACGCAAGCAATTATAAAACAATTTCACAAGCAAATAAATAATTTTATCACTAATTTTAGTATTTGCTAGCCTCTATAAGTGAAAGAAATTTCAGTGCCTATATTTCAAATGAAATTAAGAGCTCTTAACGTTTTCTTGATGCTTGGTTAATTAGATGATTAGATTTTTATATGTTTTATATGTTTTTCCTGTTACTTACTTCTATTCAAAGAGTAGATATTGACCCTTAATGCCAAGCAGCTGTTACAACAAGTGGAAGAAAGAGCTGCTAATTTTACTCATTGTATATTCGTTGCCATGGTTACACTATTGCCACTGTTCTCTCTATATCAATATCAATACTTATGTAAAAGTCACACATGCATCACTTCGATGCGGAAATATTTTACATGTGGCATTGCCTAAAACATCAATAGAAATAGCATAATAATGTGTGGGGGTATGATTTGAAATCATGTATAAATTGAAATTGTTTCATACTCTATAAAGTAAGTATTGAAGCAAATAACAATTTATGAACCGAATGAATATACAGTACATTCCCGACAATCTGGTTTAATATGGCGAAAGAGCAGGCCGAATAATAATAATAATAATAATAATAATAATAATAATAATAATAATAATAATAATAATAATGTATAGTCCAGAGGTGTGATTAAAAAGTAAGGTGAATAATTTTATTATAAACAAAGTAATAAGCTTACAAGCTTACAGCTCCTTCAAATTACTGTCCTTGGTTAGCAGTGTATTTATGCCAACGTTGAATCCATGACTGGAAACATTTCTGGAAGGGCGTTCAGCTGCTCTCTCGTGGTCCTCTCAATGTCAGGAATGGTGTCCAAACGTTTTCATTTATGCATAGTTTTAAGTTTTGGGAAGAGTCAGAAGTCACATGGTGCTAAATCTGGTGAGTAAGGCGGATGTAGACAAACTGGAACACTTTTTCCGACCAAAAACTCGTGGGTGAAAAGGAAGGTGTGGCACGGCACGTTTTCGTGGCGAAAAAGGAAGCAATTTGCCCATTTTATCGGGGACTAAATGGTTTTCACAGATTCATACGAGATATTTAGTTCCTCGGAAAGTTCTTTAATAGTGATTCGTCTGTTTAAACAAATCATTTGTGCCACTTGTTGCACGTTTTTATCTTTTTTTGACGTCGAAAGACGACTCGATCGTTGCTTGTTTTCAATCGACTCCTTGCAGCTTTTGAATCGCTCATATCACTTGTAAAGAGTCTTCAATGCCATTGCTTAATCCTCATACACTGATTTTGACATTTCGTGAGCTTCTTTGGCACTTCTTTGCAGCTTAGAACAAAACTTAATATTGGCATGCGAGAGACACCCTTAACACGTCCTCACTCTTCTGTATTTGGAACCCAACTAACATGTCACAACTTATTCAAACTTGACAGTGATTGTACCGAAGGTTACCGGCTTTAGGCCTACTAGTTGAAATGGAGGCAACATCGACAGATGGCACTGTGCAACTACAGTCACCGTACTTTTCGATCACATCTTGTATAATTACTTTCTCCTTGCTCCACTTGTACTACTAAAAAATACTTTTTACACTAAAAACTGCTCTTATTCATAGTACAGATCTCTTAGTACAGACCAGTATTTTATAAAGGTTTTTTGTTACATACTGTACAGTATGTTTAAAAGTTTGTTGCGGGAAAAGGAAGCTCAAGAATAAGAATATTACACACTATTTAAAAATTGAAATGAAATTTTTGAGTTTTACGTCCCACGGTTATGCCGGTTAGGCTAAAGGAGACGGTGATGATGAGTAATGAATGAAAATGGTGGAATGAAGAAAGTGGGAGGAAACGGGAGAACCCCGAGAAAACCCACGCATACGGTTATACACAATTTAAGATAAATGTTATAATGTGTAACTTTATTGCAGCAAACATAAAGTGATGCACATTAAAATAAATAAAACATCAATGTAAAACATAGGCTTAATTTTTAAAACATCAATGAAAAACGTATACCAGCCCTAATTTTTATATGATTGATTTACGCTTGTTTTACTATTTATTGATAAATGATTACACAAATGAGAAAAAGTAGGCCTAAAAGAGTTAAAACTTATAGTTTCTACTTTGTTTTTTTTTTTTTTTTTCAAAAACTTCTTCATAGATGTCTGTTTTCCTTTAGGGAAATTGCGTTTTTATAAAGACGTTACAAGTCTAGTAGATCTTTCAAAAAAATATTTCTAATTTTATTGCGTAGTTTTTCTTCCTTTCTTTTTCTTTTCTTTGGAATTAGGCTAGATAGTTGATAATCTACTATATTTATACTTCCTCACCTTACTGTACACTTTTTTTTTTTTTTTTACATATCTGTAAATAGTACTTTGATAAAATCTACAAGCGTAAATTTCCCAATTGAGGAGAAAAAGGTTCTTTTAATTTTTAAAGAAAACTTTTATTAAACTTAACTAAACTAACTAACTAACTAACTCTATGGCCTATGGAACCCGGAGGTTCAATGCCGCGTTCACAAAAGCTCTCCACTGACTTCTATCCTTAGCTAATTGCATCCAGTTTCTACTTTGTATTCCTATCTCTGCGAGATCCATCTTAATATTGTCCTCCCATCTGCGCCTAGGTCTTCCTAATGGTCGTTTACCGATTGGTCTTCCAGTCAAGACTTTGAAAGCGTTTCTACTTTCTTCCATTCTAGCTACATGACCCGCCCACCTAAGCCTCCTAGACTTGACGACCCTAACAATGTTGGGTAAACCGTATAAACTATGTAGTTCCTCGTTATGAAGCTTCCGCCATTCCCCATTCTCGTTCCTCTTGGGTCCGAATATTCTTCTCAGGATCCTGTTCTCAAATACTTTCAGTCTATGTTCTTCCCTCAGAGTAAGCGACCATGTTTCACAACCATATTTATTAAACTTGTTTTCCAAAAATTTCACTAATACTTGTAATTCCCAGTTTGCATTTGATGGTCCATAACTCGGGAACGAAAACCCAACCCAACATAATACAGGGCCCGCCGGCAAAAAGATCTCCCGTATTTGGAGAGGGCGAAATTTGAGTTATGATGGCGATACAGCGGACGTATCATTTTCAGTAGTCGCAATGACGTGGTGTGGAGAGCATCATGCGTGTGCTGTGTATATGTAGGCTATATTCGTAATGGTGGTTCTGTGATTACTACTCAGCGGGCATTTCACATTCCGTTTGGACTTGGCCGACATGATTCTGTTCCAGATAGAAAAAAAAAAGCTATTCAACTTTAGGTATAAAACTTTAGAGCAACAGGTTCCGCACTGAGAAAACTATCGCCTGGCCGACCTGTTTAAGTCCTGAACGCTTTAGAAATTGATGGATGGGCGCTCTCACACGCGCCACATTTCCTGGCGTTGTTACGATCCGAGGTCGGCCAGGCGATTTTTTTTCCTCAGTATTTCACCACAGTATTTCATGTCAGGTATTCTCTCCCTTTACGAAACCCTGGCTACCTACCTGATTAACGGTTAGAAACACACCAATAAGTCTACCAAAAATATATGAATTATGCGTAATTTGAAATTTTTAAAATTCTAGTTAATAATGTTTCGCAAATTTACTGAACATTTTCTGAAATATACTGTATCTACACCGATGTGCAATACAGTATGACATAAATCATGTAGATACCAGCCCTTACACTATTCAAAACATATTATTTATACCTGGAAATTTTGTATTACGGTACTATAACACAAACGTAAAGGAACAATATATATTCTATAACATTACAGAATTATTACGAAAAAACAAGCATCTTACGAAATGAATATCTACTAATACATCATAGTAGATGAACTCATTACACAGGCCAGATGTTTTTCATTTCTGGAATTGAATACGATGCGAGATTAGGATTGGATTTCTGATACAATCGATAACATCTTCCCACTAATATTCCAAAATATCTTCCGAAGCAGCTGAGGAGTGATTATTTTGCAATTAGGGATGCACACGAGTATAGAGTCGAGATTTAAGCCTGTCTCGATTCGTCTCGAGAAAATGTTGTATCGTCTCAAAAATATATTTCTGTCTCGACTTGACTCGAATTCGAGACGTCTCGAAAATCGAGTCGAGACAAAATATACGAGTTAAAATATACGCACACATCAGCCAAAACATTATGGTTACCTACTAAATTGTCAAGGTATGTCCACCTTTGGCACGGATAACAACGGCGACGCGTCTTGGCATGAACGCAATGAACGTTGATAGGTTGCAGGAGAGAATTGGCACCACATGTGCAGACACAGGCACCTAATTCCCGTAAATTCCAGGGAGGGGGTGATGCGCTCTGACGTCACGTTCAATCACATCCCAGATGTGTTCGATTGGGTTCAGATCTGGCGAGTTGGGGGCCCAGCACATCACCTGATCTTGAAAGATTAACTATTAAGTTCACGTTCTGTACCTTTCTAAAGTAATAAATGCTGGAATTGGTTTCAAGGCTGTTTCTGAGTGAATACTTTCTTCAAAATAATATTAAAAATTATAGAGATTTTCGAGACATTCGAGTCGAGTCGAGATTTTTATGAGCAGTCTCGACTCGACACGTGTCTTGACTCGAAAATTCGAGCCGAGAAATAAGTTTGTCTCGACTTGTCTCGAATTTTACAAAATGTGTCTCGACTCGAATCTTCATTCGAATTCGAGTCGAGTGGAGTCGAGCCAGACATGTTTCGACTCGTGTGAATCCGTATTTGCAATTATTGTGAAAGATGGCCTACATAGTGCGGTCCGTAAGTGCAATAATTTGTATGGATCGTGCATTTCTGGTTACCAGCACGAAATTTGGCCAGAGTGTTTAACGCGACATATAAATGAGAAAAAAGCGGGAGACAGCTTCTCAATATGTTTCGTGTGACTGGGCGCCATCTTGAAAAATTGCCTACTTTTCACAAGTTCCCTAAATTTTGTCTGATTTACACCGTCCTTGGGTTCAAATTCATAGGCAAAACGACTATAGAAGACTGTGAACTGCTAGACAATAACGGCAATAGCTTTAAATTCTTGAGGGGCGGCTAGTGAAAGGGCACAGGTATTCTGGGGGTAGTTATTTTGTGTACACCAAAAATAAGACTATTGTGTTACTTGACCTACATATCAAGTCAACATCTCTGGGAAGGGGGTTCACGACAGGCCCATATCAACGGGGTCATGGGGGGCTACCTCTAAATTTCTACTGCCCCCCCTAGAAGAGCATCTGTCTACATTTGAGTTCACCAGACGTATAGTGCCAGAAGATTCGTATCAGTCTGTCCGCATCGCAGCTCCCAGGAACCAAAATGTATGAGAACTTCGTTTACAACCGTCTAATGACATGCGGGCAGTCCATACACGATGTTATAAAGAAAATTAATATGGAGCTTTCAACTTTAGCTCGTTGAAAGTTCGTTGCAAAGATAAGATGAAACTTGCTAGTGCACACAAAGATTCTAACCTGTTCTGCAAGATGTTCATAGCATGTCAGGAAAGGGCGGGCGATATCAGAGAATTCTTTTATCAGAGAATCACAACTTATCATCCATCAATATCTGAATTTGGAGATCTCAGACTTCCTACCTCTAAATCAGATATTTTGAATTGTATTGAAAAATTTGATGGGTGTAAAAGTACTATCATCCCCTATTCCTCTTGTCTTGTCGTCGATGGAGCGATGTTGGTACACCAGCTGCAACCAGAAGCAGCGAACACATTTGCAGAATATGCAGCAGTTCTGAATAACTGGGTTTCTTTCACACTCCGAGACACTAAACGCTTAGACGTGGTCTTTGACCGCTACATTGAAAAAGAGCTTGAAAACACAGACGCGTCAGAAACGTGGACAGGACGACCGCTTTATTGTCAAGCCAACGGGACCGCTCTTAAAAATTTCCAGAAGTTCCTTGGAAACGATGACAACAAGGAAAGGGTATTTCATTACTTCGTGGAAACGATAACTGCAGCTGATATTTCAGAAAGAGAAATGTTCTGCACAAGAGGAAATCAAGTCTTATCCTCTTCCTCAGACTTAGATATTACTGGTATTTCTCCCTCATCCCACATAGAAGCTGATGGAAGAATCCTCCTGCATGTCCGTCATGCCACCGGGAAGGGACACAAAAATATTACAGTTAGTACAGTTGAGTCCGATGAAGTTGTTATCGCTCTCTTTGCGTTTCTGCATCTGTCACCCACTCTGGAGAAACTATGGGTTGATTTTGGTTCTGCAAAAATGCGATGTTTCATTCCTATATACACCATGTGCACGAACTTACCTTCTGGAACGATAGATTTGCTGCCGTTTTTTCACAGTTTTACGGGCTGTGTCAGTCGTTCATTCTCACGATGTTGTAAGCTACCAATCTCGCATGCTAATCCAGCGATTTGTGACGCTCATGTACGACAGATCAAGCACTTGCGAGGAAGTGAACGAAACCAGACGTATTCTATTCAGCAAGAAAAATCGCACAATAGACAGAATACCTCTAACCGAAGATGCATTGAATCTCCATACAGGAAGAGCAACTCTTCAGTGCAAGATCTGGCGACAGTGCCTCGAAAAGAATGTGCATGATGTTGAACCTCTGAACTGGGGTTGGAAGGAAACAGATGACGGACTCGGTTACCAACCTATGTGGACTACGTTGAGGAGTATGTCTGATAACTGTAGACAACTAGTGACATGCCGTTGCAAACTGCGCTGTATTGGAAAATGTACTTGTATTAAGAACGGCCTCGTCTGTACGTTGCTTTGCGAATGCGAAGGACAATGCTCACAGTGATATCACTATGAGCACAACAGCTGAACTTTTTTTTTTTTTTTTAATGTGAAAGTGTATATGAGTTATAAAGATATGTTACATTGTAGCAAACTTATTAAAGTTGTAGAATGATAAACTGTATTAGTTTGTACTTGATATACAACACATCTACAATAAAAACTCACAGTGAGGTCGGGTAACCGGGAAGGCCATTCATGCAGTTAACCCATATGGGACCTTGCCTTTTTAGGTAAATTTTAGAGTTTCAGTCAAGCAGCTATTGCAACGAGACTATTTATCGTAGGATCATGGTTCATACCTCGTTTTTTGTAATGAAGCTGCGTTTCCAACTGTACTAGTTAAATTTCCTTATTTTGTACCTAAGGCGGGAAATTACTGCCCAAAGTGGGGAAAAAAGGAAATTACAAAAAAATGGCACCAATATCTTCCCTCGAACATGCAAGTGGTACATGACACGAACATGCAAGTGGTACCAAAAAAACTTTGCTTTATAGTGAAAAGAACGAGGTATGAAGAATAGTCCCCCCAAAATTAGTATAGATGCTCTAGCCGATTTACCAATTTCCCCCAATAATACATTGTCAGTCAATTGTTTTTCAATGAGCTTCAACATAAAGACTATTCTTCGTAGGGACATGAATTGTACATTGTTATCTTTGGAATGAATCAACCTTTCGAATGGTACCATTCACATATCGGTGCCATGTGCCTGTGGAGGAAAAATTACCTCCAAAGGGAAATTTTGTCAGAAAAATAACTCTTTTTCAAGTTTGGGCCCCTCTCCCCCCGTGTTAACGCTTGGATCTCAAAATTGCCTAAAACATACTACATTGTGTATGTAATACCTGTGGAAAATATCAATCTTATATCTTGAAAACTAAGGGCGGTAAAGAAAATTCCCCCACGTGGAAAGCATAACCCGTACTACTTTAAGGAAAAAATCCCTGACACATCCCTATTTATCCGAGGATCATAATTCGCAAATGATTTCGTGTCAAATTAGTGTAGCTTTCAAATGGTACCACTCACATATCCCTATCGTGTCTCTGACGAGGGGAAATCCCGAAAAAGGGGATTTTTCCTGAAAAATCTCATTTTTACAATTTGGACGCAATTTTCTCGCTAATGATGCACAATAAGGAAATTGTAATAGTACAGTTGGAAACAGTGTTTTATTATGAAGACAACGCGGTACGAACCATGAATCTAGAATAAAGAGGAACGTGTCAAAAAATTTCCAAAAAATGCTTTAAAATTTACCCAATTTTTTTCTTCTTCAATGTTCGTGACGTCACTACCCGTAGGCTTCGCACGTGTGACTGGAAAATGCTCACGAAACACGTTATTTAATGCTTCCACGCTTGAATAAATGCAAAAAAACCGGTGTGAAAAGCTTCACTACAGACTTATTAGGCAAATTCCAAAGTTCGACGCTATGGTACAGATCTGTTCCATCGGTCCCCGAAGGGTTAAATGACTGAAATTGGAAAATTTTTGCTATTAACTGTTTCTTATTGTTTGGCAGCAGACTGGAGAAGAAGAAGAGTATTTTCTAAAGCTTTCATATAAATATTTAGATTAAGTTGCTAGAAGTTAGCCATTTTCCAATATGGCGTACAGTGTCGACCATAATGATCCTACGAACTGTCTCCCGGTAATTTTACAACCTTGATTGGACATGTAACAAAATGGCGAACTTTCATCCTGGTAACCGGAAATGCAGGATACTTACGCTAACATACCACACTAACAGGGGAAGGAACATTAAGTTCTTGGCCCATAGACATATAAACTTGGTTCTTGCAACCCTTACCAATCTTAATACCGAAGCATCCTTATTATCTGCCTCATTTGTATTGGTGTAATTCAGATTTCGGAAAATTTGTTGAAATTGCAAATTTACTTCTAGAAGAAGTCTTTATTTAGCTGTACTAATTAGCATTTCAATTCCCAATAAGCGTTAAAAAATAAATAAAAACGTGTAATGGCAAGGTTTTTACATAAACTAACAGCCGAAATTTTGTCTGACAACAACAGTCTCTATAAGGGTATGAAAACGAATTAAATATTGAGAGGATATGAATTACCGCTTGGAATACCAAGGATTGTCTGGGTAGGTTAAACGGTAGTCCCTAACTCAGGAAAATGATATCCTGATCTTGAATGGAGTTGGGAAAGAGTTGAGAATGTCTCGTCTCGAAAAATTGTAGTGAAGATGATATCTCGTCTCAAAAAAGTATCTTATAATATCGGAAGAATTCTACCTTGTCTCGTATTCGTCACGAAAGTTCTGTCTTATCTTATTTGTTATACAATCATTATCTTTCAAGCAGAGAATTGTATGAAGAACATATGGAAAACTAGAATAGAAAAGAAATGAAAAATATATGAAAGTATATAAATTCAATAAATTCAATAATGACACTTAAATAAGTAAAAAAATTTGGTCCTTAAGAACAAGTTACTACTTAAAAAACATACGGATTAGTTTGGCAGCATTGCTGACACATAGTTCATTCGTTTTGTTCCTTTTGGACAGGAAATCGTCATCTCATCGCATCACCTTATCGTACAAACTCAGAGCACACTTGGCTTATCAAATATTGATTTCAATATTTATAACTTCTATAACTAGTACGTTAACGACAAATATTCCTCCAGCAGAACATGTATGTACAATGTGATTGCTCATCTATCAGTTTCCTTGACACTTGTCCTTTGTTTTATAGTGGTGACAATATGGACTCTATTAAACTATTCCCCCTATAGACATTTCTTTCTTTGATATCGAAGGAACTATCAGATTGTTTCCACATGCCATTCACTAGTTGGTATGTTTCAGGAATTTAGGCACAGATGGACAAAAACCGAAAAAAATAGAGTTACGGGATGGCGTACGAAATGATCCACGATTGTTTTTTATTATTTTTAAATAAAACTTTTATTAGTAAAAATATTCCGATAAAACTAGTACCAAAAGATAGAATACACATAGAGAAATATTCTAGTGCAGAACGTGTTCAATATGTTCATCATTTTGATTCTTGACTCCATTTAAACGAATATTGATATACTTTTATGACTCAAAGAAAAATGTTTTCCGTAATTTCACTACACATTTGAATAATAAGTTTTCAGAGCTCCACCATACTTTGGATATATATATATTTAAATCTTAAATCTTTTCCTTGAGGTGCGACCACAGAAAATAGTCACATGGGTTAAGATTTGGACTATGAGCGGCCAAGATTGTTCGCTATGAAACCGGTTTGAAACCGACCTGAAATAGTTACGTGTGAGTCCCTGCACAATTGTATAGATACATATGAGGTTAGTTTTCAGAATCCGTTAAACAGTTCATCTGTATATTCTCAGTTGCACTGCTACTTTTCTTGCTGCTTCAATATTATGCGGTCAACACACAGGCTTCTGTCGAACACGCTTCGGTTCTACTATTGTTCCTTCGCGTGGGTGGTTTTGTTGGAGGGAAGTACGAAACTGTTCTTACAAAGGCCTTTGAACCATAACTATACCTTTTATTTCATTAAAAACAAGCACAATTGATCCACAGTGTCTCTCCTTACCAGGCATCTTTGCAACACTAATCCGTTAGCTACGTCGTTGTAGGTTACGCTTTAAGTTATTCAGTTATTTCTTCAAACTGTACTATTGTTACTGTTGAGCAGTAGCGTACGCAGAAGTTCGTTAAAGGGGTTGAACGCTCCAAGTTATTATATTTTCAGGTGTCTGTATACATATTTAATAAAGCAAATGTTTATTTTTATATATTATCTTCCTCAAGGGGATTTAAACCTCAAAATCCTCCTCGCATTCGCCATTGCTGTTGAGATCCAAATTTAGTTTTCGATCTACCCAAAACGATACACAAAAATAGTGGATTATTTCGTGTGCCATCCTGTATGTTATTCTCTTCGATGCTTCAATTGATACCACTTGTCTTGTGCGGTATTTGACTTTAAGAATTTTTCTCATGTCTACCAATCCGCTTAAACCGACGTTGCCAATACTGCGATGAGAGAATCCGATTCAGTTTACATTCTGAATATTCTTAGTGACACTAGTATCTTATCAACACATTGGAATATTATTCTCCCGCTGAGAGCAAACTCTTTAAAATAATGACAATAGCGAGTCGTAAGCTCATTGGTTCATGCCAAACAACTACTTCGGTTCTCGCGTAGTATAGTGACATATAGTAAATCTTTCTATTGGATTAAATACGTTTATTGGTATTGTATGAGATGTGAGTGCTGCACCACAGACTCTCCCCTACCTTCAACTTGGCATTGGATTATTGAGCTACTGGGTGCGATTCCAGGAGAACATTCTAATTTGGAATCATGGCATCACCGTTGGTTATTGGATTTCTTTCGACTTACCAGGCCATAGTAGAGTTCAGTCACCTGTTGGCATCGTTTGCTTTTTTAAAGAAAATATTTTCCAGTTCTCTTCCTACAACAACAAGTATTAAAAGAAGTGTTTGTAAAAACAGAGCTTCTGTAATATTATAGTCGTTGTATTTTCTTGTAATAAACTTGACTAAGCATTGATACACAATGATTTTTCCTCATTCCCATTTCCCTGACTTTCCTGACATAAATCATGACCTAGCATTCTGAATTCGTACCATTTCTTCACCTTCCTGGTTCGACACCTGATGAACTTTTTGACGTAAGATGGATCTTTCGACTTCACGATAGCGAGGCTGTTTTCGGAGTCAGAAGAGATAGTCACGGCAAGAAGACGGATGAATGAGCGATGACGCATTTTGCAACTTTAAGTCAAAAGGCATGGTCTTAGCTAAACTATCGAAACTTAGGGTTCTCTTGAGCCCAAGTGATCTTTTATCCCAAGCAACAACCAACTTTCCCATGTATCTCCGCATTAGTATTTTATAAGAAATCGTTGTCATTAGTGATCTATGTATATTTCATTGGAGTGTTCCCACTCTAAATTCAAATGCTATAATTCACCCCTTCACTGTGTGTTTGAGATTCTTAAGCTAAATATATTTAAACGATTATATGTTATAATTATCGCCTGTACTTTAGGCAGACTGCTGGTATATTACCTCAAAACAATGCTTAAATCATGCAATGTAGCATACAGGATGTTTTGTAAATCAAACTTAAGGATTACTATTTTCTTGCAGAGTGTCTGATTCGTGATGTTTGAATATGTTAAAACACTATAAGTGTAATTTAGTAAAAAAAGATTAATGTTTATTATCTATTTTCTCGGTCAGGAGCTGATGTGGACTGGATTCTGGCCGGTACTGGTTCAACTAGTTCCGGTTCAGCGAGGTCTCGAGATCAGCTAATAGCCGCTCAGCGTGGAGAATCGCCGCCAAACACCGAGCACAAGAAAAAGAATGCGTCCTTAGGATCAAAGGAGAGGTAAGTCACACATTGACAAAAGGGTACAAGAAAAATGTGATGTTATTAGAAGTTTTAGAGCTGAAATAAATTTATGGCAATTTGGATAAACAAATGGTCGGGTATAGAGCGGTGGTGAAAGATACAGGGCGTTAAACATAGATTAGAGAAGCAATTTCCAACTGAATGCTCGGTGATGCTACAATGTGACTTCTCAGTAAATCACACGGAAAGAGGAGCTAGCGAGCAGGATAACTTATGTTGATTAAAGTAATTGATAACAGGTAAATAAGAACATCGATTGTTCTGAGGGCATACTACGCGTACATTACCAGCAACTGTTTATTCCATATTTCTATTTTTTCTCTTCCTCTTGTTTTCTCGGCGTATTTCTTACTGCAGTTGCTCTTGTTGTAAAAATGCGCTTGTACGTCATAGACCAGACAGATGGAAATGGTTGTATTAGAGATTTATTAAAATTGTTTTTAAGTATCATATTTTCTCATGAAATATGCTTGTTTTAAAACTGCAGGGATGCATATAAGGGACTGCATACAAAATCAGCGTTTAAGCAGGAAGAAATAGATTCAGTACCATAAATAACGGGATGACATGCCTAAACCGATCTTCTTCGCTTTACTAAGAAGCTTGTAGATCTCTGGTTACGTGTGTTTCAAGACATAGTTCTATAATTCAGATCTCTTCGAGGACAAGAAGATGGCCTATAACTTAAAAGTTGATCTTACAGGATGATCTGTCACCCGTGAACTATGCCGGTTTTAAGCTCTAGTTGTGGGGGGATTTAGGATTTAGATTTCTGAGCTTTCGGCATGTAAGGCCATTTAGCTCGTCACGTTTGAGGGATGACGTCCTTCGGTTAGCACACTATCCGGGGAAAGGGAAGGAAGAAACGGCCTGGGACCTCGTAAGTACTAAGTTAAGTACCACCCCGGCATTTGCCTGGTGTGAATGAGGAAAACCCAGGAAAACCTCATTCAGGGTGGCTGGCCTGAAAAAGCATTTTACACTTTTTCGACCGAGTGGCCCCACCGGGACTACTCGCACCGGAGGCAAGAGCGTTAGCGACTACGCTACGCCGGGAATTTTAAGCTCTAGTTGTGGCTCAGAGTATACTAAGAGTATATTCCTACTAAGAGTATATAATATACTAAGAGTATATTAAGAGTATACTCCTTCCTTCATAACCTTGGTATTGCTTAAGTACGTTAAAACATACAAATTAAACTTCCTATTATTCACAGGCCGCGAAGAGTTGAAGTCGACCGGGTACACAATTTTAGTTGGTCGGTTCATGGTAGGCTCCCAACTTACAATGCAATTAGCTACTTCTTATTTGAAGCCTCACTGCTCTAGCTTATCATCGAAAATATGAACTACGTTCCCACCAGGCGCGCACTCAGAAATGTTTGTTAAGGAAGGTCCAAAGTCGAAAGATTGGGGGATCCAGACTAGATGGAGCCCCTGTTGCAGAAAAAACATATATCATTTTAAAAGGTTGCGAAGCTTCGAGTTCCCCTGTATATGCACCACAGTTTCTATCGGGAATCTAACATGGGTGAAACGTATCATAGACATCTATTTCTAAACATTCGAATACATGAAGAAGATTTAATTAACCGCATAATCTTTTTCTTTCCCAACTACTTCACTCTGGTTCTTGGCCCTACATTTATACCTAAGTAGGTATATCAATAAACCTATTTCTAAAGGATATTCTTTTTCTTATTATTATACAGTAATAATGGTGATTTTATTTCTTTGAAAAAAGGTACATTTCAGAGTTATTTCTTTCAAATGGAACTGAATGTAGTAACATTAGAAATAAGTATCATATTTCGCAAGAAAAGAAAAAGATTTTTATAGCACTATGTTATATAGATATGTAAATCCCTACCTGACTAATGTGGACAGTCATTCGATACGTTTTCATGATTTTATGGTTAGTTCCTGCTGATATTTCCTTATAATCTAATTGTGACAGGGAGATCATATTTTTAGCAATCTATACAGGACAGCGGTTTAAAAAAGTACTGAAACCAGAATATATATATATATATATATATATATATATATATATATATATATATCACAGAGTTACTGTGCTAAGACTAAAATGAAGGGAAATAGATTTTATAGAAATATTTGGAAATAACGCGCCGACTCCGTTGTGACAATTAACGATCGAAAAAAGTAAAACAAAATTATTTTTTAAAAAATATGAGAAATCACAGATAAAAAAAGAAGTACTGAGAATTTTAATTGTAATTGATGTTAATTTTGTTGTGGCAAGACGTGAAAGGTAGAAAGCTAGTGGCTAAATACAGTTTAGTAAAAGGAAATTGGAAAAAGCTTGAATTAATAAATTTGTGATGACAGAACTCACTACAGCAACAAGGAACATTTTTATTGTAGTTTATGTAAGATTTCCATTAATGAGTTTTAGAAATTGAGTAATGATGCTATTTAGCTGGCAAAACTTCCAATTAATTTACAGATATAATTTGGACGTACGTTTAAATGTCAATTTAAGCAAAAGTAGTGTCAATTCTTTTTAAGGTATTTTATTAATTTAAAACAACTGAAACATAGAAGCAAAATTAACGGGTAAAAATTTCTTTAGATATTTCAAAGTAACATACTTTACTTTGAAGCTAATGAAATGCAGAAACTTAGCAATTGTGTTATTACGGTTCATTGAATGTGTGTTAATTACATAAATCGACCATACATGCGTAGTTATTTTATTATAATACTATAATCGTTATTTTTTTTTCAGATGTTAAGACGAAGTGAGTAATTCAGCATTTGTTTTCATACTTTAGGGAGAATATTGGGAAAACTCCGTTAGATATTGTATTGGCGATCTGTAGAATGTGAATTAGAAACGATATTGCCAGAAATATTAGAGTCCGTTTTTACGTAAATAGCTAAAATTTTTAGACAGTATACTATTTTTCACATTTTGAGAGTGGAAGAAGGTGGAACTTAAATATACAGTCTTTTTTTTTAATGTTGATATCCTTGACACGAACACGTTATAAAGTTGGTTGATAATTTTGATGTATTTGCAATAAATTTCATCGAAGAAAAAATTAAATGAAACGAAATCTTTCTGTAAATGAATGATAATGGAAGAATCGGTGGAATAAGAATGTGGAAGGAAATGGGAGTATTCCGAAAAGGCTATGAACACAATGTGGTCCACAACAAACTTACGTGGCGGGGGAATGAATCAGAAACCCCACGCACCAGAGGAAAGCGTTCTACCACTTTTTTTAAACTTCCTGACTTATTTTCTATTTCCACAACTTGTCAGGACTACTAGACGCGACAGGAATACGAATACAGAAACATCGAGGACAGTTAAAATTCCAATGGGTTTCACCTCACAATCATCCGTCTAACGCATCAGACCGCTCGGCAACACCCACCGGCTACCACTGAGCCACTGTGCCACCGATATCATTGAAGAGAAATTTGCCCTTGTATATATTAGAGGATTTTCTACGTTCTACAGTTTTGAAAAGAACACTAGCGCTAATTTTACTTGAAATAACTATTGAGGGAATTAAGCTTAATTACGTGTATAAGAGAATCATTTCAGTGTTAGTGATACTATCCTGAAATGTTATACAACCTTGCTTAAGATGTTTGTAATGTTGGTTGTAGGAAGACAAGGGGCAAAACGAAAATTATTAAAAAAGAGAAATGTCTCAATGCGTCACGCTAGTTTCTAATAGTAAACAGGCACGCTAATAGGTGTCGCTATGTGTGGTAGCACTTGCCTGCTTGAGATCATTAGCTTCGGTATTTCCGTGCATAACGAAGTTCATGAATAATTACACAAAAAATATGGTATGGGGATTAGGGTTGTTAGCAGAAAAAACTCAAAAAATTAAATAAAATAAATTAATAAAAAATAAATAAAATAAATAATTACATGCTCTAATAATGAATTAGAGCTTTTAATTAAGCACAATTTTAGCCTATTATGTACAGCGGGCCGAACAGTGGGCCCAGAAACTTTTCTTTACTAAACAGTATTTCCAACGAGAGAAATTTTGTTGAAAATTTTATGGATAGTAATAATAATAATAAATAATAAACTCACATCCTTTCTTCTGTGCAAATTTCAATTTCGCACAAATTTCGCGTTGCTTTAGTATTCCCTATCACAACAAATAGCTTAATATTCGCTGTTGGCATTGCTTCGGAAGGAGAAAGAAAATAGCATGTAATAGGTACAATCGGTACCAGGCTACCCTTTTACAACGTTCAATCTACTATACACGTTGGCGAACATAACTTCTTTTATTCACACACAAGAACAAAAAAAGTCTTCCTCGCAGATTTTTTTACAAAATTTAACTACCTTTCTGTAGGAATTTATCACAGTCACAAACAAAAGAGAGTCATGCTTAGCCTTCACGAAATACAAGGTCACTGATCCATTACAATATTTCGTTTTCTCTTTCTTTCTTCAATAGGAACTTCCGTTGGCCTCATGGAATGTCTTGACCGTCTATTATTCAGATATGACAGCAGAATTATTGTGAGAGATTTTTATTTGGACCGATACAATTCTTTTCAGAACGTTTCTATATAGCTATGTAACTCGTATTATTATTATTATTATTATTATTATTATTATTATTATTATTATTATTATTATTATTATTATTATTAACTTTCCTAATTTATTTATTTAAGGCTAACAACTAAATTGTTCGTCAGCACATAAGCAACAATCTGTATAATTCTGAAGTAATGCCTTTTTCACGAAAGCACTTCTTCTAGCGATCACTTTCTAATTGCAGAGGCATAGTTAAAAATGGAAGGGTTAGAGCAGGGTGACACTATCAAATCAGTAATAAATAGGAATTGTTTACAAGGTGTTTGGGTACACAGTCCATTCAGTACATACAGAGATTACCTCGAAATAATATACTTAACGATGGCAGAATTTTTTTACTATGTTAACTTTCTACATACATCTCTTCTCGCGCCACAGATTTGCGAGATCGGTTTCTGGAGAACCCTAGGGTAGTCGGCGCTTGAACATGAAGTTCAATAATGTCAAGTCAGAGTGTTCAAGGACCCTTGTTTTGGCCAAAAATTTACTGGCAAGAAAGTGAGTCAGTCCGTACCAGTTTTCTTGTGCATCATTTTTCGGCGAAAAGAAGGGTCACAGACTTTCAAAACCCCATATTCGCCTAATTCGGTCTCAACGGATTTTATGCTCCTTCCTAAGCTCAAATACTCTTCCCTAAGTTCCAATGCTCATAAATGAATAGAAAGGGTGAAAACGTCACCTCAAAAATAGATTATCTTACTGGAATTTTATCAATATACTATCATTGATCATCATTACACTTCATTTATCATTACACTTTCTCAAGGGAGGAGGAGTTCAAATACTTTTCATAAACCTACTTTCTCTATGTGAAGAGCGTGTAGTTTACCTAGTAGTTTATAACATACTTTCATCTTATAAAATTTGTACTGCCTATGTATAAACTATACAATATATAATTATATTCACTTATCACTCTAGTAATATCGTACTCTGTATTTACAAGGAAAGTACACATAAGGTCAGCAGGTGCTATTTGCTTGACCCCATTTGCAAAATCCAAGATAAGCTTTGGAGGCCCTACTTATGTGTGTTTTTTCCCCACACAAAAAGGAGAAACATCTTCCTCTTTTCTTTTTCTCTCTTTATTATTATTTCATACTTAAACTTTCCAAAAGAAGAAATTGGATTTTCACCGATATTTTCGATGCCACAATATTTTCGTAGTTTCAATACTTTATTATTATTATTATTTCTATATTTTGTAGATATTGATTGTCGATAACCAAATCTGTCTATCGCACAGCTCTACGCACCAGCCACACGCATAATACTTGCTCTGACAATAGCTGGCGCGTGCACTCGTATAAACATAGTGTGTTACCGAGGCTGATGAAAGTCTAAAAAATTTATATTTTTGTTATAAATACTGCAGCATAAAATAAATACACTTATAACAAGCAACCAGAGTTTCAGTACTTTTAACCGACTTTTAAGAAAGGAGGTTTTCAGTTTCAGTTTTCAGGATATTTAAACATCTATCACCAAACTGTGTTAAAAGAAAGGTGTATAGAAAAGATGCTTAAACCGTATTTTAATGATCAACTGGTTGCAAGATATTATAGGGTAAGTTTTTCTAATTTGAAATTGCAGGAATTTAATGAATTAACTAATATTTTTTAAAGTATTTCGTACGTAAGAACTTTTCTTGGTAATAGTTTATTCGATTAGTGAAAACCGAATAACCAATAGTTCCCGATACAATCGCGAACATCCGTACAAACATAGATACGTACAGTCTGCGAAAAAAATTTCTTTCCGTTTGGTAAAACTTATTTTGGGAATAACGGTGGAACGTACATAGGTTTCAAGGCCGGAATGTACAGAAAATTACATTCTTTTTAATTTTGACAATTCATTAGCACCAACCAAATAAATAATTAAGTTTCAAAATAAAATATTCTCTATTACCTCCTCTACACAATTGACCCCGATTTGCTTCATTCTTAAATGCTTTAATTACTCACGGAAAGAAATAATTATTTTTTATTTTTAAAAGAAATATATCAATGTCAGTGTTAGTCTTTCGCAAAATTTGAACTTGCATATTCAAAATTCAAGTAAGCCATGATGATTGTTGTAGTAGCTTCTATGTTCCCTTTTAACTGAAATTAATATGTAAGATCAACGTAAATCAATAACTTATTATTTATTTTATTTTCTTTTTATATTCCTTTAAGGCTTCTAAGTCCAGGACGTCCCAAAGCGAAAAATCCATGGAGAGAAGAAAGACCTGCTCCAAAGGAAACAAGAGTACAATCAGCTGATCCTTTAAACTGGGCCCTTGTTCCATACCAGGTAAGTACGTTAAAAAAAAAAAAAAAATACTCCGTCAAAGAATTTTATACGGGGTCCTTATCAATGTTTTTAAAAATTCTTTTTAAAGTTGCATGTCTAAACTTTGTGAATCATATAATGTTATGGTTTCAAAGTATCATAATAACTGTCGTTACGCTTCATCTTTTTTTGGCTGACTGTCTGGCATGGGAGAAATTAGGCTGACGCGAAAGGATGTTGTGTATTATTCTATCATAATTGTTGTGTATTATTCTATCATAATTAATTTCAATATAATTATTAATTTCTCCTTTAGTCTAAGAGGCAGAATTGTAGACCTCAAAATACAATTCTTTGTTCGTTATGTTTTTTTTTTTTTTTTTTTTAACTCAAACTGCCATAATACAATATTAACTTCTTGTTATCCATTTTTATCCCTCAGAAATAGTAATCTACTTTGCATTTCACTTTTTTTTAAAAAAAAATAACTATAAAAGTAAAACTTCTATTTTATTTCACTTTTTGGAATATTCTTTACTCCAAATTTTAAACATGAACTTTGAAACAGTAAATGAAAAGTTTGGAGATCTGAATATTATATGCTAATTATTATCGCTCGCATTCACTAATTCCTGACAGTACATAATTAGTACTTACCATTTCATTTCATATGTCATTTTGTAATTCATTTCTTTTTCTTCTTCATTCTTCTTACCACTGCTTAATTTTCAGTTTAAATCACTTAAAGCAACTTCCTGTTCACATTCCAGAACGAAATTGTTTTCAGAATCAATTAGGGTAAAAAAAAATCTGGTACCCCATTGTCTTCAACATATTTGTTCCTGCCGTCGTGAAAATATTGATTTCATTTGATTCTTTGAGTTTAACGTCCCTTTCAGCAGCAAGGCTATATGAGACTTGGACGTTCAGTTTAATATGAGAATCGAACCACATGAGCTCCCACCAGGAATCTAACTAAGTCTCCTATCTAAAGGCGATATATGCTAACAACTTACCTACGAGGGAGCTCTCATAAAGACAGACGTAAAAGTTAAGGATGGGCACGAGTCGAGCTATAACTCGGCTCGACTCGAAACTCAACTCGAATTCGACTCGAGTTTCGAGTCGAGTCAAAGTTAATTTTCTCGAGTTGAGTTCCGAGTCGAGTAACTGTTTTGAGGTCGAGTTTCGAGTCGAGTCAAAGTTAATTTTCTCGAGTTGAGTTCCGAGTCGAGTAACTGTTTGAGGTCGAGTTTCGAGTCGAGTCGAGTTTGATAAATGGCGCGCTCATTTTAACTCGTTTTGAAATCATGGCCTGATTAGACTTGAAAACGAAAGCCGTGAGAAATGTAAGCAGTAATGTGGAATACTTTTAGAGTTGCTCACGACAGGGGTGCATCTCGTCTCGTACCTTTAGTGCATCTTGTGGGGTACTTTCAGTGTGTCTCGTCTTGTCTCGATAACGAGACGACAATACATTTTTATAACGAGACAGCCTCAAATATCATGAGCACGAATATAAGTATATACTAATATAAGTATGTAATTCTTACCATCAAAGCTGAGACCTGCATCGTCGAATTTTTGAGCCCAAGCAGAAGCCCAACCCGAGTAGTGATGTCAACCGGCTCGGCTCGGTTCAATTGAGCGAGCTGCTTGAGATGGATCGATTCGGACAAGCCATTGACTCCAATTGAGCCGATGGCTCGAGGCGGCTAGATTGGGATGAGCCTCCGACTCGGCTCATGTGAACCATCGGTTCGAGCCAGCTCCGTTGAAAGGAGTCCATCGGCACGGTTAGACTCAGCTCAACTCTCATGTAATGGCTCGAACTGGCTTGGTTGGGTGATGAGTCAGCTAGGTTCGGTCCGACTCGAATGAGCCATTGGATTCAGCCAGCTCGATTAGGTGAGCTGTTGGTTCGGGTCACTTCTCGGTTCAGCTCGATAGTGAATGAGCTGTGAGCCGAGCCGGTCGAGCCGTTAACAACCATAAATCCGGGCCGATCAGTATTGAATATCTTTGGCCGGCGGCCTATAATTTCTAACAACTTTTGGCTCAAGCTTGAGTACTTACTCCTTCGGGACTCAAACCCAGAACCTCGTGACCGATGTTCTTGCTTCCTGAAGACTTTTCGAAGACCGAGATCTACAGTCAACTAGTTTTCAATATTCAGATACAAACGCCTACCCCTCATGGTTATACACGGTGTTGTTTCAATAATAATAATAATAATAATAATAATAATAATAATAATAATAATAATAATAATAATAATAATAATAATAATAATAATAATAATAATAAGTAGTAGTAGTAGTAGTATTGGTAATAATTATATTGTCTATGTAGGATACTTGAAAAGAGTACTTAAAATTATACACAGGGTTTAGCTCGAATTGGCTCGTTTTGGCTCGACTCGACTTGAAACTCGGCCCAAATTCGAGTCGAGTTTCGAGTCGAGCTGAAAAATGCCTGTTTCAAGTCGAGTCGAGTTTCAAAGAAGACTCGCTCGAACTCGCTCGTGCCCATCCCTAGTGAAAGTAATGTTTGGGAGGTTCACTTTCAGCCTTGAGGAAAACAGTTCCATCTCTAATACGAGCACATTACAGAAACAAAGAATTACAGGAATAATGAAAACAAGTCTTGCATTAGATGAGACATCAGGTGTCTTCCCACTTGCGACATTCCTATTAGCGACAGGAACTGTTAACTGTCCTATGAGCGACCGATTCGATCTGTTAACTGCTCTATGAGTCACCGATTCGTTCATACTAAGATAATGGAAGAAGACAAGGTTCTCTCTTCTTTAACTTGTTTCATGCTCATGCGATTTAGAACCTAACAAAATATACTATGAAAAATTTCGCTCTACCTGAATTTAATACGTGAGACTACTCTCATTACCAGGGCCCGGATCTTGGTGACCTAAAAATTTCTAAGAAGTGACCTATAAAATGACACTAAAATTCCTGTAAAATGACCCTAAAATTCACAAAAATTGACCTTAAAATATGCGTTTTCTTAAAAAGTTTATTTTCTTAAACATCGACATTTTTTGAATATCTATTGGATTTTAATTACCATTTGTCACTCATTTTCAAAAGTTTTGTTTCAGTTAGTTGCAGTCCATTGTATGATATTGTACATAAAGTGTCAATTCACTCCCGAGTTGAAACTACGAAGCACACTTAAAGAATAGAATTTCGCAAGTGTAGACTGTATACACGAGAATAATAGATAAAACCCTGTTTAAAATCTTTGTACGTCTTCTAATTCATTTTTAGTTATTCACGTGATCACATCCTTTGTGGTCAACAACCCAAAATCATCTGTTTGGCCACCTAGCAACCCCCCACCCCTCGTCAACCAGCTACAGCTTAAGTGTTCATTAGCTTTTTAGGAATGCAGTTTTCCATCTCGATAGAAAGCAGGAAAAGAGAGAATCTAATTTTGTATTTTTCAAATTTGTAAACATCTTAAAATTTCCTTATGTAGAAGAAAAAGACTAAAAAGACCATAAGTGACCTGAAAGTTACCTTAAAATATTTAAAAAATGACCTGAAACTTCAAAACAGCAAAAAGTGACCAAAAGTTGACCCTAAAAAAATATACTTTTAGAACCTTGAGTTGACGGATAATGTTTTTATTTGAACTCGCCTTGTCCTATGCGTAATAGTAAAAAGTTGACTTGTCAACAAGATCCGGGCTCTGCTCATTACACTAACAATATTTTATACGTTTTTCCTAATATTATATTTTTGAATTGCTTTCTATGAATACACTGACTATATCAAGGGGAAAACTAACTAAATATTTAGAGTAGCTCCGCTTTTGTCTATGATTGTAATATAATTTAAAATTTCATGTTAAAATGATGCGGAGCATAAGTTTAGATTGAATATGTTTATGGCATAAGAAAGAAATCAGAAAGAGGTAGGGGCGCCCGAAGAAAATTTTCTAGGGAGAGGCATCTTCATGGTTGCTGTACCATGTTTGGTATATCTGGTATTTAATATACGTGGTTTGCCATATTACGTATACATTTTCGTGAGCCAGGGGGTGATCCCTGCCTTCCCATCGGGCGTCCATGGAAAGAGGGTGTTCACCACTTGAGGATATCAAAGAAATCTAAAAAAAAAAAAAATGTATTCGAAGAAATTATTACACAAGTTACAAATCTCTCGCAGGACTTAACAGTTCGTCTAGTTGTAAGGGATTATTTCAGATTGCTATACGACAAGCTTTTATGTATAAGTCAAAACAAGGAAGGAAGGCAAATTAAGCAATTAGTTTACGTTTTAGTAGCTTACAATAGGGAGGAAGGTAGTTTAAAGAGTTTGTTTACCTTTTGGATTGTTTAGAGTGAACTGCATTGTAATTGGTGAGATTGGTTGAGAATAGCCAATCAGATATAAAGGATCTCAAAAGCTGTCTTTTATCATTGACTTTTTTTCATCTTATTCAGTGTCTTTGGAAGTCTAAAAAGTAGATAGTTGGCGAAACTGTTACACGTTTAAGTTTTTCAAAATAAAATATATTACTGTGCTTAGTGAGTAATTAGATTTGAACCAAATTAAATGCAGAAAACAGAGCTTTTGAAGAAAGGGGATATTACAACTGGATTTTCAATAATTACATAGGAATATACTTTTCATGGAAATGCCCCTGTTGTCTCGCTAACTTATTTGACATGTTTTATGTCAAATCTAACTCAAAATTAAAGTAAGTTTTATTTGCACTCACTGTAAGTAAGTTTTATTTGCACTCACTGTAGAGGGGAAAATATATTTGATATGAACTGTATTACTGGCACGTACATTTTTCGTAGCAAGGTTGTTCGGGCGCTAATAGCGCCAGAGGCAAACATATTTCACGAGAGGGAATCTTATCATCGTCCATCATCTCAATGAAAATAAATCGGTCGCTCATAGGACAGATAACAGTTCCTGTCGCTAATAGGAGTGTCGCTTCTGGGACTAATTCGAGACATCAGAGTGTAAACGATGGCAAATTGCAGTGTAAGGAATATCCAGACTCTACGCTAAACTCAGTTCCACTTTTTCGAATATTAGTGATTAACTAAAAGAAAATGAAAATAATAATAATAAAAAAAAATAGAGATCCAGGTAATATCTACAAAATGCTATTACATGAACCAACGCGGTGACCGTGAAAGCATTTTTCTTGTGTAAGTATAGTTAAACACTAAAGTCACTATGTAATACGAGTAGGGATGCGCACGAGACAAGATTTGAGACTGTCTCGACTCGAAAATGTGCTGTAAAAGTGATGTCTCGACTCGAAAAATATATATTTTTCTATTGGAAGAGCTGTGTCTCGACTCGAATTTTGTCAGGAAAATTCTGTCTCGACTCGACTCGAACGCATCCCTAAATACGAGTTCTTGTAGCATTAAGATACGAATAGTTGCATTAGTGGTCTGTGATGATCAATTGCTAATATACACAGTAAATGGTAGTAACGATGTAAAGGATGTAATAGAATACGAATTCTTTTTAAGACATTAAATTTTTTTGGTGCAGAAAGTGCTATATTCTTAGCCGTGTAGAAGTTCATGCCGACAAGTTTTCAGTGTATACAATTAAGAGTGGGAGAAATATATAGGTGTCAATAGAACATGAACCTTAGCCAAGTTTTGAAAGTATAGGAAAGCTATATTTATAATATTGTGACCTGGATATTCTTAATCTGCGTGTGATTTAGTTTTAATTTGAACTGTTGTTAGACTCCTAATGTTAGTGACCTAATACAATAATAATCCTGCTGATACATATCTAAAATATTTGTAATGATAAAACATTTCAGACTTTTAGTGTATTTTAATTTAACAGAATAGGTCTTCATAACACGTCATTTTTATATACAGTAAGTATTTTACTTGTTTTGTCACTTTACTTTCACTATCCACTTAAATTTATTTCTAGTTTACAGTAAGAAACTACAACATAATATCATTCCCTGAAGTTTTCAATACACCTGAGAGAGGGTACCCGGTATGTGACGTCACGTCAAACAGCTTGTTTCTGTTGCCGTGACGTAAGCAGCTCATTTTTTACATTCTTTGAAGCTTTATATATCCGTAACTAACAATAAGAAATATTTCTGTGAAATTTTAGGTACGTGCTATATTGAAAACAAGTTCTACACGATGGAATCGTTAAATTAATACTTTTAGTCAGAATAAAAATGTCCATTGATCTCGAGATCTTTCGTATAGGCTTTAAATTTGGGTACCCAACAACTATGACGTCATAGACAGCTCACCCGAATTCACAATTATTGGTTTTGTTTAGTAGCGTTTTGTAGGTACTATCTGGCTTATTTTCTACGTTTTTTTATACAACTGGAAAAGTGAGGCTGAGCTTAGCGAAAAACTTGAAGTGAAATTGAAGAAAACAAGTCGAAAATAAATTCTGGTAAAGACAGTAAAAAGGATCACACGAATTGCACATATTTTCATAAGTATGGGATATGAATGAGATATGAATAACTACCGTTAAAGTCACCATTAGCTGTGAAGATATTTTAACGGATTGACTCCATTAACGAAACCGGTTGAAATAATTTCTCTAGCGCTATGTATATTGCTTAAAACATTTTTAAACAATTCACTTTCGTTCAAGAATTATAGTACGGAGTAACGGACGGATGAACGGGTGGATTAACTGACAAAAATCTTTTAGTTTAACGTCTCATGATTACACCCTTTAGGTTAAGGGAGATCGATGATTAAGGCAAATGAATGGTGATGGAAAATCCGTGGAATGAGAATGTAGGAGAAACGAAAGTATCCCGAGAGAAACCACGGACGTGATGTTTTCTTGGCCGGGAATCGAACCAGGGTCCTCACGAACCAGAGGTAAGCGTTCAACCACTGAGCCACCGTGTCCCCTAGGATTGACTAACAAAACAATCTTATAATTCGTACTTGGGTGATGATCTTAATATAAAGAAATAAAAGTGACTTTTGCAGAAAATAGATTTAACAATCTTTTTCTTATCAACTGAAGGGCGCACGGTGGCTCAGTGGTAGAGTGCGTATCTCTGGTGCGTGGGGTGCCTCGTTCGATCCTCGGCCAAGTAAGTTTGTGGTGCAACATCGTGTCCATGTTTTTTGCCGGGATACTCCCGTTTCCTCCAACTTCTTCATTCCACCAATTCTTCTATCATCATTCACTCGCCTTAATCATGTCTCCCGTAACCTAAAAGTGCATAATCGTGGGACGTTAAACTGAGATATTTCATTTCTTATCAACTGAGGGTTACTTCTTGTTTCCTTATGTATTATCGTGTATTCCATAAAATATGACATATCTCAGGGAAGTATCTTGACATTACAATATCGCTCAAACAGCTCTGAAATACAAGACGCAGATGTGGAAACATTATTTACATCACAATCCTGTTTTCGTTCTTCCTCTATATAAATAATAATAAGAATAATAAAAAACATTTGTGCTGAGTTGGAGATATGAAAAAGCCTCCTTTATTCTCCCATATATTGTAATATCAAAAAGTAGGACAAGCATAGTTTTTAGCGTTTGTATATCTCTACCCCAATCAGAAGTGGGCCCTCTAGTCGGGATTTTGTCTTTTTCATCAAGTAGCATTATTACACTATATACCACGTTAAGAAGTTTTGTTTGTCATATTATGTACCCAACGTGAAAATTAAAGTTTGAATTTTTGAATTTCTCTTCATCCTCCATTCCCCAGTCAAAAAAAGTAGTAAAACGTATAAATATTGAAAATAAAAGATATTTAACTAGATTTATCAAGTTGAAAGTTATTTAGTTTCATTCTAGCTTTGTATTCCACGGGCATCCTGAGCGTTATAGCAACCCGCTAATCTCAACAGCACTGCGGTTAGTCTATCAAGCAAGGATGATATCCATAATTACTCCCATAGGCATACAAGGGGATCCGATTATTGATTGTCCATATATTGGATCACCTCCATCATCGAATTCTATTCCTAACTTTTGACTTTGTACATTCTGGCCAAAATTTATGGTGATTCATCAAGAAGCTCTTGAGATTTTGTGCCTTCCGGACACAAAGACAGCTGAGTAAATATACTGTATACTAGGTATGTAATAATTGCAAATTTGGAGTGAATCAATAGACCTTTATTGATTATTCATAGAATATTTTTGTAGTGCATAAATTGTTTTCTTGAACGAAGGCGACATGCAAATAATTGAATTGGTCATATCAGTAAAACGCATAATCGCTTAGAAAAATTGTGTTCGCAAGATAAACGAAAAGAACTTCGCCCTATTTCTAACACTAAAAATTCTATTTTCCATTGTTTACAATTAGAATTCGCGCGCCAAATGCTTTCCCAAGGCTATTCCGTTTTCGGTGATTATTCCTCAATGGTACGTTCGATCGGGATATACGAGTCTTTACGACACTAGGTGTACTCTCTCGAATGATGACGTCAAATTTGGTAAAGAATGGTTGAGACATGTCGGACGAGTATCCGGATAAACGAACGCCGAAGTCGAGTAGAGAGGAATGTTGAGAGTGAAATAATCGGACAAGGTGTTAAAAGTTAATGAAGCGATTATATAAACAAATGAGTAACGTTTACCAACTTGTTGATATATATGAAAGAATTTGGAATACATCTATTTTAATCACGCCCGACGCTAGCCATAGGACCTAAATACATGGTTCTTATTGGTTGAAGTTTTCCGTTTCTTGCTACGTAACATACATATAGCACAAATCGAACAGAAACTACTGCCGGCCATTGTGGACGAACATGCTAGCGCACGGGCTAGAAATGAAAATCGTTTTTGGCGTGGGTTCAAACCTGGCCAAGGAAAGTTTTTTTTAATTTTAATAAAACTTTTATCATTAAAATGAGACGGAAATAATACTGTTTTGTCCTTGTAAGGAATATATAATGCATAAAATGTTATTTACTTATGAAACATAGCTGAGGGAGCCCCTATCAGCACAAGATGTGCTAGGCATGTGCCATTTAGGTGTTCCAGCTAGTTTTTAGATAGCCGGCACTTGGCACATGTAATATTCATGTGCTAAGTAGGTACTTCAGCTACCTACAATTTTAGGTACTTGTTACACATAATTGATATTTGCAACTATGTAACACAAATATAGCATTTATATAACTGGCTCAGTTTCGCACTCTAACAGTCACTTGTTTTAATGTCGTCATTTGAGACATATATCTGTCATGTTCTAGGTTCGTCCTTTAGGTACATACTGGTTCAGATACCCTAACAGCACAAGATGTGCTAGGCATACGCCGTTTAGGTGTACTAAATTCATCTCCCACATTTGATGCATTTGTTGCTTTTTCTAAGCGATTGTGTACTAGAAGCAACAAACGCATGAACTTTATTAGATGGCAGCTGTCGCCCATAATTTAAAATTGAATATGGAAGAACCATGAAATAAAGTAAATAGACACATGTCATTTTGTTATAAAATTACATTATTTGATCCCAAACATCTATCGTCGAATATACGCGGTTAAAGGAGCACTCTGATTAGCCAAATTCAAAAGACCTCAACAATTTATCTCTCTACAAGCGATGTTCTCTTCATCGCCTCCGTGGCCAAGTCGGAAGAGAACGCGGCTATTAATCCAAAGGTTGGTGGCTCGCGTCCACCCTGGGGTACATTGTATTGTTTTTACTTGTTTAAAGTGTTTTCTTTTAGACTCACCTTAATGTAAACACATTACGCATATAGGCAATTTAATGTATTTTGGGGGAGTAATTTTGTGGTTCATTGACGCTTACGGCATGGGAAACATACCAGGCACATTCCCCAGGTACATATCAGGCATGTGCCTAGGGCCAGACATAGACTGTGGCTATCACTTGCCATCCATCTGATTTTTCTCTTAGAAGTACATAAGGCACATACTGGACACATTCCCATGTACCTCAGGGAACATGATAAGCATATGCCTGCTATGTAGTCGTGCTGTTAGGGGCGTCAGTGAGCGAAGGAGGCTTAGAAACCCCGCAGCTCGCCTTGTTCTACTTTGACCCCCATAATAATACCACGTGACATTACGTCATAGTTGGGTGGTGCAACTTCGATGTAAATCTACCCTCATCCGTTTCCTTGCGACCAACTTAAAACAGTTGACTAGGGTAGCGCGTGAAAAAATGCGTTTGGGATATAGTAACGCCGAGAGTGGCTTAAGTGATTAAAAAAAATAGTGATTTAAATACAGGAAGGTTCCAGTTAGGATTGCCAGTTATATTGGTGAATGATTAATTTATAGTAGCTGTAAAGTCCAAATAAAATGTGGAGCGAAGAGAAGTAAACAGGCTTTTTGAGTGACCTCAGTAATTTGAAGTTGGTTGTGTCAATACCTTTGGACATTAACAGCGCCTTAACTTAGATTTTTTTCTAGGGGGGAGGGGGCAAGCATTAATATGTGTATTTGGGCCTCCTAGAAAAAGTTGCTTTTCTAATTCTTGGGATCCCCTCTTTCCACCTTTCTCGTACTCTTTATTGGCCCCCGGAGCCTGTGGGCCCTCCCGCATGCCAAGGTCTGCGGGGCCGTTAGTTACGTCCCTGGGACCGTTTCATACATGACAATTAAGGGAACAATATTGACAAATCCCAAAACCATACGAATAACTATTGTTTCTAGGGTCCCTAATAGTAGACATTTTTACTGAAATGGGTCCTTGACTCATATTTGTTTTATTTACCTTTTATGTGCTGTTTTGTTTATGTAATGTAGTGAACATGTTTGATGCTTCATTTATAATTTCATGTTCGTATCTCATATGGAGTAAGAAAATTTTGTCATAATGTGGGCCCCCTTCGAACGGTGGGGAGCTTCCCTAGGAAGGAGTTGCCCCTCCGACTCCCCACAAGTTACGGACCTGGACATTAATTATTTAGATTAAGCTTAACAGATTTGGCTCAGTCGAAAAAATAATTTATGCTTACAGTCCACATCATACACTTTTCTTTTTGTCATGTATTAAACATCTTTTCACTTGGCCACGTGCAGTTACTTATTATAGCACTTATATCCCAAAAAAGGAATTTTTGGTAAATCAATCTTCTTAAAAACTAAGCAGAAATCATGTTCGTAATCACTGAGTCATACAGATACGCGTGTCTATAGTCAATCATTCATCGAATTTTATTCGAGACTCGTGACTATATCATTTTGGTCATTTAGCAAGTAGCTATCATTATAGAAGTCCATTCCCAAGTTTCTACCTTACACTCACTCAGAAAACTCTTACAAATTGAGAGAACATAAGTAAGTAATTTATATCTACTAACTTCGTTCTTTAATTAACAACTCCTTTGATTATATAAGCTGCACAGCTATTACGAGCTATATATTCTTCTACTGGAAACATAAATAAAATTTTCGTATATAACAATAACGCATTCTACTCTGGTTTAGGATTGGAAATGTTAGTACATACGGCTAATGTTTTCAATACGCGTGAGTGTGCAGACTTTCAGTTCTTTCGTTCTGTTTCGTGTCTAAAACCCAATATGTGAGAGTAAATCTTAAATCTTTCACACTGTAGCCACACTTGCTAACATATAGAAGAATACAGCAATTTGCAGAAATTTATGCATTGGTGGTACAGCGTTCATCTTTGGTGCATGGAATCCTTGGTTCGATCCCAGCTCGCGCCAAGTGAACTTTGTGGTGGACAAACACCGTGTGCGTGCGTTTTCTCGGGGTTCTCCCGTTACCTCCCACTTTATTCATTCCACAATTTCATTCATTTCTCATCATCAACGTCTCCTTTAGTCTAGCCAGCATAACCGTGAGACTTAAAATTTAAAGTTTTCATTTCATTTCAAATTCCATTAATCCATGCACCAAAAGTATACATCGAAATGTCTACAAGGCTCTTCTCAATGTTTTTAAGAAAACTAGTTACTAGAGACATCTTTCGGAATAAACATGGTTTCATGAAAAGTTACTGTGGACCACGTGAATACCTCGCTCGTTATCTGATTAATTCATAACAGAAAACAAGTGGCGGGTAAAAATAAGAATTAGATTGCAGCTAAAAGAATTTGAGTAATTTTCCAATTTGAAGCCACACAAGTATCTATGATCTAAACGAGAACAAGATATCCTTAATAGACATACGAATATAGCCACTTAAAGGGGAGAACGATGGCTTAGTATTAGAGGGGTCAGATCTGGTGAGAGTGGTCCCTCGTACGATACCAGGTTAGGTGATATTGTGATTAGCAAGACTGTATTCATGAGTTTCATCCAAAATTTTCATTCCACAAATTCTTTCATAATAATTCGCTTTTAATAATCGTCCGTCTCCATTAGTCTAAAGGATATAACCGTATGACCTTAACATTTAAAAAAGTTATTAATTTTATCTCAATTTGACCACGACTTCTTTTCCACGCTATAATCAATACTTAGAGCTTATATGTCGGATAAAAGAAAGATGGTTCTAAAAAAAGAAACATGAATGGAAAAACGCTACGTTTAGGAGTTTCAAAATATTATCTGTTGTAAACATTATTGTTAAAATGGTACTGCTTCAAAACGACTGGTTCTGGTGATATTGATTGAACACTAAACAGTGGAAATCATATTTTAGAAATCAATACAAGTCTAAATATTTGATAACTAAGCACTACTACGTAGGCGACTTTTACGCGTTAGAACCCTGCGACGGAAATTTTCACCTTTTTCTGCATCAAACCGCTTATACAGCATTAATTTATCGAATATTTTGGGATGAAATAAAATAGTTCTATAGAAAGTCCCTTTTCTTCGAAGTTCTAGTTTTTTTGTTTGTTTGTTTGTTTTTCTGTCTTTCTTCAATGTCACCGCAATATTATTTTGAAACCTTTCAAATATAGGGTTTTCAAAACCCGAACTATAGAAGAGAAATGGGCATAGCTATCCATTGGGATAGTCGGTAAAAGGAATATCGGGAAAGTGAAATTTAAGTAGTGTTTATTATTTTAGAAAAGGAAGACCAAGTAAGATAGGAATTGTTTTTTAGGAATGGATACAGAAAGTTAGGTTGAAGTGGTAGGATTGAGGACTTTAAGAAATTTATATATATCAACCATAAATAAAACATGACAAAGTAGGGTGTGGTTGAAGGTTGTCGCCAAAATTCTTATTCTGTCGCGTTTGGGCACGAGATAGGAGCGTTCAGTGTATTTATTCCGTTTGCACATGATAGGTTGTTATAGAGGAATCTGAAAAAAATGTACAGACACTGTGGAAATTAGAGGGAAAGTTCTGAAGAATATGTGAGATGAAAATAAATATTAAAAAGAAAAACTGTAGTTGTAGTTTAGATGAAGAAAATTAGGACAAATGTCAATTAAAGAGGAAAATGTAAAACTTGATGACTAGTTTTAGGTACCTAAATAACATTATTCTATTACGAACAGGAAACAATAAACAAATATGGAAATGGTGAAGGATGCCTTTACGAATAGAATGCACGTATACTGATAATTTGTGGAGAATTTACCAATGTTTTGCAAGGGATATTGTACTGCACGTAGCAGAAACTGGATATTGAGAAAGAAGATTGAAAAATGACTGGCACAGTTTTATGGCTGGAGAATGAAAACAGCTTGGGATGAATGCAAAATTGTGTTAGCGAAAGTTAGCTAAAAAAAAAAAGTAGCTACTGGAAATAATAAACAGTGAAAATAATCTAGTTTTGAGATGGAAAAGGATCATGATATGTAATAGAAATTAAGATAGAGAGGGAAAGAGTACTATTAAGGTCATGATAAAAAAGTGCGAGTGAGGAGAAAACTACAATTAGAGATATGGTAGAAGATGTAACAAAAAAGAGACACAGAGAAAGGTGGCAGAAGATACGGTACTATGGAAAAGAAGACAGAGAATTTTGCATTTTTTTTAGTTTAACGTCCCACGACTTACGTCCCCGAAACTAAAGGAGATGGCGATGACATGAATGATAATGGTGAAATACAAACGTGGGAGGAAATGGAAGATCTCCTAGAAAAGAACGCGCACGGTGTTTGTCCACCACAAAGTCCACTTGGTGGGAGATAAAAACCAAGGACCGCATACGCCAGAAGTGAGCGCTCTACTACTGTGCCACCGCGGCCCAAAATATCGCATTAGAATATCTTATTGCTGTATCTTCCTGTAAATGAAATGAAATCTATAATATAACGTGCTATGCTTAATGCACCTTAAGCTTAAGGACATCGTCCGTTAATGAAAATTATTGATTATTGAAAGGTAGGCAGAATGATAATGTGGAAGGAAACGGAAGAACCTCGAGAAAAACCGTGAACACAGTATCATCCATCAGAAACTCAGATGGCCTGGGACAATCCAGGAACCCTTCGCATCAGGTGTAAGCATTGTACTAATAAGCCACAGTATCTTCACTGATGTGATTACTTGCTTCTACATATATGCGGACAAGTTAAGCGGTGACAAGGCTAGGGAGATGACTAACTTAACATGTTTTACTGTACGTACTTGACCTTTCGGGAGGAACATTTCTTTTTTAAATTTTCCATGAAAAATAATTAGTCACATATTTAGCTCTATATACTTTAATATATTCCTTGATTCTATTCCAAAAATCTTTGATGTGTTTTACATTAATAACCTTTACCTGATCAAAAGCACTGCTTGCGTTATTCAAGTGTTCACGATATCTGAAAAATAACGTGCGCGTGATCTAAGTCAAGGAAGAACGATGGTTCGTATCGATTATCCATAAAAAAGGCATGGCACATATAATAACCAAAACATAAACATTGAGATGTGTATTTTTTTATTATTCTTACTATTGATTCAATGTCCAGCTGGTAGCAACAACATCATACCAACTAATAAATGCTTTCTGTCACACGGTGTTAGATTGAGAAAGACAAATGCAACGTAAGCTCCATTTAATGGAGGGGGGAAAAGGACGGAAGTTATCTGAACTGGTAATTGGAGAGTCAACAAGTTGAACTGTGTTTTCTACCTTTCTTTCTTTCCGGAAGTAAATAGAACAACAGTAATAAGAGAAAGAAATGGGAAATAAAGGAAATCGAATACAACAAACAACAACAGTATAAGGAAGTTGAGGCTATCCTACAGTAAAATAAATGAACCAAATATGTATTACATAACTTGACTGAAACTTTACAAAAAAAAATTAGAAGTACTATGTAGTATGTAAACATCACTGTTAGGATTATGTGTTACTATTAGAAGTATGTGTGTTACAATTAGAAGTATGTGAGTTACAATTAAGAATATTTGTGTTACAATTAGGGGTATTTATGTTACAATTAGAAATATATGTGTTACAACAGGCTATCTGTATTACAATTAGGAGTATTTGTATTACAATTAGAAGTATGTGTGCTACAATTGTGGTATCTATATTGCAATTAGGAGTATTTGTGTTACAATTAGGAGTATTTGTGTTACACTTAAAAGTATGTGTGCCACCGTCAAGAGATAATAAACAACAATAGTTACGGTCTGCTACTTAATAGTGTATCTTTATTATGCACCTGAATATAGTATTATAAATAAATAAACAATTTGTTCCAGCCGAATAAAGTATTCAGATATTATTAGCAAAGAACGACATACATTTTAGAGCCACAGAATCATTTCTCTCTGTTTTATCGAAAACTACGCATGAAAATGTACCGTAAAACAAGTAATTTTGTTCAGCTTCATATGATCTATCATTTGATACAGACACACACATTATATATATATATATATATATATATATATATATATATATATATATATATATATATATATATATGACTACATGTTTTAATGGCACTGTTATAGGAATGAAGATAGAGCTTAAATACTACAATATTCAGTGCCATAAAGAACAAGTACTTTAATCAATCTCGTATTGGTAATTTTAATCTTTACGCAGAAATGAATTGTTTAACATAGAAGTACGTTTTATGTATGAGTTTAATAGTCTTTCATTGAAATTTAGAAATTGTACACTGTTCAATGTAGTGTAGTGAATTTGTGTAGATAGATTCGAGGAACATATTCCTCTCTCACTGACCTGGTGTTGATGATGTAGATGGCTTCCCTCTTATGAAACTGGAAACTGCTCGTCCTTGTAGATCGAAGAGTGAGACTAAACGTGAAGTTCACTGGATTCAGTATTTATCAAATGGAACTTAAAATGAGGATGGCTGATAATTGAGTGTTACTTCTCATAGGATAAGTTTAGTTCAGAGTTAGCGCTGTGGACTCGGCTGTTTACCTCTGAAAGGTTAAGGTGTTGATCTACTAGTTACGGGTGACTATGCCTGAAAGTAGAAAGTCCTCAGTTTTTACATCATGAAAGAGAGAGTACTAAAACATGGGAAAGTACTATCTGTGGCATCTCAATTCCAAAGTCTCGACGTGTGCAGAAAAATGTCAGTTTGAGAGAAATACGTTGATTAGCATAAGTAACTAAGAAGTTCTTGCAGTTTGTTACATAGACAGTTTTACATAATACGGGAGTTATACAATGGAGACAAACAACATATTTCACATATGTACTTAGACATAACGCTATTCTTTTCCGGCTTGTATGGAAAATTTAACAAACGGATAGTAAAAAAACTAAGAAATCCACGTGCCTGAAACAAATATTTCGATAAAATTAGAATTTTGATTTTCATTTTTACTTTCTAAATCCACATCTTCGACGACAAAAGTGAGCTTGTTCCGCATTATTATTATTATTATTATTATTATTATTATTATTATTATTATTATTATTATTATTATTATTATTATTATTATTATTATTATTATTTACAAATAAGAGCCATTTCAAGGGGTTATTTCAGACTTTCTGTTAAACTTGACAAAACTTCCTTTGGTTGTATACAAATCAATTTGGAGAATAGTTATGGAAAGAGCATGGAGCCAATTCTCCTACGTCAGGGAAACCATGTTAGACATGGAGTTGGTGGACGCGAGTGGTGGCGTCGGAAAGGTTAGAATCCCTTGAGTACAGTAGTAATGTCAGAAATCGAGTCCAGGCTACGATACCCCAGAAATGGGATCCTGAAGTTTTGGGGTTGGGTTTCTTCTATTTGATTACTAAACATGGAGTTCTTGGACGCGGGTAATGGGGTTGTTCTCCTCAACATATCTGTAATGTCAGAAATGGAATCCGGGACCCGAGGTCCTAGAAATAGGGTCCCGAAGTTTTTAGTTCGTGTCTCTTCTATTCACCTATTAAACATGAAGTTGTTGGACGGAGTTGGTGGCATTGGTAAGGTCTTGGTCCCTTGAGCATAGTGGTGATGTCAGAAACAGGGTGTAGATCCCGAATCCATAAAAATGAGGTCCTGAAATTTTGGGCTCAGGTTCCTTCTATTCGACTAAGAAACACGGAATTCTTGGATGTGAGTGGTGCTGATGGAAATGTCTGAGTCTCATTAGCACATCGGTGATGTCAGAAATGGAACCAGAAGCCCGCGAAATGGGGTCCTGAAATTTTGGATTCGGGTCTGTTCTATTTGCCTATTAAACATGGAGTTGTTGTACGAGAGTGGTGGCGTTGGAAAGGTCTTGGTCCCTTGAGTATAGTGATGATGTCAGAAATCGATCCCTGGCCTCGAAGCCCCAGAAATGGGGTCTCGAAATGTTGGGCTTGGATCCCTTCTATTCCCCTTTCAAACATGGAGTTGTTGGACGCGGGTGGTGACATTGGAAAGATCCTAGTCGTTTGAGTACATGGTAATGTCAGAAATCGGTTCCTGGCCTCAAAGCTCCAGAAATGGAATCCCGAAATGTTGGATTCGGGTCCATTTTATTTGCCTATTAAACGTAGAGTTGTTGGATGTGGGTGGTGGCGTCGGAGAGTTCTTGGTCCCGTGAACACAGCGTGGATGTCAGAAGTCGGGTCCAGGCACCTAGTTTTCGATTTGTGTTGCAAACCTTTCCTGTGACTCAATCTCAATATCTGATTGCGCAAGATAAAACCATGTGTATAGCTGAATTGATAGTTTTATCTCACGTAATCAAGTATTGAGATTGATCCACAGCAAAGAATTACATCACAACCCAAGAGTTCGGGGCTCGGATCTGATTTATGACATCACCGCAGCGCTCAAGGACAAAGACTTTTCCAACGCAACCAGCTATGTCCGAAAACACTTCGTTTAATAACCGAATATAAGAGACCCGAACCCAAAATTTCGGGATCCCATTTCCAGTGCTTCGAATCAAGGGCCCAATTTCTGATATTACCGCTGTGGTCAGACTATAAGAACTTTTTCAACGCCACCACTCTCGTACAACAACTCATGTTTAGTAGGGTATAGAAGGGATCTGTGCCGAAATATCGGGACCCCATGGCCGGGGCCAAATCTCTGATATCACCACTGTGCTGAGGGGATCCGGAGCATTCCAACGACCCGGAGGATGCAACGACTTCATGCTTAAAAAAATAGAATGGAGCCAAACTCAAATTTTCGGGGCGCGGTGGCTCAGTGGTAGAGCGTTCACCTCTGGTGCCTGGGGTCCCGGGTTCGATCCCAGCCCCCGCCAAGTGAACTTTGTGGTGGACAAACACCGTGTTCGTGGGTTTTCTCGGGGTTCTCCCGTTTCCTCTCACTTTCTTCATTCCACCATTTCACTCATCTCTCATCATCACAGTTTCCTTTAGCCTAACCGGCATAACCGTGGGACGTAAAACTCAAAGATTTCATTTCATTTCATTTTTCAAATTTTCGGGATCCCATTTCTGGGACTTTGAAGCGAGTTACCGATTTCTGACATTACTGCTGTCTTCAATCGACCCCGACCTTTCAAGCGCTTCCATGTTTAATGGGCAAATAGAAGAGACCCGAGCCCAAACTTTTGGGACCTCATTTCTGGTCCTCAGGTCTCGGGTTCTATCTCTGACATCACCTATGGGCTAAGAAGACCCGGAGCTTTCCAACGTCACCATCTACATCCTACAACTTCATGCTTAAAAAAGAGAACCTGAGACCAAAATTTCTTAACCACATTTCTGGGGCTTCGAGGCAAGGGCTCGATTTCTGACATTACCGCTGCGCTCAGACGATCCGAATCTTTTTCCTCTACCACCCTCGTACAACAATTCCATGTTTAATGGGCGTATAGAAAGGACTCGTGCCCAAAACTTTGGGACCCCATTTCTAGGGCCTCATGGTTGAGGCCCGATTTATGATATCACCACTGTTCTTAGGGGACGCGGACCTTTTCAACGCCACAACCACCCGAGTCCAGCAAGTTCATGTCTAATACGGTTCCCCTACCGTAGGAGGATTTTAATGGAATTTTCTCCTTGCTCTTTAAACTATTTACAATGTTTCATGTTATCGATAAGAAATAAAATTTAAAACATTAGAAACTATGGTCCATTAAAAATGTTCGAAATGGACAGGACCTAACACCATTAATATCCAGTAATAATTGTGAACTTTTGTAATTTTATTCTGTATGTAACCACACAAATAGCATTTTAATTTCGATTCTTTTACGGTAACAAATATTCTGTGAAATTCAACGGAAATTCAGAAGGAACCCTCTTTGCAAATTTCTCAATATTGATCAATGGAGTTGAACAATATGCTTAATGTTTGTATTTAAAATCCAAGGTATTCAGAGTCAACTTTGAGTACAACTAAAATGATGATTTGGGTATGATTAACTTATATAACCCTAATGCATCGGGTGAGAAAAATAAATATGACAACTACGGAAAAGTAGATCAGCGCATGCTTAGTCTGTAAAAATGAAAATATATGAAATACGAAATACGAAATTTGTTTCGCACGCTAAACCCTTGGTAAAAGATTAGCCTCTGCTCTAGATTAATTAGTCACGTGTGATTAACTTCGTCAAATACTACTTCCTAATCAGAGACTCAATACAATTTTGATAACCATCCGTTAGTCAACTCCGTAGTATGGCGTTAATCAGACGTCAAAACGACTCTGCATAAGGTCTGATGTAATCAGTCTGTGTTTTCGATTCACGTCAATAATTTAAAGAGAAATTGAAGTCACGTAATCATTTCATAGAAACCATTCGTCACTGTTAGTGGAGCTGTACACCCTCCTCGAGTGGTGACTGGATATGGAAAAACCACAAAGCCTTTCCTGATTCTCGCCTTCAACCAACTCTCTATTGTATTAAGTACTGCTTCGCAAATACAAATAAAAGTTATGGTATTTTTGTTAATTAGATTCTGCCCACTAGATGATAGAACGAGTAAGCTTTTAATTTTACGCAGAATATTTACAATTACTGCAAGCGTATCAATATTGTTGCAAACAAACTGAAGGAGAATATTTATCTTTTTAATTTATAAAATGTCCTTTCATTATAATATGAAAAAAATTGTAAGTGTTTATTATTAATTATTGTGACTTCCAGAATATCCAATGTTTTATTGGTTATAATACCCACAAAGCAGCAAAATGACTTTTCAGTGCACAGACCATACAGCCTTCCTTGTCTTAAGGAACACAGTACAGTAAATTAATACCGCTATGCAGTCTGCTTTCAACTCCTTCGTCAGCTGGAGCACCCAGTGGAGGCTCAAGATAAATCCAGATAAAACGCAAACATTTTTCTTCTTCCTCCCAGAAAACGTAGTAAAATTCAGAAAAATCCATCTTATCTCAATTTAACCGTTGACGACACTCGCCTGAAACCCGTTAATTACTTTAAATATCTTGGTCTCACCATCGACAAACGCCTTACCTGGCGTCCTCATTTAAAGACGGTTGTCGCTAAAAAATAATAATAGATTGAATCTATTACGACGCTTAACTGGAACTACTTGGGGCCTCAAATCATCTGTCGTCCTAAACACATACAAGGTTTTTCTCCGGCCAATACTAACGTATGGGTTCGTGGCTTGGATTAACGCCTCTCCCTTTTATTACAAGAAACTAAAAATTCTTGAACGCCATGCATTACGTATTGCATTCCGCATTAAATTACCCAGCCCTACACATGAACTTTACGAGCGCCTACCTTTTCCCCATATTTTATACCATCTCGAAACACTCCGACTGAAGTATATTACTAAACGGTTCGAGGAACGACATGCCCTCCTCTTAGATACAATGAATTTTGATACAATGAACTTTGATACAATGAACTTATACCCCTACTCACCTCCTTCATCATACTTCACTTTCCCTTCTATTTTCTTTATATCATTACACTTTACCCCCTGATAATCCCGATCTTCATGCCGTTGCTGCTTATAAAACCGACTATTATTCACGTCTCATATTTCCGGTGTCCCGACAAAACGTACCAGCGACAAAACGTACCACTTGAATTTTCGCGACAAAACGTACCACTTTTGACGACCTGTCATAAATGACAACCTGTCATGGATTAATTAAAGCATTTCTGTTATTTATCCCACGACAAAACGTACCACTTACATAAATTACAACTTGTCTTGGACTAATTAAAACATTTCGGATATTTAATCCGCGACAAAACGTACCACTTCAAGCATTTTTTTCCCAGCATGTTCACAGATTATTCTCCAGATCGAACAAACTTCTCTTAAAGCTTCTGTACGTGACAAACGTAACATTAAACACGTTTATCAGCGAGTAAGAGAACACGAGTCTTTCAAAATACATTAGACCAATGTGGGTGCTTACATATCTAACAAAAGAGAACATATTGTTAAGAAACTACTTCCTCATGAACAGGTAAAACAACGGCAGTATAAGGTTGAGAAGAACAGACAGGTAATGTATCGAGTTGTCAAAGTGCAGCAACTCATTGGTAAAAGAGGGCTCATTTACAGAGGAAATGTAGCAGCCTATAAACTGAAAGACACAGCTATAGATCACGGAAACTTTTGGGGTATTATTCCTTTCTTAAGCAAATTTGATCTTCCGCTTAAAAGTAATTTAGATAAGGTCACCGAGAAGAGTCATATACGGGGAAGTAAGCAGGATAGTGGTCGCATAACTCTTACTAAACACGGTGAATTTTGTTTTGAATGCTATCAACACGCTTATCAGAGAAGATATTTCGAAAGAAGTCTCTCAAGCTTCAATATTTTCTGTTCTATTAGACTACTCAAGATATAGTAGTTTCAGGCCAGTGCTCTGTTGTTTTACAGTATGTTGTTAAAATGATTGTTAAACAAATGCATATCTGCCACAGGCCAGTGTCCTTGCGGTTTACTGTTGGAAATTCTGTAGAAGTTGAACCTTGATATTAAGAAGTGTATTGGAAATTCAACCGATGGCTCAAGTAACATGCAAGGACAATATTCGGATTTTTTCAATTCACCTATGATCAGTTACACTGTGATTCAGTTGATTTTAAGTTTAACGGCCCTTTTAGCAGTGAGGCTATATGAGACGGGACATACTGATTTACGGGAAATCCAAAGCACATGAGCTCCAGGAATCGAACCCAGGTCTCCCACGACAAAGGCGCATACGCTAACCGCTTAACCACTAAGAAACTCAGTTATACGTGTGGTGTTACGCTCATATACTCAATCATGTCATATGTGATCTGACAAAAAATTGCATTGATTCTGTGTCATTGTTCTGCTGAATGACTGCGATATTTATGCGTGAGTCTTATCAGCGAATGCATATTTGGAAGATCAAATGTTAACAAAGGCGTCTTTCAGTTATTGCGGAAACAAGATGGTAGAAAACACACTGTTTTTCAGAAAGAGTTTGGTCATTTATCGAACCCAGAAAGTGCTTTGTATATAGAATTGACCATAATAATTAAGAAAATTGCTTTTATAGAAAATATCAAACCAAAAGCTGGGTGTAAAGCGAAAGGATATATAAAAGATCTTCTCAAGTTCAAAACAACTCGGACAGCACAAATGTTCCTTAAGATATTTCAAGTGACCACCTCTATGTCAAATGTTCCTTAAGATATTTCAAGTGACCACCTCTATGTCAAACTATCTCCAAATAGAGGGTGCTGCTAGTGTAGTCCTATCGGATGGTGCAGACTACTGTTCCAAGTGAAAGAGTAGAGAGATGATTTTGAATTCGTTAAGAATGCAGCATTAAGCTTTGCAGAATGGGCCAATAACAAATTTGAATACTTAGAACGTGATTTTTTTTTCTGTTGACCTGTCGACAATTCGCTTTCAGAGGTGGACAAAGATTTTCCTGTGAATATGAATATGAAGCTGCTTCTATCCAATGACCAGGCACTGCATCGAAGCATTCAACACAATATTGGACATGGCAGTTTCGAGTATTTCTTCAAGATTCAAGAAGCAATGTACTTTATGGATTATTTGGAACCTAGACACTTCAAGCAAGTAACAGAACTTCCAGACGTACCTTTCGATAAACTTACATATTTTCTGAAAAACTTCAGTAAAGAAGTTTCCAAGGATAATATAAATGTATTCTTTTGGACTTTTGAAGGACGTGGATATCCTTGAAAGTCAGTCTTGATGACGAGCACAACCGAGGAAAAATGACTGTGCTGATGGTGCAAGTGATTCAGAATTAGGAGAAAATACATTTGTTTACAAGGAAAGCGAATGCAAAACGTGTTGCAAAATTTTCCAATGTGCTGCTTTTTAATTTGGCAGAGTTGTAAATTTTGCAGTAATACTTATCCAGGTTTCCAGCATACAAATTTTTATTGACTTTGCCCGTAACTCAGGTAACATGTAAAAGAAATTTTTCAAAACTTAAATAAACTGAAATACATTAAAAATAGGCTAACGAGTACCATGTCTCAGGAACTTTGAAAACATTTATGTTGATGTCTATTGAAAAAGATTTATTAAAAAATATTTCGAATGCAAAAGTGATAGATACAGTAGCATCAAAAACTAGTACACTAAAACATCTGCTAATTTTGTAATATAGTATACGTTCTCCATGAACTTCATATAATATTTTGAACAATTCAGAATAATATACTGATGAAAGAATATCATGTTTTAATTGTCAATTGTTAATATTGACTTACTGTAGAAAGAAAATTGTGCAACTTGATTTGTGACATTGAGATACTGGTGGTGGTGGGAGAAAGCGCCCGCGCCCCTCTAATAATACCTATCCGTCCCTGGTCCAAAGCCTGGATAAAGTGTGATGGAAATCAGCAAATATTAAAATATTGCATATGCAAGATTCTTGCTGGTATTGGTCTGGCGATAATCTTGCAGGTATGGTCTTAGTCTTAGCCTTAGTCTTAGTCTTGGTCTTGCATCGGTACTTTTCTCACCACCAATCTGTTCAACTTTTAACCTTATTTTGGCCGATATATATATACTTATATGCTGTCCTATCAAGTGGTACGTTTTGTCGCCTGTCATTATTTGATGGCTGATTGGAAGACTCTTCGCAAGTAGCCCTCCAGTCAAGTGGTACGTTTTGTCGCTTGTCATTATTTAAAGTGTTTTTAGAAAACCCTTCACAAGCATCCCTCAGGGTAAGTGGTACGTTTTGTCGGTGGTACGTTTTGTCGCTAGTACGTTTTGTCGCGTATTCCATATTTCCATCCTATGTTGCACATTAGTCCTTTTGTTCTAAGAGGGTTCACACTGTCTCCATCATGGTCCTGAGTCACCCCAGGACCAAAAGATAAGCTCATTCGTCTACTAACACATCCCACGTGTTGTGACGTCCGATGCACTTCATTTCCATCTCATACATTCCCCTCATTTATGATTATAGCATTAAAGCTATAATGTCCTTCATATGATCTCATAACCACAATAAAGGCAATGCCATCGCTTGAAATAATACTTACTCCCCATCCTTATGATTATAGCATAATGCTATATAATGTCTGCTGTTATATATTCACATCTATTTCTATATTTACCTTCGTAATATACCTGTTTTTTTGTTTTTGTTTGTTTGTTATTGAAACTAATAAATAAAGAATGCACTCATAGACCAGCACTATATACCTTCTATCCATAATCCTCTTCCTTCTCTTCTCATATAAAGGGCATAACCCTTTGGGGAAGCTAGCCATCAAGCTAACACTAAAAAACTTCACGTAACTCTAAAATAACCTTGTTAGTAAAATATTATAGTTTTTGGACAGGGATATAAGTTTTAGTCACTTCAGTGGTTCCTAATATCCTTCAATTTGGAACATGGTTTCAAAAAAATGAAAAGGCAATCACATTTGAGTCAAGTCGGCTTAGTGGCAGACAAGCAAGGTGTGCGTGAATTTTCTCGGGTTTCATCCCACTTTCTTTATCCCACCATTTCTCATATTCACCGTCTCCTTTAGTCTACACGTCATACGTGGGACGTAAAAGTGTTTTTTTTAAAAAAAAAAAAAAAGAAAAAAGAAAGAAAAGAAATCCCCACGTTCAGCAGGTTTGCATATCTTATCTCCTAACTACAAACATGTACGATTATTTTTTTCAACAGCAATCATCTCACGGATTCAACTTGTTTTGCACAATTTATTACGCAAAATAAATTGTGATTTGTACAAAAGAAATATATATTTATGTTATACATAGCAAGAGCTGTAACTTCCAATCATTCGTCGCAAATTCACTCGTATATGACTGTAAACATAGCTAGTATGAAACAGAAAAGTGCTGTATACAAACATTAAAAGGATTTTCTAGGTTCCATAAGAAATAGTTATGCGGCTTGAGTGAGTAGATAGTTAATGCGATGTTTGTGTGTTCAAACTTTGTAAAAGATTCCTGTTTTATTTTTATTTTTTTTTTTTCGTTCGCAATAGTAGTAAGTATATCAAGTAGTAAACTTTCCTTAATAAATTGACTATTTTATTTGTCTCTTGTTATATGTTTATATTTTCTGTAAATGAAAGAAACAATTATGTAACAAGAATAATTTAAATATTCCCCCGTACATTAGCAGAAATCCAGGGTTGGACCAAGGGCCGGGCAACTGCCCGGAGCGCCAAAACGAGCCTCAAAAAGTATATTTCATAACTTGTTTTCCAGTGACTTTTCTGGCTTATACTGTTGTAGAGTAGCGTCAATTACATAATCTTTTTCCATAACACCATTGAAGAATAGTTTCATAGCACTAGGGGTGCTGTACCGACAAATGCAGAAGAAAGAGTGAAGGAGGAGTTGGTATTGGTTAAGCGAGCCATGTTCTTTGTGAAATTTCTCAGGCAATAAAGATAATTAGATTTTATATATGTTACTCTTTTAAAATGTTAGTGGAGGGGAACGCTATATACAGCACTTACTTTTGATTTCTTAGAAAGGACACTACCATGTTCATTAGCTGTCTCGTATCAGAAACAATCTAGTAAGGAAAATGCTTTAAAAAGAAGAAATGGACATTTCAATAGCAGATGAATGTTGAAATGATCGCAAAAGTAAAAAGTCATTTTGAAGCAATGCGAACCGATAGAGGGTTTGAAGAGCTACTAGTGGTTGTAAGAGAAGTTGCAAGGAATCTCGAAATCGACTCCTTATTTCCAATGAGCTACAATTACAACCACGGAAAACCAAATGTCAGTTTTAATATGAGGCACCTGATGAGCGCATTGTGCATCCCAAAATTTATTTCAAAAGTATCTTTTATTTTCATGTTTTGGATTAAACCATAAGCTCACTAGAAGAACAGTCTTCTCATCCACCATCATGACCTATTTGGCTTACGTAGGCCTATTACATGTATTTGCCATAGCTACATGTTCTCGTAACAATAGTTTCTTACATAAAGTTTTTAAAAATCGAAATTAGTACACAAAGGAATCTAAGGAATGAGCAGTATAGAAGTAGTAAAAATTAAGAAACTTACCTAAAAATGTTTTCCACCCGATCACCCGATTTCCTGCGAAACTTTGCCTCAGGAAAGTCCCATCGTAAGGTGCAGCGGTAGTCAGATAACATTGCTGCACTCCACTTCCCTTGATAACGCTTTTCCAATTGAGAAATATCATGGTGAAAGCGTTCACCATGTTCGTCACTAATGGCACGAAGATTATCTGGGAAGAAGTCCAAATGGTCCTTCAGAAAATGCAGTTTAAATGAGATGTTACATCCCATATGGTGATATGATCCCACTAGTTCATGTACATTGTATATACAATATCGACATGATTCTCTGCCTTATGGTTGCACGCACTTACAAAGGATAACCATACCATTTTCTCAAAATCACTCAAAAAGTCAACAAAATTCTCATCATTCATTGATTCAATAATTTGCGGTTCTACAAATATTCCTTCCTTTATTTTAGCATCACTGATCTTTGGGAACTTCTGTCGCAAATACATGAATGCATGTGATATTTGGTCCATACCTTTCACATATTTTTTGAGAAGTCCCAATGTGCAGTGGAGGTAAATACACATTTTAGGGTTAACATTTGTCAAATAGAAGAAGAAAACAGAAGCCAGTAGGAGAGAACATTTTTTCCTGCTTATCACTTGCGACCCTCTTTACATGGCCAGATCTTGAATCCTGCGAACTACGCGTTCGCAGGAAGCACCAGATGAAGAAGGCGCCAAACTGAAAAGTGAATTTTGTATTTTAAATGTGAATATTTATTAGAGAAAATGTTACGATGAAAAATTTTCCAAACAGCTTCAAATAAATATTGTACAGATTGATATACAGTACATCAAAAGGACAATGAAGTCGAATCTTTGTGTGGTTGGCTGTGAAACCGCCCTTTACAATTGAAATGAACTCGTACGTCAATTAGCGCCAATGCCACACTCACAAGTAATGCTAGTTTGAGGAAAATTTCCCGCGGCGCAGGTAGATTGAGAAAAGATTTTACGAATATGTGATAAAATGTAGGAAAATTTAGCGTTTCAATAGATGTTATATTAAGCACTACAGCAGTACGACTAAAGATATCGGCATTCTTTCCACAATCTCACTATATGCACAAAATACAAATGTAACAGACTCTTTATTCTTCTCTCAACAACCCTTCCGCGATCTTGCTAGGGAATATCATTTCCAAATATGTCTTTAAAATGGGAATGGATCAACAAACAAAAGAAGTAAACTTGGATGGTATTATCACAGAGAAATAAGTGTCTTCAAGGGTGCTGTGCCTTCTCATAAACAATGAGGTCAGTGTAAGTGAAATGCACATTATCGAAGTTCAAATGACTAAGCTTTTGTTGTCCATTGGTCCAGGAGGGGGGGCGAATAGTAAGAAAAAGTTTGTAATACAAATGGAATTTTTGATCATTTCTGAGGGAAACTTCAACTTAAATTAATAATATCAGTGACTCCGCTGCCACTGCTTAATGCTCACTTTGTTAATGTTTATTAGTTCATTTGTCATTCGTCAACATTTTCCTTTCTATACTGAGTCGTTTCGTTTTTATTATAATGATGTGTGTTTTCAATTTTCAATAGTACAATACTTTGCATCGCAAAATAAAGCTACGAAACTTGAAAGAAGATGAGAGGCAAGCGAAGGCTCTAAAAAGTTTTTTTTTTAAAAAAAAAAAAAACTTCCGAGCAAAATTTCGAAAGTGATAATCATACAAATATTGAGATGAAGAAGTTGGCAATTACAAGTCGACGAACTTTTGAAACTATGGGCCTTATGCACAGTCGTTCTGACGCGTGATTAGTATCACACTAAAGAGTTCGACTAACATATATTTCCTGCACTAGTCAGGCTTTTAGTATGACGCTAATCATACGTCAAAACGATTCTGCATAAGGCGGTATAAGTTTATTTTACTTGATAGCAGTAATTTAATTTTTAAGTTAAAATGGAATGAATACGGCCTTTTCGGTACGGATCTGAGTTAAATTTAATGTATTTCAAAATGTGTTTGAATACAATTAGTTTTCACGCAGTATATGCGTGTATAACTCGAAAGGGTAACTGTAATCGAAATCGAAAATGTAATCGAAAGGTCATTACGATCATAAGTAATATACTTTTCCCGAAGAACTCTCACTGTCAATCACTGCAGCGCATACATATGTTCGCTGTATAAAGGTAACCAAGAAAGTTCTATCGTTTTCTGTGGAGGTCTGTGTTCCATTGGTCCTCACATTGTAAGTTGAATGAGAATGCAGATAAATCAAAGGTCAGTTGTTGGTGTGGGTATATCCAATATACTACCTAAATGTGGCAGTTCAGTTACACCGTAAACTTGCGTAAGGACAGAGTGAACCTCCACAGAGCGTTATAAGGGAGTGTATGATGTACGAGTTCCAACCAGGATCAAACGCCGCTGCAGCGAGGCGGAAGATATGTCAGGCATTTAGTGAGGGTGTCTTGACTACGCGGACAGTGCAGCGGTGGTTTAACAAGTTTAAGGGCGGTGACGAAGCATTCGAAGACGCACCACGTGCCGGAAAGAACAACAAATGTACAAAATCAAGATCTTCAGGCAGCAATTGAGACGAACAATGGAAAGACATGTGAGGAACTGGAACTACAATTCAGTGTTACTGGAGAAACCATTCGGCAGCACCCCCATCAACTTGGAAAGCTCTACAAGTTTGGTCGATGGGTTTGACTCCGGGCCAAAAGGCAACGCGAGCAGACACCTGTGTTTCTTTGCTGTCTCGTCTGAGGAAGGAGTCATTTCTGGACACAGTATTGACGGATGAGAAGTGGATCCTGTACGAAGCTCCACGGTGCCGTCATCATTGGTTAGCATCGCATGAACCGGTTCCAAAACAGTCGAAACCAGCTCTGTACCAGAAGAATGTCCTACTGTGTGTTTGGTGGATTCTTCGAGGTATCGTGCATCGAGAACTGCTACAAGCTGGTCAGAGCATCAATACAACTGTGTACTGTTAGCAGTTGAGCTTGTTCAAGAAACACTCAAAACTCTGGAGCCAGCACTTCTGAATCGCAAAGGGGTCTTCCTGTTACAGGACAACGCTAAGGCCTACGTGGCTAAGATGACCCGGGACACCATTCTACGCTTTGGATGGGAAACACTTACACCCGTCATACTTCCCGGACATTCCACCGTCCGATTATCACCTGTTAGATTCCTTGGACAATCACCTTAGAGGACGCTACTTGATATCCCTAGTAGAGATGAAAATACACTTGATACCTTCTTCGCTTCACGGCCCACCAAGGTCTACTGCGATGGAATCCATGGCCTTCCAGAACGTTGGCAGAAGGTCGTCGATACTGTTGCGCGATCAGTATTTTTGATCTTCCAGGTACGTCTTAGGTGACATATCGATGTTCGAATGTGGTGGGTGAAAAAGTAACAGGCCTTCCTTGGTTACCTTTATATTATAACAGTGTAACAATCATTATCAATTCATTCTCTCGTATTAAATTTAAATAGAGTGTTATTTTTTAAACATTGGTAATAGTACTAATGCAAAATAGAGTTGAGTTGATTTTTAGTTTAGCGTCCCTTTCAGCAGCTAGGCTATATGAGACGTGGGCCTACTAATTAACGTGGAATCCGAACCACATGAGCTCCCGCCGGGAATCGAACCCGGGTCTCCCACGCCTAATGCAAAATAGAGTTCTCATTATTGGTTACTTGTATTCAGCGATGCACCGACAGAGGTAGTCCCAGAATCGGATCCACTAGAACTTTTAAATTTTAAGAAAATTAGCACAATTTCAAGGGGCAAATACAGAAAATTATTTGCATTTTGTAGGCTACTCAGGAAAATCTTCGGACCCAAAAGAGGAATTTTGGATGCGCTACTGCTTGTGTTTACATTGTGTTACTCATTGCCTGATTTCGAACGACATGAAAGGACTGAATTGTTTTATAGGCCTAAGGGGCCCTGAAAAAAATTATTGCGGGGGGGCGGGGCTGATTTTGAAGTTCCGCTACTTTGATGGAAGAAAAATAAAATATCGATTAAGGCACACACTTTTGTCATTTGTTGTGTATTAAATAAGTTCAGCTAAAATTAATAAAGAATTATTTGAGATCAACTATATCTCAAGGACGATTAAATGGACTAGCTTCGATGCCACTGAAAATGACATAACCAATGAAATGGATACGGATGCAATAATAAGAGATTTTGCCAAATTGAAAGCCAGGAATGTGTCTTTAAAACATGAAGTTTTCAGTAGGAAAGAAAACGAGGAATTAAGTTAATTACTACATGAGCTCCCGCCAGTGGATCTCCCACGCCATCCCTCTTATTAAAAAACAAAGAAACGAAACTATGAACTCCAATATAGATATTTTGAAATATCAGAAACAGCTTACTTTTCAGTATTTGATATGGCTTTTGTGTGTGTGGGAAAAGATAGTATATTTGTGTACAAGCATTAAATCATATTTGCCTTTCCCGATTTCTTCCTATATCTAGTACGGAAAGTTACCACATACTATACTAAACGCAATGTTAACTTGAGAGCCGCATCACAAGCGCATTAATACATGTCGGCGCGCGAACCTTTTCACAGGAAAGCCTTTGTATGTGTGTGTGTGTGTTTTGGTTTGGCTCTCAATCGCCAGGGTTTCAACTGGCGCTGTTCTGAGTTTCAGCTGATATGCGCGGAGCGATGATTTCTCGTCCTTTTCCTGCCGCTTACAAAAAATATGTTTCTTGGTCTATTTGTTTTAATAATTCATGAAGACACGACAATAGTAATAAATGTATTGGAAATTCGCACGTCATGTATTTGCAATCCTCACAATTAAAACCCGAGAGCATGAAAACTATTTTGCTTATTCATTTCAATTGATTAAGGTAAGAAAGGATAAGAAATGAAGTTATTCTCATATATCTACCTGGAAAAGGTCAATCATAAACAGAAACATACGAGCAGCCACCCTCCCACACAATAAATTAAAAATACGTTTTTTTTTTTTTTTTCTAAAAGCACAGCAACTCTTCATTGACACTGAGTAAACCACAGCGACCCGGCAACAATCATATTAACAATTTCTTCAATAGTTGTGTCTGCATATTTTTCTCTTAGTCGAGCGTACAAATCGTTGGCAATTTACTTTGCTTGACTTTAAAGAGGTTTCCCTCCCTCGTGTTTGCGATAATACTGAGAAGATGATAATTCGGATTCATTCATATTTTCAACTTCGCGCTTAACACTCTTCATGGTTTCAGTTTCAGTACACCCACGTACTCACTCTAAGGGAGTTCTTAAGTTGACATAACCACAGCAACAGGACATGACGTCAGTTAATGTCGTCACTACCCTGGAGCACTTAATGCGCAGTGTATCCATAAGCAAGGCAGCTCTGTTGACAGTATTACTGCTGAGATAATATGCCAAGGTGGATTATAATTTAAGACATACCTGGAATTTGTTCGTGTACTGGTGGACAATAAAAAACACATTATGTTGTTACAGCGGTTGTGTGAGTTGCGTTTTACATTCAACAAACGAACAAGATTATATACACAAACAATGCACTGAATAATGCGTAAATAATTGCGGCTTGTCCACCAAAGGCGGGAAGAACGCCTTTTTTAAAAAAATCTCATTTCGTGCTGCGCACTGATACGTGTATCAAGATTGAAATTTCAGGTTTCTTCAGTTATGTTCTATTGTATAAGTGTACTGACATTCATGATATATCAATTTCTTTTAGCACCAAATGAACTCTTGTAGGTTTAGTAAGTGTTTTGGAGTGGCAGAAACGGGATTAAGAATACGTGGACATTTTTAAAATTACAATTTACAGGTAAAAGGTGTTAATTCAGAACAAAAGAGAAATGTTTAGGGAATTTATTTATGAAGGCGCAGCATATGTAAGTCATCTGTGACCATAGATACAGCAATAAGATGTTGCTTTAATTCTATGAAACTCTCCATAAGGGCGTTATTCCAGGGCTGCAAACTAATGTACAAGGGACTTGATATATGACTATTTCGCTGCCTGTACCTACCCTAACCTAACCCGAACTACTGCTACTCTACTACTACTAGTATACTATTATTACTACAACTACTCAACTACTACCATTACTGCCTTACTATACTACTACTACTACTGCTACTAGCCTCCTATTATACTATCGTTGCAACTACCAGGGCCGAAACCAGCTACAAAGGTTTGGGAGGACCGTGAATATGTTACGGGGGGCCAAGTCTTTAAAATTATCTTATAAATATCTAAATTGTGTTTTTTGTATTAATAATAAAATTTTGTATTGAAGTCTGGAGGGGCCACAAAAAGTTTAGAGGGACCTGGCCATGGGCGGCGATTAGGGAAGGCAAAGGGGGCAGTTGCCGCCCCCCAATTTTCTGAAATGGCCTATTAATGTATATAGTTTCAACCAGGGAAATTTGTATATTAACATTGATATACAAATATTCAGATCATGTCTTGCCCCCCACTTTTAACGTCCAATCGCCGCCACTGGACCTGGCCCCCCTCTAGTTGCGGGCCCCGCTACTACTAAACTACTACTCTACTACTACTGCCTTACTACTACTATACTATCATTACTACTATTACTACTACTAAGTGTGCACCCATAAATTTTTTAAAAAAATGTAATTTTTGAACAATTATTTCTTGTAGCGCCCCTGAATTTTACCTGTTCCTGGTGGATCAATGGCATGCGCCAACATATGTACAGTCTAGAAGGCGTGATGACACTATTTTCATCGAGAAATGTGGGTTTCAAACTAATATGAATTTGTCCACATATTATTGATCTGAACTGCGGAAACTGCTCTATCCCAATTTAAGGATGCACATTAACACTGATGTAATAAAGTAATTATGCAGCCTATACCTAAGCTACACGAGGTTTACGTTTACGCACCCACCGTTTAACTTTTGAAGTATTTCGTTTTATTAGCTTATCGACGTCGACCATACCCTAGACGCCGCATAGACAAAGTCGCACATAGTACGATCTATTCGCAAAATCAAAGTAGGCGAATCACTTATCGACAATTTTCGCATTTACTACTGCCTTAAAATGGGGAGGTCCTTAAGTGACATGAATTCCCGCCTATATCTGTGTGCGTTGTGGATCAATGTGTGTTAATGGATTTATCAAGAAATACTGAACCCACAGGTTCAGCACCCACATAACTGCATTACTTATGAACAAGGGCGCCCATCAAGGGGGCAAGGGGGCGCTTGCCCCCTAAGAGGAAATTGTACTTGGGAATACTGAAAACCCAATAGAATTTTTACATTACTTACAGCAAAATTTGAAACTATATTTGAAACGTCGCTTATACTTGCCCCCCTTGCAAACCACAACATGGGCGCCCTTGCTTATGAACTGCACACTAAGAAAAATCCGTTCTCCGGACAGCGGTATATTGTACTGTACAAATATACAAAATCCTCTTGCTTACTACAGAAATCAGTATGTAGCATATGCTACTTACGCACTGCTCTTAGATGTTACATCATGCCATTGTAGGATGTCTGACATCTAACAGTTTTCCGTATATTACCTATGTTACATTCTGCAGCTATATTCTCTTCTACTATGGACATTCTGTGTCGATTTGTATGTGAGATCCTGACCGTCTATATTGTTTCATACGGAAAGTACGTATAGATGGAACACTTATACGGAAAGTAAGTATTATAAAACATGCGTTTTCAGTTATACGTTTGCTGTACGTTAAGTCCAAAAACTACAGGAATTACGCATGTAACCTACCGTTTTGAGTACGCTACCTACAATTTGTTTTTCTCAGTATGTGCTTTGAAAACTAGCCATTTGTCGGATTACTGGAAAAAAGCATTTTTTGTTGAAAATCATTGCTGTTTTCTTAAATGTTTTTGAGGTTAATCTTCCTAAAGCCAAACATGCCACTAACTAAAGAGTTTCAGACAGTATTGCTAAGCATGAGTAGTGGCTAATGTTCTCACCTTTGGTCCTGGGCTCGATTTCCGGCAGGGTCAGTCGGTCGAAAAGGTGTAACAGCTATCCTAAATGAGTTTTTTCCTGGGATTTCCTCATTCACACCAGGTAAATGCCGGGATGGTATCTAATTTACAGGACTCAGGCCGCTTCTTTCCTTATCCGTTCCTTATATCCTTCCCCCGTACCGTGATTGTGTGCTCGCCGAGGATGTCATCCCTCCAACCTGACGTGCTTAAGGCCATAGATGCCGGTAATGGCCATGACTTGTATCAATAAATAAATAAATATTGACTAGCGAGCGCTAGCAAGCGAAGTCGGGTTAGAACGCCGCAATGCACGTTATATTTGTCCATTCTAATTAATAGCAAATAGTAATTGCAAAATTTTCCATTCAGCACACGGCATTTCCAGTCTACTCAGTTCACAAATTACTCACATATCAATATCAATTATCTTTCCTCAACATGAACTCATTCCACCTATAATCATTGTGTTTTTACGTAGTTTTGGTCCCCCGTAATCCCACAGAACCCGAGAAATATATTACATACTTCTTTCGTAAATTTTGTAAATTTAAACTCATGAAATAGGACAGCGCCATCGTTTTCTACATACAGTTAACGTTATATATTTTTTACAAATTAGTAGTACAGTCCTCTTTCACACGCAGTCATCCATTTTAATCATAAAGTACTGTGTTTATGTTTATGTATTCTACACCTGCATCCATTTATCCGGCGCCGTAACTTAGATTGTTTTCTTTTGAGGGGGTAAGCATTAATACGCGTATTTGGTGCTCCTAGAAAAAAGTTGTTTCTCTAAACTTGGGCTCCCTCTTTCCAAATTTCTCTTACTCTTTATGGGCCCGGGTCGTTAGTTACACCTTTGATCTTGTTCCATGCATGACAAATGAATTAAGGGGGAAATATTGACAAATATCAAAGCCATACGAATAAACATTACTTCTAGGGTCCCTAATAGAAACTTTTTTATTGAAATGGGCCCACGACTCATTTTTGTTTTATTTACCTTTTATGTGTTGTTTTGTTTATGTAATATAGTGGACATATTCGATGCTTCATTTATAATTTCATGTTCGTATCGTATACGGAGTAAGAAAATGTTGTCTTATAATGGGTCTCCTCGAACGGCAGGGAGCTTCCTTGGGGAAGCATTTGCCCTCTCCCTCCTCAAGTTATGGCCCTGTCACTTATCACATACTAGGCTGGTAGCCAGCCCAAAAATCTAGGGGAAGCCCGGTAGATGTTTGGGAGGGAGTCCCTATCCAAACGTATTATAGTTAATCATCATATTATAGCTAAGCGTACAATTTTTCGACTAGAAATTTACAGCTGGCGACTAGTGTTCAGTAGGAATGGTTTCTGCCTGAACTCACAGGGCTGCGCATTTTCTGTTTCATAAGAAAATAATTGTCACTGAGTGAGAGAAAACACGGAATGTGAAGTCTTTCTTTGTCAAACGAAAGGCCGTTTTAGGGGGGGGGGGCATCTCAATTTGTACGTGAGAGATACTGGCGACCATTATTTTTGGATTGGCGAGTGCGTCTGACTTTGAAATTTTGCATCCTGTTATAGTTCACTTACAAGCGTACTGTGAACATTTTAGGGGACCAGTACCCTAAAAATTTAGAGGGGCCTGCCCCCCTAGACCCCATGGATAAGGGCCTGTCACATATTAATATGATGTAGACCTATCATTAATTTTTATGTCAATTATATATTGTGGATCTCCAAATTTTTTGTGACAACAAATCTTTCGCGGAGCACATCATCAAATATCGCGTGTGGAAATGCTATGTTTTCATACAAATATACAAATATCTCTTTAAGTATATTACTTCATTAACAGATGATCATTTTTAAACATATTTTCTTTACCGGTCTGTTACTCTAGTATAAAATTAATAAGTTGACACCAAATCAGTTGCAAACACTGCTCAACTTACTATCACATTTTGTGACGTCATATTGTGTGGTGCTCTGGTTTTGTCAACTTAAGATCTCCCTCACTCTAACGCACGCGCGAAGACGATATTTGGCAGAGCAGTGTTACTCTCTGCACAAAAATTGCAGAAGTTACATGTGAGTTCCGTTATTTCTTTTGTTTCATTTATCAGCAGGCAATGAAGTTTCTTACGGGGTAGTTACTCTATTTAATTTATATACCATATAAAAATATTAAGCCATTTCCTATCCATTGTGGACGGTTTCTAACATTGACCAATTAAGTAATTTTACTGGGCCTCTGCTTTTGTTATAAGGTTTTTCAAGTTTATAATCTTGCAACACTTGCAAGAGACTCGCATCTTAGCTGCCGGCTTTTCACTCCTTTCTTTCCTTCTCTCTTTCCGATTCTGAGTCGTGACGTCATTTTCATAATCCTTTACTAATAAATGTAGTATCATTTATTTTAAATATTGTTTCTGTATTGACATTTTTATATACTTGAACTCAATTAGCTCTTTGAATTGATCTCCTAAGTAATGTTTTACTTGTGTAACGGGAGGAACTATGTAATGTGCGCGGAGTCGCCTGAATTGAAGCTGCGTATCTCGGCTATCAGGATAAGGTCGCGGCAAGTATACGCGAATCGTTTTAAGTTATTCCTGCACTGTTTTAGCCAATCAAAAGTATGATATTGGATGACGTCATGTCATAAACGTCATAGTCTTATACAGCTACCGATTATTCGTGGATAAGTTAATCATTACTCGCAAACTGTTGGTGCAACGATGTAACATTCTTATCCAAAGATGAAAATAATCAACGGATTATCTTATCCGATCTTAATCCTCGGTTGGTGCAACCAGGGGCGGATCCAGGACCGACTTCTGGGGGGGCGGTGGGTTGTCATAATGCTACTTTTAAGGGCTACAAACTCTGGGATGAATTTTATTTGTATAAATAAAACAATAAAGCTTCCTCTTCTGGGGGGGGGGCGATCGCCCCGATCGCCCCCCCTGGATCCGCCCCTGGGTGCAACCGAAGGATTAAATATCATTTGTAGCATTCTGAGAACAAGGTTGTGGCTTATTAGTAGATATTATCAGCGTACATGTTGGTAAATCTTTGTAAAATACTGAAGTTAAAGATATTTATGATGGAAGGCAACCAAATAACAGCCATACTTAGATAGAAAGTTTCTTCTCGGGGCTTAGGCCCTTCTTTCACATCGTAATACCGCATTATAAAATTATGATTGAATTATTAAAATAGTATCAAAATTCTCGTATTCCATAAGTATCATTTGTTGCAAACTAATATAATCGGCATGATAGTAAACTTCCATGCTACGCTTGTACTAGTCATAGTCACAAATATTCATGGTATTTTATCGACACAGTATGGGGAATATATTTCATTATCAGTAAGTTTAATAGTGCCACATTCTATACAAGCTATTTAACTAGAGTACGTTGTGTCAGGCGTTGGTTACCAGCATAAACAAATAAGAATTTGAAAGTCATGGGCAAGGTTCTAGTTTATTGTTCAATATTTTAATAATGATAATATGTATGTTTATGATAAGTACATGAACATATTAATAATTATGTTCGATGAAGAATTTCCATAGAACATGGGATTGACTTTGCCGAAAGGATTTTAATTCTACAATGTTTGCTAGAGGATAGTGGTACCAAACCATTCTTAGTTGTAACATAAACGCATGTAACTGTTGAAAATGATATTTTGGTATCTGTTACTTTTCAAATGAATTCGTTTGAAAGATTATATCCGATAAACAAGGGCGCCGATCCTGGGGGACTCCAAGGGAACCCAGGCCCCCCCCCAAAGCTCATGTGGGCCCCTATTGTGTTTATGAGTGTACAATATTTGGCATAATTTGAGTGTAATTTGTCTTAAAATCTTCATATATATACCTTCTGCATCTGAATGCCCCCCCCCCCAAATTTACAAAGAAATCGGCGCCCTTGTCGATAAATGTCCTGATAATGATGACTGTACACTAAAGAAAGGACGATCACTATCATGGCAACGCAACTATACTATATCCTACATGGAATAGATTCATGATATAGAATACGTCAGATGAATGTCTACAGCAATAATTTTGATGATATTATACACCAAATCTAATTATTTATATTATGAATCATATGGTATGTGAGACTATGTCAATTCCAACAACTGTAACACAGATACTTACATTTTATAAAAATAGTTACACTAAAATCTGCATGGTTAGTTATTTCTCATACTTTAATAAATTATCACTTTGGGTTCGATTCCCGGCGGGAGCTCATGTGCTTCGGATTCCACGTTAATCAGTAGGTCCACGTCTCATATAGCCTCGCTGCTGAACGGGACGTTGAACCCAAAATCAACTCAAATTATCACTTATACATAAGATGTCACGGGTGTTTTTTCTTCCCGTGCAAAGTGATTATGAAATTGTCGTAGTTACCTTTCTCATCTCATCACCGGTCTTGGATCTTTTGAGAAGAAATTTCCGCGTTTGTATACGTGGTGGGGGCGCAGAAAATATATTCCGCCTTATGGAGAGTCGTTTTGACGTATGATTAGCGTGATACGAAAGGTCTGACTATGCAGGAAATATATGTTAGTACAACTCTTTAGTATGGCACTAATCACGCCTCAAAACGACTCGGCATAAGGCCCATAGAATCTAGTCAGTACAAAAGTGATGTGTTACGAAATAATACTTCCAGTCAGTATAGGAAGTTGAAACTTGTCATTAAACAAGTAGTGCATCTCAAAACTAATAATGTACTGTGAATATATATATATATATATATATATATATATATATATATATATATTCACAGTACATTATTAGTTTTGAGATGCACTACTTGTTTAATGCATTATATATATATATGAAAATAAAGTAGCGTGCTCTTAGGAGTTATAGCCTGCAGAAAATCAAAAGTAGTTAAAAATGTAGCGTCTCGCCTAATTTGAAATTTTTGTAGCGAGAACACTTAAGAAAATCACCCAATCCACTACTTGAAGCCCAATGTTTCCACACTCATTCAGTTACATTAATATCCGTTTCATTTATCCTAAAAGGCATAACCATAGAGCGTTTTAAAACAATACATGTGTTTGACGATGTTACATCGTCTCTGGGTCTGTTCGGATCACACTGGAACTTGGGTCTGTCAGGTCACCCGATCACGCCGGCTTATGGGAATCACTATCTGTAAGTCACGGGTCATGAACTTCATGATCGGTTCAATCACTAACGCGAATACTACTATAATCTAGGCCAGCGATGGACATATGCGGACCAGATGTTTACTCCTGGAAAGTTTTATTCGCTTCACGAAATGATTCCTAATCTGAATAATAATAATAATAATAATAATAATAATAATAATAATAATAATAATAATAATAATAATAATAATAATAATAATAATAATAATAAAATAACATAGGGTCACTTCGAAGGAATAATATTAAAAACTAACTAACAGATGAGCCTTTAACTTCACTTCCGACAATCAGTGCATCCCAGTACGAGAAAATTATGAGAAACTTTGATCTTAGACTCAGCGTTACAACACCTGTAAATCTACATTAAACGTGTTTTAATCAGTTTGTGGTTTCGATTCACGTCAGAGAAATTACAGTTACGTAATCATTTCATAGAAGCCATTCGTCATTATTAGTGCAGCTGGAGATCCTGTTCGAGTGGAGGCTGGGTCTGAAAAAACTACAGGCACTTTCCTAAATCTGTGCTTCAACCAACTCCTTATTGCATTGTTTCCCAACCGGTGTGCCGCGAATTGGCCGCGAGGAAATCGAAACAAAATTATTCATTTTAAAGCAACAAATTACAAGACAGGAGAAATGTATATTGAATTTCACATTACTCTGAACCTGTCGATGTGAGGAATGACCGAGGTTTAAAGCTTCAGCACTCAGCAAGACAGCATCATTCTGGATTTCTCTCCGGAGAGAATAACCAGCTATTTCTACAAAGGCTGTGAAAATTTTCATTCCCTTTTCTACATCCTACTTAAGTGAAGTAGGATTTTCTGCGATTAATACAATCAAGTGTAAGAACAGGTCACAACTGTTAACTCTGGAACACGATATGAGGGTGTGTTTATCAACTATTCGTCCACAATTGAAGAAGACTGTGAAAGAACATCAAGCTCAAGTTGCACATTAATTTTAAATCGCGCACCAACATTTTTTACTTATTTTTGAAAAATTGTAACCTTCATGCATTATTATTAAACAATTGTAACCTTCAATTAGATATTATTTAGAAATTGTAACGGTACTAATATTATTGAACAATTCTAATCTTCATATAATCTTTAAAAATTGTAACGTATATTAACCATGTTATTAAATTATAAGTTTCATATCCTGTGTTACTTTTCTGTACATTTTTAATGTTCAGAAAAAAGTATTTGTTATCATTGTTATGACCATGATTCCTCCTTTATTGTTGCAGGCTATTTCGTAACTTGAAATTTTAAAATATCATTCAATCCTTTCGACATGCATACAAGTTACCTACATTTGTGTTTTAAAAGTACAAGAGATTTGTTTGTTCCTTCGTTATTAAGTAATCTTCCTTCTTAGTGAAAGGTTGGATACAGTTTTCGAAAATGAAAGTGTATTTTTAATAACCTGAATGCTATATTTCATTGCAATTGTTTTTATTTTTAAATTAGAAACAAAAACTGATAGGAAAATGTCATAGGGCACATCACATGGTGTTGTTGTAGGGTCCCCAGGGGCCCTCCTTGAAGGGGCCCAGGGGCCAACTTCAAATTTTCAAATAGGAACATGTATTGAATCATACCTCATTTGGTAGTCCTTTAAAAACGAAACAATTTTTGTAGGAAACAATTTTTGATTTTGGCCACCGTTTTCAAAATGGCCGCAAAAAGTAGGTTCTGTGGGTCCATGTGACATTTTCCTGCCTCAGTTTTTGTTTCATCTATTTATTCTCAGCCGTTTTTGATTTGTAAGCACTGGACTTTTTATCTGAAACAGGACCCACTTTTTGCAGTGATTTTGAAAACGGTGGCCCACATCAAAAATTGTTTCCTACAAAAGTTGTTTCGTTTTTCAAGGACTATCGAATGAGGAATGATTCAATACATGTTCCCATTTGAAAATTTGAAGTTGGCCTCTGGGCCCCCTTCAAGGTGGGCTCTGGGGGTCACCACAACAACACCATCTGATGTTCTCTATTGCATTTCCCTATGTCAGTTTTTCTTTCATCTTTTCATTCCCAGCCGTTTCTGATTTATAAGCACTGGACGTTTTATCTGAAACACCCTGTACATATCACCGTATTTTGTATTTATAAATAATAATATCTACGAGTATGAGTGTGCCGTGAGAATTGAAGTTACACCCGTAGTGTGCCGCAAGTAGAAAAAGGTTGGGAAACTGCCCTATTGTACTAATTACTGCTTTGTAAATACAAAATAATTTCAAGTATTTTCGTTAGTTACATTCTGCTCACTAGATGGTAGCATCATCGAGAGTTTAATTTTACACAGAGTTCTTCCAATTAGTGCCAGCGTATAAATATTTCTGTTAACAAACGAAAGAGATTGTTTTGTCTTTTTGATTCATAAAAAGTACTTTTATTATAATGTAAACATTTTTAAGCGATTGCTATTAATTGTTACAACTTCCACAATGAGAAAATAAACAAAGCTTTATATTAGTCAAAAACGAGAGTTAATTTTCGTATACTGAAAATCAATATTTCATTTTTTGAAAAAGAGATTAGTCGTAGTCAGTTTGGTGATTCCTAATCTCCCTGACAGAAGTATATACCATCCCGAAAATAAATTTCGGAAGTCTCACTGTAGTCAAGAACTGTCCGGTGCCCTTATACATACAATTCTCTTGGGCCGCGCCTCTTTTGCTTCTGAGTGCGAACTACAAATTCATGTGCTTCTACTAGATCCGAAGTTTTGCGAATGCGAATCAAGTTGCATTGTCTCTTTCAGAGCACGAAGACGAATGTGGATAAATGACGTATTTTTATCAAGAAATGAGGATGGAGAATTTAACTTATTGCCTCAGCTAGAGCAACAAGAAGAAAAATTTTTCAGTTATTTTAGAATGACACCTGCAACATTCTATTACATACTTAATAATTTTAATCTTTTATTGCTTCGACCTAAAAGGAAGAAAATTTACCTAATGCAGTCATTCGTATACAGTAAGTACGGCAAACTATCGTCTTTCCGTTTGTTTGAATCGATAAAACTTCAATTTTTGTAGATATGACTTCCCTCAGGTACTTTTGAAACAATTTCCTCCTGGAATTTAATTCACCTTAAAAATGCATACACATTTATCAGAAATCTGGTAATCTGGATGAGCTTGGTTCCACAATGGAATTTTATCAAAAACACAATTTATTCAAGCATCAACAAGCACAATTTATTTCCATTTTTATTTTTGTTTTATTATTTTTATTTCCGCGCCTCGCAACGTCATCTGCTTTCACACAAAACAAACTTTCTTCGCTCAATTCCTCTGCAGACGATTTTCCATTCGCACGAATTCGGAATAACAATCTCAGCAGGTTGGGATCGTTCGCATTCGTGTCTTTTCGTCGGTTTTCGCAATTCGCATCTGGGAAATTCGCAATCACATTTGGGAAGCAATGAAGGCGCGGCCTTAAGGTCAAATAATCCGACACTAAAACAGAATCTATAAGCATTAACATCGCTGTCACAGTTACACGCAAATGTAGATAAAGAGATATAAATTTACATCACTTATCAGCTGTCCATCACAAGGAACTTCTACGTCATTCGACATAACCACCGTTAAGACAGTACAAACCAACCACCTGCGATAGAACCGAGAACAAACACGAGAAGAATTGCAGACTATGACAGAAGATGAAGTCAAATCATATCCATAATTCCCCGCTCAAACAGAAAACATCTACAGTACGCAGTGAGGTAACTAAGAAGGGGGGGGGGAGTCAAACGGGGCTTGTGTCCAGGGTGCCGGATTGGGGAGGTGCAAAACTGGATAATATTTTTTTTTTCAATATAAAGCAAGGAAAGGAATTTAGCAAACTAAAGATCATAAAAAAAAAAAAATATCTCAGAAACTAAACAGGACAACGACGATCACCAACCTTAGGATCATATTCATAGAGCATAAGTTAACTTCAAAGTTATCATTTGAAGACATTGTAAAATCCTTTGCAGCCAAAAGAGCCCGCAAAGTTAAATTTTAGTTCCAACTTTTTGTGTTTTCATGTAACTTACATCGATTTAAAAGATTTGCAAAATGTCCGAGTATAATAATCCAGATAACAGCTTGACTATTTGTCATAATTAAATATTCTGTTCTAAAGTAACAGACTGTTGATTCATTCTACACATATGCACATCACGGCATAACAAGGGCGCCGATCCTGGGGGGCGAGGGGCCTCGGGCCCCCCAAACCTCATGTGGGCCCCCCTATTGTATTTATGAATATGCGATATTTGGCATAACTTGAATGCAATTTGTCTTAAAATCTTCATATATATACCTTCTGCATTTGAATGGGCCCCCAAAAGTTACAGAGAAATCGGCGCCCTTGCGGCATAATTCCAAAAACATGTGATTTACAGTTATCATATACAAAACTATAAGAATACGTCAAGCATACTACTCTCAGATTATTTGGCTTCAAATACTTATTAGTTTGGTGTTTTATATTGTACCAAAAATTAAATTACTTACAGTATTGCAATTTTGAAATTAAACTTTACCACTTGAAGAAAAAATGGAATATAGGAATTACTGTGATGCAATATCAGGTGTAGTCCGGGAGCGCGTTGGTTTGGTTGGTCGGGGGACGGCAAAGCGAGTTCTTGCATCTTGCCCCGGGCGACAACTAGCCTAGCTGTGTCGCTAACAGTACGATATAGTAGTAGGGACCCCGTTATATCGAGCCGAGTCAGCAAAAATTTTTGTGACGTCATAGGTCAAAGGTCAATGACCTTGGCCCGGGGTCAATGACCTAGGGGTACCTAGGACCACCCCCTCTAAATTTTGGCAGGGGTACCTTGGCCCACCCCCTAAATTTTGGCAGGGGTACATAGGACCACCCCCCTTAAATTTTGGAAATTGCCAAATCTAAAAATTTGGTATGGTAGCCTAGGACCATAGTATGTACCTCTATTAGTATTGGGTGTCTATGTCGTTCCCTTTCATGGGTAAAAAATTGCCAAAAATTCAAATTTCGGGGTTTTTTGACCTAATTTATCCCCTTTGATGAGGTGTTATTACCTTATATAGTTATATGGACGTATACAGGGGTCCATTACCTTTCATAACATATGGGTATATTAATGCACCCCTTGAAAAATTTGGGAGGGGTACCTTGGCCCACCCCTTCAATTTTGGAAATTGCCCAATTTAAACATTGGGTATTATAGTATAGGACCCTAATATGTATCGTGATAAATTTGGGCGGTCCACCTTGTTTCCTTCTAGGGGTACAAAATTGCCAAAATATAAACGTAAGCAATACGTTATACCACGTGTTTGGTTTTCGACCTAATTTATCTCCTTGGATGAGGTCCTATTACCTTATATAGTTATATGGTCATGTATAGGGGTCCATTATCTATCATAAGACATGGGTACATTGGTGCACCCCTTGAAAAATTTGGGAAGAGTACCTTGGCCCACCCCTTAAATTTTGGAAATTGCCAAATCTAAAAATTTGGTGTGGTAGCCTAGGACCATAGTATGTACCTCTATCAGTATTGGGTGTCTATGTCGTTCCCTTTCATGGGTAAAAAATTGCCAAAAATTCAAATTTCGGGGATTTTTGACGTAATTTATCACCTTTGATGAGGTGTTATTACCCTATATAGTTATATGAGCGTATACAGGAGTCTATTATCTTTCATAAGATATGGGTACATTGGTGCACCCCTTTAAAAATTTGGGAGGGGTACCTTGGCCCACCCCTTAAATTTTAGAAATTGCCCAATTTAAACATTTGGTATTATAGTACAGGACCCTAATATGTATTATGATAAATTTGGATGGTCCACCTCGTTCCCTTTTAGGGGTACAAAATTGCCAAAATATAAACGTAAGCAATACGTAGTACCACGTGTTTGGTTTTTGGTCGATTTTATCCCCGTTGATGAGGTCCTATTACCTTATATGGTTATATGGGCGTATACAGGTGTCCATTACCTTTCATAAGACATGGGTACATTAATGCACCCCTTGAAAAATTTGGGAGGGGTACCTTGGCCCACCCCTTAAATTTTGGAAATTGACCAATTTAAACATTGGGTATTATAGTATAGGACCCTAATATGTATTATGATAAATTTGGATGGTCCACCTCGTTCCCTTTTAGGGGTATAAAATTGTCAAAAATATAAACGTAAGCAATACGTTGTACCACGTGTTTGTTCTTTTGGCCCATTTATCCCCTTGGATGAGGTCCTACTACATTATATAGTTATATGGTTATGTATAGGGGTCTATTTCCTATCATAAGACATGGGTATATTGGTGCACCCCTTGAAAAATTTGGGAGGGGTACCTTGGCCCACCCCTTCAATTTTAGAAATTGCCCATTTTACACATTTGGTATAATAGTATAGGACCCTAATATATATTACTATAAATTTGGGTGGTCCACCTCGTTCCCTTTTAGGGGTACCAAATTGCCAAAATTTTAGTACAACCACGTGTTTGGACTTTTGACCTAATTTATCGCCTTTGATGAGGTGTTATTATCCTATATGGTTATATGGGCGTATACAGGGTTCATTACCTTTCATAAAACATGGGTATATTAATGCACCCCGGTAGAGGTACCTTGGCCCACCCCTTAAATTTTGGAAATTGCCCAATTTAAACATTTGGTATAATAGTATAGGACCCTAATATATATTACTATAAACTCGTTCCCGTTTAGGGGTACAAAATTGCCAAAATATAAACGTAAGCAATACGTTGTACCACGTGTTTCGTTTTTTTACCTAATTTATTCCATTGGATGAAGTCCTATTACCTTATATCGTTATATGGTCACGTATGGGGATTCATTTCCTATCATAAGACATAGGTACATTTGTGCACCCTGGAGGGGTACTTTGGCCCACCCCTTTAATTTTGGAAATTGCCCCTTTTACATGTTTGGTATTATAGTATAGGACCCTAATATAGATTAGTATAAATTTGGATGATTCACCTCGTTTCCTTTCATGGGTACGAAATTGCCAAATTTTAGTACAACCACGTGTTTGGTTTTGGCTCAATTTATCCCCTTGGATGAGGTCCTATTACCTTATATGGTTATATGGCCATGTATGTATTGGTCCATTTCCTATTATAAGACATGTGTACATTGATGCACCCGAGGGAGGGGATTCGGTATCATAGTACATGCCTCAACATGTATCATGATAAATTTGGATGGTCCATCTTGTTCTCTTTCATGGGTAAAAAATTGCTAAAATATAAACATAAGCAATATGTTGTACCATGTGTTTGGTTTCTGGCCCAATTCTTCCCCTTTGATGATGTTCTATTACGTTATATGGTTATATGGACATGTATATGGGTTCATTTCCTATCATAAGACATGGGTACATTGACGCATACTTTAAAAATTTGGGAGGGGTATCTTGGCTCATCCACTCGGTTTTAGAAATTGTTTAATATAAGCATTTGGTATCATAGTACAGGACCTCAATATGTACCACTATAAATTTGGATGGTCCACATCGTTCCCTTTCATGGGTAAAGAACTACCAAAAATCAAATTTTGGAGGTTATTGACCCCGTCTTATAAGGTTTTAACGCGTTATATGGATATGTACAGAGGTTTATTACCTTCATATGTTTATGTTCCCTTTTAAATTTGGGAATTATCAAATAACAAAATTCGGTAAACGTTTTCTAGGACCCATTGGTGTCCCTCTTATGGCCAAATATTCAAAATTTAAAGGTTATTGACCGGCTTTATTATTGAATAAGTACAGGATTTATTACTTTTTTCATAAGACACAGGTGTGTTTGTGTACCAATCTTAAATTTTGGGAGGGGGTACATTTCTTATTGTCATATCAATAATTGGTAATTGTTCTTAGAATTGGGTGGTATCTCTTTCTTTGGGTAAATCATTGTCAAATATGAGTATGATCACGTGATCAGTTATTGACCTATGATGGGATTAGGAGCCCAGGACATTGGTACATTTAAACTTTATAGGATAATTTGAGAATGCGTCATTGGTATTGATTATTACAGCCAAATATAAACGTAAGCAATACGATGTACCACGTGATTGACCTTGATGAGGTAGTGTACAAGGATACATAGCTAACCTTATTGAATCTTATGACTCATAGTCTTAAGGAAATACATGCTACAACACTGGCAAAGTTATTGTTGATGCAATTTGATTGGTGGATCACTATCTTTCGTGCAATCTGATTGGCTGATCACTATCTTTCGGGCAATCTGATTGGTTGCTGATGTTCAAATCTTTGCTGCATTCAGTTTTATTTTAACATTTAAAAAGTTTGAAACTTTGGTTTGACATTTTTTCGTTTGAAATTTTTCGTTTAAAAATTTTTGTTTCGAAATTTTTTGTTTCAAAATTTTGTTTGAATTTTTTTGTTTCAAAATTTTGTTTGAAAATATTTTGTTTAAAATTTTTTTGTCTGTAAATTTTTGTTTCAATTTTTTTGTTTAAAATTTTTCGTTTCCAAATTTTTTTTCTGTTTCAAGATTTTTGTTTGAAAAAATTTTTCGTTTCCAAATTTTGTTTCAAATTTTTTGTTTGAAAGTTTTTGTTTGAAAATTTTTTTGTTTGAAATTTTTTTGTTGCAAAATTTTGTTTGAAAATTTTTTGTTTAAAATTTTTTCGTTTGAAATTTTTCGTTTCCAAATTTTTTTGTTTAAAATTTTTTTTTGTTTCGAATTTTTAAAGAACCGGAACTGTTAGAACTAAAACCTCTGGCAACATTGTGATGCACGTCAGTACATGGGGTTGTACTTGAAATGAAAAAAAAACACCATTGAAATGGATCATTTTATTACACTCCACATACATCCATACCAGATAGTGGTTCTGGATATTGTCGATACAATGTATTTTGAACTTCGTGCACTAGTTTGTCTTTAGCATATAATTTTAATTCCAATTGAAGTCTTTTAAGGTCTATTGCAATATCAATTGGTGGAAACTCAATGTCCATTTGATCACAAATAAACTGTTTATCAATACAGGTATGCACCCACGAACAACCATCACAATATCTAGATACATGTTGTACAATATGCATAACACATTTTTCAAAATAGTACTTTTTCAGGAATATACTTGTTTTGTTGCACACTTCCACTGCATGTTTCACACACTGAAATACGTTGATAAATTTGTTCCATTCAGTTTGTGTTAGATACACCATGTTGCGAGGGACATGGAATGTACTCTTTTTACGTAACAGCACCATCTTCTCTTCGAGGACCACTTCATGATTTGAGCCTAATGATTTGACTATGGTCACATTTAGCTCATCGTTCATTTGGTCGATTCGTGCCATTCTTCACAGGTCAGTTGTACACCAAATTGTTCTGCTTTGCCCAATCGAATCACTGGTTCAAATGTTCTAGCACTGATACCAATCATCACGTTTTGTTTATTGGATAATAGCTTGCGAAGATGAACTCTTTATCGTTAGAAGTACACATCTTTCCTCCTGAAAAGCACTTGCTCAAATGATTTCGTGGGATTTGCTGGTTTATAGTTATTGCTGATGTCGAATGTGCTGATTCATGATTTCATCACAGTTGCCGACCAACCAAATTCATACAACTATGTCTAATGTGCTGACGTTTGAATCACAATTGCTGACGAATCCGGCTGTGTACTGATGACTTCGACCCAAGAATCCTTTGTAACATAAAGATACAGATCCAGTGTTTAAGAAACGCAGCAGTTCTTCTTGTTTTGATGCCTCCATGGGTAAATATCTTGCTGGTAAAATTATATTCTTATCATTTTCAAGCTTCACTACGATTCTTAATCCAAACTTTGTAGGGATTTTTTGGCTAGCTAAGATTCTATAAGGTACATTCTGTTGTAAATCAGTAATCTTGGTAAATGATTTCATCACATCACGCGTATTTAGAAACTGCAGACAAGTAGCCATGATGACGTTATCATGAATACTAACTCGAACGATGATGCAAAACCGATGTCGTTGCATTATCATGTTCTGACGTGCACCACAATGTTGCCAGAGGTTTTAGTTCTAAACAGTTCCGGTTCTTTACTAATGAGTGCACAAACTTAAAAGATGTCAAACCAAAATTTTCCAAACAATAATTTCAAACAAACAAATATTTCGAACAAAAATCTTTGAAACAAAATTTTGAAAAAAAATTTTTTGAAACGGAAAAACTTGGAAACGAAAAAATTCAAACAAAAAATTTCAACAAAAAATTTTAAACAAAAAAATTCAAACAAAATTTTGAAACAAAAAATTTCAAACAAAAAATTTGGAAACGAAAAATTTCAAACAAAAATTTTAAACAAAATTTTGATACAAAAATTTTTTTAAATTTCAAACGAAAAATTTTTAAACAAAAAATTTGAAACAAAAGTTGTCAAAGAAATTTCAAACAAAATTCTGAAACAAAAAATTCAAACAAAAATTTGAAAGCAAGAATTTTCAAGCAAAGTTTCAAACAAAAAATTCAAACTAAAAATTTTACGTTTCACGGTTAACCGTCAAACTTTATCCGGTTTTTTAACTATTCGATTAACAAATAAACGGTTTTCAAAAAAATTCAAACAAATTTGAAACAAGAGTTTTTAACAAAAACTTTCAAACAAAAAAATTTTACGTTTCACGGTTAACCGTCAAACTTTATCCGGTTTTTAACTATTCGATTAACAAATAAACGGTTTTGATCATATTTATCAGTGAGTGCAAAATGTTGAACGAAACCAAGATTTTTAAATGTTAAACAAAACTTAAAACTGAATGCAGCAAAGATTTGAACATCAGCAACCAATCAGATTGCCCGAAAGATAGTGATCAGCCAATCAGATTGCACGAAAGATAGTGATCCACCAATCAAATTGCATCAACAATAACTTTGCCAGTGTTGTAGCATGTATTTCCTTAAGACTATGAGTCATAAGATTCAATAAGGTTAGCTATGTATCCTTGTACACTACCTCATCAAGGTCAATCACGTGGTACATCGTATTGCTTACGTTTATATTTGGCTGTAATAATCAATACCAATGACGCATTCTCAAATTATCCTATAAAGTTTAAATGTACCAATGTCCTGGGCTCCTAATCCCATCATAGGTCAATAACTGATCACGTGATCATACTCATATTTGACAATGATTTACCCAAAGAAAGAGATACCACCCAATTCTAAGAACAATTACCAATTATTGATATGACAATAAGAAATGTACCCCCTCCCAAAATTTAAGATTGGTACACAAACACACCTGTGTCTTATGAAAAAAGTAATAAATCCTGTACTTATTCAATAATAAAGCCGGTCAATAACCTTTAAATTTTGAATATTTGGCCATAAGAGGGACACCAATGGGTCCTAGAAAACGTTTACCGAATTTTGTTATTTGATAATTCCCAAATTTAAAAGGGAACATAAACATATGAAGGTAATAAACCTCTGTACATATCCATATAACGCGTTAAAACCTTATAAGACGGGGTCAATAACCTCCAAAATTTGATTTTTGGTAGTTCTTTACCCATGAAAGGGAACGATGTGGACCATCCAAATTTATAGTGGTACATATTGAGGTCCTGTACTATGATACCAAATGCTTATATTAAACAATTTCTAAAACCGAGTGGATGAGCCAAGATACCCCTCCCAAATTTTTAAAGTATGCGTCAATGTACCCATGTCTTATGATAGGAAATGAACCCATATACATGTCCATATAAC